>NW_017731479.1:1661923-1670235 GCF_001890085.2 Hipposideros armiger
ACTGATCTGCCTCGCCCGGGAAGAGCGCAATGATGGTGCCAACTTGGGCCAGTGAAGCAACATCCTCCACAACTAGATTGAAGAACAAAATGACAGCAACTTGTCTGTTCCCCTTCCCCCAATTCCCCAGCACTGTTCCTATCCCCCCAATTCCCCAATAAAAAATCTTTAAAAAAATAATAATAAATTAATAAATAAATAAATAAATAAATAAATAAATAAATAAATACCAGTGCTCTTTCCCAAAAGTTTCGGATGCAATTAATTGGTCTGAGGTAGAATCCAGACGTCAGTATACTGCAGTTTCCTAACCTCAGCACTATGGACATTTGGGGCCAGAAAATTCTCTGTTGCAGGGAGCTTTTCAGTGGGATGTTTCCCAATATTCTTGGCCTCTACCCATGAGGTGCTAATAGCACACTCCTTCTCAGTCGGGACAACCAAAAATGTCTCCAGATATTGTCAAATGTCCCCTGGGAGCAAAATTCCCCCTTACCTCCCCAACACCTCCCCCTTGCCTGAGAACCACTGGTACACTTATAACTCCCCAGGTGGAACTCACGCAAGCAGTGTTGAGAACCACTGATGTACATCATGCCGCAGTGAACATTTTTAAGCATATAACGCTGCAGACATCTGAAATTGTTTCCTTAGGATAAGTTTAGGAAGTCTGCACCTCTTCAGGCTTCTGACACCGTTTTCTCAATTGCCCTTCAGGAGGATTGCACTATTTGTTCTCTCATCCCCAGTGCCTGAGAATGTCCTCTCCCCTTCAGCCTAGTCAATTCTGAGTATTATCATCATCCTTTCATATCAATTCGATAGGTGAGAGATGATATCACATTTAAAAGTTGACATTTGTCACTGCATTAAAAAGAAAGCCTATGTGGAGGCGGCCAGGTGGCTCAGTGGGTTGGAGCACGTGCTCTGAGCAACAGGGCCGCCGGTTCGGTTCCCACATGGGCCAGTGAGCTGCGCCCTCCGCAACTAGATTGAAGACAACTACTTGAGCTGAGCTGCCGGTGGGCGGCCGGATGGCTCAGTTGTTTGGAACGTGTGCTCTGAGCAACAAGGTTACCAGTTCGACTCCCACATGGGATGGTGGGCTGCGCCCCCCCACACACACTAGATTGAAAATGGCGACTGGGCTTGGAGCTGAGCCGCGCCCTCCACAACTAAGATTGAAACAACTACTTAACTTAGAGCTGATGGGTCCTGGAAAAAACACATTGTTCCCCAGTAAAGTTTTAAAAAAAAATTTTTTTTAAAGAAAACCTATGTAGACTGTACCAAAGGTAACACTCAGATCAATCTTTGTCATCCATCACAGTAGCTGGTTGTTTCTGCCACTTGTGAAAGCCTGAAGTGCTTGGGTCAATTTCTGTGCAGACCTAGCACCAGTGGTGTGCTGGTGAATGTTTAACAACTGGCTCTCTGGGTGTTAAAAATAACAACAACAACAACAAAATCTGATTTGTTGTGTTTGCCAATTGCTGTGGTGTAAATATGCCCATTGTGAACAAGTTCAAGTTATCAATGTGATGTCATTGGACATGGAGGCAGGACGAAATGTACACAATTGGCTCTTGGTGGCTAGTCTGGCTCCAGCCCACCACAGCCTTGTACAAATGTTGAAACAACTGGTCCAGGCCCTACATCTGCTAGTGAGAACTTAATCTATGTCCATTAGATTAGGTCTATATTAGCTAAGTGGACCACAGGCAATTAAGTGATGGATTTGGCCTGTGGGTTCAGCTTGTATAATGAAAACTTTGAAAGGTAAACACGGCGCTCTATGGGTTGGTTCCCAAACTCATGGACTTCCCAGGTGAAATTGAAACTGGCCCCTATACATGAGGGCAAGGAGAGACAGAAGAAAGAGGCAGACAAATCCAGATTGGTAGGTGGCAAGTTTAATAAGCAAGGGAACCTACTACGAGGCTTGTCTTGGATGGCCGCAAGACAGGTTGATCTCTGCACCCAATGGCTGGAATCTAAAATGTTTATATAGAGGCTGTAACTGGATTCAGTCACATATTCGGTCCAGATGGTCTGGACAATACATTGCTCTCTCAAGGCTGCATCCTTGAAAACGGCTCCCACTGTGGGAACAGTGAGCAGAACGTACATTCCAAGGACAGGGGAGGGAGTGAGGATCCCCCAGTTGCCTGGCGTCAGCTTCAAGGTCAACCAGCAGTCACTCCCTCTCAACTATCTCCTCCAACACTATGTCATCCAAAATGCTTATTCTAAATGCCCAGTTGCCTAGAATATTCTCAGCTCACCACTTTGTGCTGTATATAACCTGACCTTAGAGACTCTGTCTTTGACTTTGACACCTGCAAGATATCCAACCTTGAGCAGTAACCTTACATTTCTGTGCCTTACTTTAATCCCAAGAACCAAGGAGGAAAAGAGGTATATTATTTCACAAGAGGGCTGTGCAAAGCCATCCACAGACATCAGGGATTGCAGTCAGGCCATCTGCCCCACTGATTAACATGAAGCCAATGAATGAGAAGTCAGCCAATTCCAGCTCTGCCCACACTGAAGACAATTTCAAGACCTTAATAATCATCGTGACTTGCACAGAATAGAAGTGCGTGACTTGACTTGCTAAGCGGTTTCCCACTGACAGCAGTCAAAATAAGAATGAGCTTTCCTCCTCCCCAAGACAAAAAAAGCAACGTATAAGTTCAGACTCCAAAGAGAGAACTACCTATTAACTACAGCAAACATTCAATTCCACTCTTCAGGGGCTGGTTCGCCTGTTTAGGAATTTCCTAAACCAGCCGTTCTCAATCCTGACTGCAAAGCCTCATCACCTTCGGAGGTTTTATGAAATACAATGTCTGGGCCACACCCTCAGAGGTTCTTAGTCAAGAGGTTTGGGGTGGGGTTTAGTAACCCGTGTTTTTTAAACTCTCCAGGTAATTCTAATGTGCAGCCAGATCTGAAAACCACTGACCTAAATCAGTGGTTCCCAAATTTTAACATTCATCGGAATCGCTTGGGGGAAACTTATTAAGCATGTAAGGTCCTGGTTCCCACCCAGAGATTCTAATCTGGTGAGTTTAGGGTGGGGGCCGTAGAATCTGCAAGTCTGCAAGAATTCTAATGCCTTCTTCCTTGGTTATTTTTAAGGTTTTGGGTGGGCTTTTTGTTTGTTTGTTTGTTTGTTTGTTTTTGTTTTTTACTTGCCCAGTCTTATTGTACCAGAGGTAGAAAAAGAAAGGAAAATAAATTGACATTTGAATCCATCAGTATTGCAGGTGATACAAAGCCCACTGAGGGAGCTAGGGGAAGCTACTGACTATAAAAAGGTTTAGGATGAGCAGTAGATTGCACAAATCTGTGCGCTTAACCTAGCAAGACAGATACACACATGTATACACACACATGTACATCCACACACATACTTCCACACAAGTGGCTACTCGTTAGCTAGTATGTGCAGACGGATTGTTAAAATGTTGAAATACTTCCATGCCAGCTAGTAAATAGCTGCTCCTTTCAAGACCTGTTCCTCTCCTGTACCTCCACGCTACTAATGACCCAGTCCTTCCTGGGGTGACTCTCCCCACAAACCAGGCACAAGAGTGACTGATTCAGTCTTCTGAGGTATGACTGGGCTGCTCAACATGCCATAACACTGTTGAAGATTTTGAACATTCCATCCATCCACCTATTCCTCTCTATAATAAAAATGTGATACTGGAGGTTTAAACATCCAGAGTGGTGTGGGACTATAGAGAAGGGAATGATTGATTCTACCTGGAGGGGTCAAAGAAGGATTTGAAAAATAAGTAGCCTTTGAACTGAACCCCAAAAGATGAGAAGGTCTTCAATAGGTAGGGGAAAGACAGTACTTTAGATATGGAGAATGAGCAAAGGCACAGAGGTACAAACTGTAGTGACGAGTGACAGGTAGCTGACATCACCACAGGGTGGGACAAGAAAAATGTTTACGAGGTAGACTGGAGTTAGGTTAGGAAGAAAATGGAATGCCACGCTATATTTATCTGGTATTCTAGGGCTTCTCAAAATATGCTCCAAGAACTGCCCTGCAAAGAATAACCTGGATGTTGGTTGTTTAAAATGCAGATTCTAGATCTCCTCCTGACAGGAAATGAATTGGAAGCTCATGTCTGCAGTGGGACCCAGAAATCTTCACTTTTCACAAACTCCTCAGTTCAAGACCCACAGTCCATTTGGACAGCGGGGAATGGTCCAAGGATTGAGACGTGGTGGGACACGGTGAGATCAGGATCCCGGCAAAGATGACTGTGGAAAAGAGAGAGACAGGAAGACTCCTCTGGGGGCTGGGGGAGAATTGCAGGCAAATGGTTCTGGGAATGGAGGGTAGGAACTGGACCTGGGACAGATATGGGATGTGGTATTAGAAGGATCTGATCATTGACTGCGCGTGGAGAGTGAAGGAAAGGAAGGAGTCATAGATGACCAGAGATTTCTCCATCTAGACTGGCTGGGTGGTGGTGCAAATAAAGACAGAGGAGTACCAGCAGATTTAAAGAGCAACTCAGTGTGTTCGGTGTTAGATACATGTAAGATCCCTCTGGCAGAGCCAGTGTGGCTATTCCATGAGTGACTGGATGGTCAGCTCTGCCTGACCATCAAGAAAGATGAGAAGGCTGGAGATGGAGACCTGAGTGTCATTGGAACATAGGCAATACTTGAAAAAATGGAAACGGATGAGTTTCTCAGGGCTAACTTCTCCATCCGGCACGGCAGCCCCAGGGTCTAGGGCCCACCAAAAAAATGTTTTAAAAGCAAAATAAAAATAGCTATAATAATAATAATAATGAATCCAGTCTTGATTACATTCATCTTTATACCCACATAGTCACAAAATATAATTTTTAATATGTTTTATGGAGGAGGGGCCCCAGAGGCAAAAGTGCCTCAGGCCCACCAAAGTCATAATATGGCCTTGAGTCTACCCAAAAAGAGGAGAGTTGAGGCCAGGTTCAAGGAACTCAGCTTTCACAGCGGTTTCTCACCTTTCTTGTGCTTGGCGTCACTTTGGCAGTCCTGTGACGCTAAAGGGACCCCCTCGGAATGTTTTAAATGCCTAAAATAAAACACTAAGGAACAAAATACACTGAAATTCAATGATCAAAATACTTTCAAAAACGAATTTGGGATATAGTAATATGTGTGTGTTTATTGACACACTAAATAATAACATTCGGCAGCCACTCTAAAAACTGCCATAATTTCCACAGTGGTGAGAATTACCTTTGAGAGATCAGCAACAGCTAGACCTGTGATATGCAAATATCTGTGACTTCTACTGGTCACAAAGTCACAGGCACCACGACCACACCTCTATTTTGTTGCCTCCATTCATCATGGAAGGAGAAATGCTGACTTTCAGATAGAACTTGGCAAAAATAAAGAAGTGATTTTTTTTCCCTCCAGCCAAGTTCACAGACACCTGAATTCCACCCACAGTCCCGTTGGGGGTCCGTGGATTCTGGTTAAGAACCTCAAGTCTAACGAGTGTTATGGGAGAGGTGACGGGGAAAGGTCAGAGGAATAGGACCAGATCCAAGAAAGACGTTACCAAAATGTGGAAATGTTTCATATGAGCTGCCCTGAAGTGTTTAGCCAAAGAGAGTGCGGGGGGAGGCAACCACTGCTCCAGCTGACCTATCACCCCCTTGAAGACAGGGATTGTGTATACATGATGTAATAAATAAAAAAGAAATGTGTTAAGTGTCCTTGAATGCTGGCAGCTTTGGGTCATTATATATGATCTCCACCGGCGTGTTCTAAAATTACATGGAGGTCATTGGGCCATTAAGTACGTGATTTCCTCTGTGGAGAGGGCTCTCATCCACTCCCTCCCCTCCTTTCTCACCCACCAGCTCATATTCCTCCTCCTTGGGTCTCAGCTCAAGCATCACGTGCCCGGAGAGGCCTATTCTGACCTCCTCTAAAAATTAGGTCGTCCCGCTACCCGTCCCCAGGGTTCCCTCGATGGCTTAACGCACATCACATGTGTAACTAATTACTTGTCCAATATTTGTCTCCCTTTCTCCATGAGGACTGGGGCTGCTTCTGCATTCCCAAGCCAGGAATAAATGTTTGTGGAATGGATGAGGGGTGGACGGATGGCTCACCTGGGACAGGAACTTAGAAAACGAGTAATCTGCTTAAGTATTTTCATTTTTCCCATTGCCCCATCAAGTTTCACCCATTTTACCTGAAATGTATTTCATGATTCCCCTAGGTTTAATCCCCATTGCCAATTCATGTTAACTTCAGGCTCTGAACACAGAGATTGCTGTCTCTGCCAATTTGCTCCTCAATGCATTTTTTTTTGGGGGGGGGGTACCATTTCCATGGTAAGAATTGGGAGAAAGAAAAAAGGAAGACACGTGGGTAGGTTTGGAGTAGGGAAGAGTTAGAAAGAGTGAGTGAGGGGACTCAGCTTCAGAAATCAGGGCCAACCATCAGCTACTTTATCCCCGCCTAAAACCTCTCAGGGAGCCCGAAGGAAGCTTGCTCTTTGCTGCCATCTGGTGGCTGTTCCTGGAGCAGTTCCCACAGGAAAAAATTCCACCCAACAATTATGCCGCACCTACTATGTTCAAGGCTCTCTACGCCTGGTGATCTATTGGGTTGTAGGAAAAGTCATTACATATTTTTTCTATGTTTTCCATCGCAAAAATGCATCATGACTTTTCCGACAACCCAATAGAAATAATTCCTTAGGTTTTTGTGTTCCTTTACCAATGATAAAGCATGTTCACATACAGTGTTGCAACTTAACCTCACAGCAAGCAGCCCTGTGAGGTAGACCCTAAGCAGGTAAAATTGTTCCCATTTTTCAGATGAGGAAACTGAAACTCAGCTTGCACAGGCCTTGCAGCTGGTCAAAAGCAGAGTTCAGATGAGGCTGGAACCCACATTATCTGACTCCTAGTTCTGACTACAAAACAGATATTACTTCTTGGTTTTATTCAGGGTAGAAGACAAACAAAAAACAAACAAACTAACTAAGTTCTCCAGCAGTAAAGGCATGTACAGCCTGAAAAGGGACAAAGAAAATGAAAATAGACCAAGAACAGGGAGATTTTTTTCCCCCAGCTCTAAATGTATTCATTTCAAGTAATATCCCCAAATTTTAAGAATTCAGATCACTGTGAGACAAATAAGAATCAACTAAGATAACAATACTTACTGTATCTTTGAAAGCTGCTAAGAGAGTAGATTTTAAAAGTTCTCATCACAAGAAACAACTATAATGATGTGTGGTGATGGATATCAACTAAACTCATTGTGGTCATTTCACACTATATACATATATCAAATCATTATGTGGTACACCTGAAACTAATATAATGTCAATATACCCTCCACTCCATACTAAGTTTCATATTGGGTATCAGTCTGACACCAGGTTTGGTTGGATAAAGTGGTAGAGAATTGGAAATAATATTACTAATATAAGCACTTATGTTTCAAGCACTGGTCTAAGTCCTTTATGCTTATGAACCATTTAACTCTCACAGGAGCCCTATGGGGAGGTAGTATTATCAGCTCCATTTTACAGATGAGGAAAACTAAGGGGAGTTAAGTAATTTGCCCAAAGGTACACCAATAATAATCAATAGAGGCAGGATTTGAATCCAGGCAGGCAGGCTAATGCCAGAGTCCTTGCCCTTTATTGCCTCATTGTACTACTTCTGAAAAGAGGAAGTAGTTGGTACCATTAGATGGGGTTGATGGGTGGAGGGAGACGGTGAGTGGTGTGGAGAAAGATGCAAAACAAGGAGGTTAAAAGTTAAAGATCAATTATATTCTGTTGTATAATTTGCTGAGATCACACTTTGTTAGTGGGTTTTTCTAACATTCTATCTGTCATGCATTAAATTTCCTTAATGGACAGTAAATGACGATTATTTTGCAAGGGTCAGAATAGAAATAAACCAACCATTGGTAATTCTCATATTCTATTGTAATTTGAGCTATCCCTCTTTTGCTAACGTGCTTTAAATACAACTCGTGAAACAAAGAGTCCAACAGAGCTTGAAGAGTGAGTTTTCTGAGCCGATTAGCCAAACACTGTGAAAACATTTACTAGCCATATTCGCTGCCCTCCTCCCAAGTTAGGAAAACAGGACTTCAAGTGTACCTGAATATGTCAAAGACCAGCTGCCAAAGTTTTCCTGTTAGTCTTCTTGTTGAGACTACCGTATTTGCCGGCATATAAGACGATTTTTTGGCCCTGAAAAATATGCCTCCAAGTGGGGGGTCGTCTTATACGCCAGGTACACTTCAGA
>NW_017731479.1:1678420-1684843 GCF_001890085.2 Hipposideros armiger
GTCGCCAGTGACTCACAGCAGCCCAGCTCCAGGTTGAGCTGTTGTTCAGCATCTTAGCTGTGGAGGGCAGTGTCACTGGCCCTCATATGTGGGATCCGACAGGCGCCCTCTGGCGTCCCAAGCCACTTCTAACCATCTCGCCACTTGGCCGGCCCGGATTATTCACTTTAAGAGGATGAATTTTATGTCATGTAAATGATGCCTTAATTAAAAAACACACACACACATAACAGAAGCACCAAACCCTCTCCTCCTTTGCTAAGATCTACATGAAAACGGAGCTTCCTATAAGTAACCTACTTATGGGTCACGCCATCTATTGAACATCAAGAATCTGTCTTTCAAAGGCTAGACTTTTCAGCTTCTAGTTAGTGTTTATTAAATAAAACTACCGCACTTGCTTCTCAAGGGAAAAACATTACAGCACAAAACCCCAGATACCTACATCCCTGGGACCTACCACTTCAACAATTTCTTTCTGATTCATGGGATAGAAAAAAAAAGTCACTCAACTTCTAGCATCTGAGGCTCCTGTGGAGCTCTGTTTCCAACATTGCTGGTAATTCCTTTCTTCATAGGGGTGTTATTGAAAACAATCTGCCAGGACACCTACGAGCAAAGATTAGGCTCATAAACAGGCTGCATCTGAACTACCATCGAATGTTCTTCGATGCACATGACCTGCTGGGTAGACATTTTCAAACACCATCTCTAGCTCTATCTTTAGTCCCTACCTTCCAACTTGTGCTCATGAAAATGAGTACATGCACGTAATATTAACTGCGAGGGTAACCTTGACCTTATGAAACACACAATGCCAGGATGCTGGTGGATTTCTAACTGGTGGTCTATGGGAAGCTTTACTGTAGATAGGTCCTGTAAGTCTCATCCATTCATTTAACAAATATTTACTGAGCACCTACTAGGTGGCAAGCCCTATTCTAAGCACTGAGTTTAAGAAAGGGGCCAGAAAGTCCCTGTGCCTCTGTGTTTGCCTCTGGTTACAGAGTCAGTTTATAAACAGTCTGTGTATCTCTGTATAGACGTCATACTACAGGACAATCGCCAAATGCTTTCAATATGCCCAGCATAGTGTCAGGCACAAGGGAGGAAGGCTCTGTTCCAAGAAATTCACAGAAGGGGGAAAAAGGTCAATAAATAAAAGGAAAATGTTAGGCCTCGCTAGTATTTATTTGTTTATACCCTGCTGTGTTCTCCCCAAAAAGATTTAAGGCAGCTTACAAGGATACATCAAACACGGCCAGGTAGCATAAGTTTTAAGTAGAAGAGAAGGAAGGAAAGAAAAACAAGAGTGAGGACCGCAGTGGGGCCAAAAACGAGACTAACAGAGAGATAAATATGACAAATTCCTCTGTGTTCATAGCCTGGTACAGTCATCGATGTCGTAGATAGTGCTGGGACGCTGCTTCCCAGAGCCCCTGAACACTCATCTGTCCACACCCAAGGATGCTCCTGGCCACACCTGTGACTCTGAATGAGGGCTTTGTTCTGGCTGTGAAAGCTCACGTGGCCATCCAGCAGGACAGTGCAGATGTCCCAGAGAGTCCCTGTCCCTAGAAACAGCCCCATGCGGTGATGGATGGGAGTTGGCAGATGAGGGTCCCAGCTTCCTCTCCCTCCACTGAGATATGTGAGGCATGTTCTCAGCAGTCTTGCAGAGCTCCCCAGGGTGCTGAGCTCCAGCTGCCCATCACAGTAACTTGCTTGATACACACCCTTTTTTGGCCGTCTGCCTTTCTGCGTCTTCCTTTCCCTCTCCCCATGCTGCTGTTTCCTGGGATCATCTCCCAAATANAATAAATAAATAAATAGGGGCCAGCCAAGTGGCTCAGTTGGTTAAGAGCTCGCTCAAGCACCAGCTCTGAGCAGCAGGGCTGCAGTTCAGATCCCACATTAAGGGCCAGTGACACTGCACCCTCTACAGCTAAGATGATGAACAACAGCTCGACCTGGAGCTGGGCTGCTGTGAGTCACCGGTAATGGTGTAAGCTGCAGCAGGGCTGCAGTGGGCTGCCATGAGCTACATGAGCAGCTGGCAGCCAGCGAGAGCTGCTGTGAGCCGCAGTGAGTGGCCAACCAATGACCAACGACCAACTGCCTCACCCGGGAAGAGCACAATGATCATACCAACATGGGCCAGTGAAGCGACGTCCTCCACAACTAGACTGAAGAACAAAACAGCAATTTGTCTACCTGTCTGTTCCCCTTCCTGGATTCCCCAACGCTACTCCCCTCCCCCAATTCCCCAATAAAATCTTTAAAAAAAAATAGGGCAGTTAGGTGGCTCAGTTGGCTAAAGCATGAGCTCTGAGCAACAGGGTTGGCAGTTCGATTCCCACATGGGCCAGTGAGCTGCGCCCTCCACAACTAGATTGAAGACGACTTGAGCTGAGCTGCCACTGAGCTGCCGATGGGCGGCTGGATGGCTCAGTTGGTTAGCGCACATTCTCTTAACAACAAGGTTGCCGGTTCGACTCCCGAATGGAATGGTGGGCAGAGTCCTGCCCCCACTCTCCCCACCTCCCCCCGCAACTACCCAACTAGATTGAAAATGGTGACTGGACTTGGAGCTGAGTTGCGCCCTCCACAATTGAAGGACAACAACTTGACTTGGAGCTTATGGGTCCTGGGAAAAACAGACTGTTCCCCAATTAAGTTTAAAAAAAAAGGAGGGGGGAGACTAGAAGAGATTTTTTAAATAAATAAATAAATAAATAAATAAATAACAGAAGTAACCCGTGTGATACCACTTCACACCCATTAGGATGGCTATAATTTAAACACACACACACACACATACACACACACACGAAGTGTTAGCAAGGATATGGAGAAATTGTAACTCTCATCCATTGCTGGTGGGCATGTAAAATGGTGCAAGCACTTTGGAAAATAGGCAGTTCATCAAAGAGTTAAACAGAGAGTTACCATGTGACCTTCTCAGGGATTCTCCTTCTAGGTATACACCTAAAGGAATTTGAAAGCAGGGACTTGAAGAGATGCTTGTATGCCAATGCTCACTGCAACATTATTCCTATATTATTCCTATAGCCAAAAAGTGGAAACAAACCAAGTGTCTGTCAACATATCAATGGATAAACAAAATGTAGTGTATCCAGGGGTGGCCGGTTTGCACAGGTGGTTAGAGTGGGGGCTCATAACACCAAGGTTGCTGGTTCGCTTCACACATGGGCCAGTGAGCTGGACCCTCCACAACTAGATTGAAAACAACGTCTTGACTTGGAGCTGATGGGTCCTGGAAAAACAGTTCCCCAATAAAGTTTAAAAAAAAATGTAGGCCTTTTGAGCTTCCTTTGCTTGGCCAGCTCCAAACTCTTTGGAGTGTACTTTCTTTTCTAATAATGGCCCTTGAGCCACTCTCTACTGCTCGGGCCCACTTCTGCTTCTTTGAAATGTATTTTTACTTCTAATAAACTCCTTTTCTGCAACTTTACCTCTCTGGTCCGTGTCTCCGTTCTTCGGTTCCACGAGACCACTACCCCGGCACAAGAAATATCCTACATCAATATGGCAGTGAGGTTGTCAGAGGTTAGTTAACCCTCACCACTTCAAACTTCTTGGGTAGCTTTACTGAAAGAACCTAAGAGTAGTGCATGAACAAATTGGCTTAGGTCAACTTGCAACAATTGGCAAACCAAGCGTTTCTTTATCGCCCTCTACCTCTTCTCCCATCAAAAGCCCAGAGTCTGCTCAATCACGAAAGCTCCTCATTATGAAAGTCCACAGTACTTGGCACTTCTGAACAGGCTCAGTCTTCAAAATTGCTTTTTGTTCTTTCTTTCCCTACCCACTAATCCAACACTCACTCTAGTATTGTGATTGACCCTCAACACATGTAGGAGTTGTACCTGAAAAAGGCGCCCTGTAATAAATCTAACCAAAAGTAGCCTCCAGGGGTGATCTGATAATAAATTCATAACTGTGCAGGTGCATAGTGGATAGTCATGCTCAAAAAAAAAAAGAAAAAAAATGTAGTGTATCCATACACTAATGGAATATTCTTCAGCCATAAAAAAGGAAGTACATGTTACAACATGAACGAACCTTGAAATCACCATGGTAAGTGAAAGACGCCAGACAGGAAAGCTCACATATTGTATGATTCCATTTGTATGAAATTCCCAGAACAGACAAGTCCTTAGAGGCAGAAAGCAGACAAGTGGTTGCCCGGAGCTGGAAAGCGGGTAAGGGAGAGCGACTGCTAATGAGTACCGGGTTTCTTTTTGGAGTGATGGAACTCTCCTGGAATTAAATAGTGGCAATGATGGCATAGCGTCATAAATACACTAAAAACCACTGGATTATTCACTTTTTTTTTAAAGATTTTTATTGGGGAATTGGGGGAATGGGAACAGTGCTGGGGAATTGGGGGAAGGGGAATAGACAAGTTGCTGTCGTTTTGTTCTTCAGTCTAGTTGTGGAGGACGTTGCTTCACTGGCCCAAGTTGGCACCATCATTGCGCTCCTCCCGGGCGAGGCANCCTAGGAGCATCACTCTAAAGGTGAGTTGGGTGTGTCTTGGTTTCAGTCCCCCCAGAAGCAGGCCCTGAGACAAGGATTTGGGTTCAAGTAGGGTATTTGGGAGGTGAAGGAAGTACCTGGAGACTGAGAAAGTCGGACAAGGGAAGAAAGGCAGCCAGTTAGAGTGTGTCATCAAGCCAGCTACTACTGAAGGGCACCAGAATATGATCCCTGAGGTGGCCACAGTGATGTGCTGCCCACATCCCCCTTCAAGGAAGGACTTGCCGTCCAGCGTGGTCAACAGATGGCCCCCAGCCGTCAGCTCCTTCGGGCTCTGCCTCGGGGCAGAGAGCTGCCTCGCTCAAAGTCACGCCCTCCCCAGAGCAGCCTGCTAACCAACCAAGCAAGGCAAGGCTATAAAGCGTGACCATTTCCACCTGATCTGGGACATTTTGATGGACAGTCCTTAACCCAGAGCTTCCCTCTGGATTGGCCAAACCTTTGACTTAACCTGTATCACAACTAGACTTTTCCTGTCATTTCAGAGGAAAATGATTCCCTAATAAGCATTTTGTATCTCGAACTCTATAGAAGCATCTGCTTCCAGGGACCCTAACCTAAAGCCATCCCTCTTGAGAAACTCAGTATCTTAATCTTATTCTTTTAATTTTCTGTGTCTTGTGATGTTTTGACATCTTGGAAGGCCTTTTGGATGGAGAAAGACTTCCCCTACCAGGGCCAGCTAATTCCTAGGGACGGTAGACAGCTTGCCTGGGGCACGTCCAGTCATGTGCACACCACCCGGTCCAGTGGCATGCCCCCACCCAGCTGCTTATCCAACTCTCATACACCAAGCCAATATTTCCCCTGCCCCAAATCAATCCAGAATCAGGTACCAGACAACCGGGTCAACTCCTATGCCCCAAAGCCCACTGGAATTGTTCAAACTAGCCAATCCTAAACTGTTTACCCTGTCCTGCCCTGCCTTTCCTGTGGAAGCCCCAATAAAGGCTCTGGCTTAGCTTTTCCCCTCGTTCCTGCTTCTGCCTCCTGACCAAACCCCGGTGCCTCCTCTGTGGCCCTGCATGGGATGGCATGCCCCCTTCTCTCGAATGTAATAAAAACCTTTCAGTGGCATTGAACTCTCCGTGTCATCACCCAGTCACCAACTGTCTACAGCAGCTTTATTCACAACTGCCCCAAACTGAAAGCCACCAAGGTGTCCTTCCAAAGATGAATAAACAAGTGAAAGAAGCCAGTGTGAAAAGGCTGAGTACAGTATGATTCCAACCATAGGACATTCTGGAAAAGCCAAAACTATTGCAAAAAGTATTCTAGTAGGAAGAGACAGTAAGAGATCATCAGTTGCCAGCAGTTTAAGGGAAAGAGGGAGGGATGAATAAGTGCAGCATGAAGGATCTTCACAGCAATAAAATTATTCTGGGGTGGCGGATTGGGGGAGGGGGTTGTCACTTCGAGGGGTAAAAAGTATAACTATTGCACTGTGTTGTACAGCTGAAACTAATTCTAAAAAAGGTGTATTTCATAATAAAAAATAATAATAAAATAAATAAAAGAATAAAAAAAGAAAAAAACAAGAAAAAAAATTATTCTATATGACACTATAATGGTGTTTATATGACACTGCATATTTGTCAAAACCCATACAACTATACAGCACTAAGAATGAACCCTAAATGTAAACTCAGGACTTTAATTACTAATAATGTATCAATAGTTTATCAATTGTAACAAATACATCACATTAATGTGTGACGTTACTAAGAGGGGAAAGTGAGCAGAAGAGAGAAGGGGTATATGGCAACGCTGTGCTATCTGCTCAATTTTCTGTAAACCCAAAACTCTTCTAAAAACAAAACAAAACAAAAAAATATGTGAAAGGGGAAAGATAAAAAAAAA
>NW_017731479.1:1692448-1700611 GCF_001890085.2 Hipposideros armiger
GATGGTTACACATTGTGAATGTACCAGATGTCACGGAATTGTTCATTTTAAAATGGTTCATTTTGTTATGTGAATTTCAACTCTATTAACAAAAACTGAAATTAACAGAATTTAAGTAAAATTATCACTTCAGTTCCCTCGTCACACTGGCTACAATCCAAGTCCTCAACAGCATTAGGCTATGACATGGTATGATACGGAACTAGGCTATCCCTATGCAGAGACTAGGACTTTTTAAAATCACTTATTTCTGTTTCTACGGGACATGACTTCCCAGCGCTGACCGAAACTATCAAGGTGAAGTGTCCCAGTTTACTTAGGCACCACCTGGCAGCCACTGAAGTGTCACGTTTCCATTTCGCAAGAGGTAGCCATG
Organism: Hipposideros armiger; assembly: GCF_001890085.2. NCBI lineage: Eukaryota > Metazoa > Chordata > Mammalia > Chiroptera > Hipposideridae > Hipposideros > Hipposideros armiger. The sequence continues at coordinate 1,692,825 of NW_017731479.1, forward strand.
AATCTGATTGCTCCTGTTCCGCATGATTAGCACGTTTTGGGTGACAGATTGTGCGGTTTGCCACACTTTTGAGCATGTTGTGATTCTTTAATAGTTTTCCTGAAGGCTGAAGGGTGGGAGGCAGCCAGAGCTTGTGGTCTGTGCTTCCAGAACTGACGTATAATGGTTTCCAGCAGCCCTTCCCTCCAGGTGGAGGAGCTGGGGGTGCAGAGGAGGAATGAGGTAACAGAGAGCAGGCACTGTGCTGGCAGTAACACATAGTAAAGGAGCAGTTTAAATGACTAGGGGCACACAACCTTAAGAAACCCCATGATGATTCATAGGACACTGAAGGATCTGATGACCTCATCTGGTCCATCCCAGATGAATAAGAGCAATTTGCCCCTTTTTTTTTTCAGCTCCCCAGAGATAAAGATCCACAACCACTCTTGTTTTCTCCTCACAGTGAATCATACCTCTCAGGTATCAAGAAGTGTTTCTCTAAGTCTTTCTTATCGAAACCTCCCTGATTAGTTTATCTTTTAAACCTCTTAGCTAAATCTGATATCATTCAATGATGGCTGTCCCCTGAATATCAGGGCCCTTCCTTTACTTGGAAATCTCTCCAGCATTTTCTCATTTTTGTTGCTTCTACATCCCAATATGATTATTTAGTTTGCAGATTGCCTGAACGGCTTCTTCTCGCTCTGTCTTTCTTGCTGCCCATTCTTTTCCCTCTCCTTTATCAGACTGGAGAGAAGAGTAAATAAAATTTCCACTTGTTAGTTTTTTATTGGCCAGTCCAATAGTGGAAATGTATTCAAATGCTTCCTTTCTGATATTGAAGTGATAGCTATAGCCATAAATCTATACCTCTCTTATTTATTTGTAACACAAACCTTGGGTAGTTTCTCTTTAAAAAAGAAATAAATAAATAAAATACAAACCATGATATCACATTCTATCTTGTGCTGACAAATGTAATGGTTTTTACAGGTGCCTCAGAAGAAATCATAAATATTTCCAAAAGAGTCGCTGTCATGTATGCCTCTTTCAAGGTTAAACTTGGTGTTTGCAATGTTTTGTTCGCTAACTTTTGATTGCAAGTCACAGAAATGTCCAATGGCTAGCATAAACAATATAAGAAAAAAAGCGCGTGAGAGAAAAGGAAGTTAATGAGAGGATGCTGGAGGTATTTTGTGGCATCAAAGGAAGAGTTGACAACTAAAATTTAGGAAAGGAAGAAACCAGGGTACGTTTTGATTCTTCAGTAGCAGCTTATGAACTTTTCCTCCAAAGCACAGCCATTAACACCACTTTGTTCCAGGTATCCTCCTCCTTCGTTCCTGTTTCCAATTTCAAATTCCATAAGAATTTGGAGGGTGGCCAGTTACCTCAGGTGGTTAGAGTGCAGGCTCATAACACCAAGGTTGCCGGTTTGATTCCCACATGGGCCACTGAGATGTGCCCTCCACAACTAGAACGAAACTACTACTTGACTTGGAGCTGATGGGTCCTGGAAAAACACACTGTTTCCCAATAAAATTTCTTAAAAAAGAATTTGATGGGCGGAGGGACACAGACATTTAGTCAACCCAGCAGGAAGCTCTTAGGACAATATAGCCATCCTTTTTTTATGTCCTCATTCTTTTAACCCTGGAAAGGGCATGATCCTAGGTGAGGCCATCTCTGAAGGAGCTAACAGCTGGAGGCCATCTGCTGACCGCACTCCTCACAGCTAAGCATCAGGTCCTTCCTTGAAGGGGAATGGCACATCTCTGTGTCTGTCAGAATCCACCCCCTTGCTCTGGTTTGGACCCATGTCTCTGTATCATCTCAGGGACTGGCTCGTCCACGGCTCCAGTGGGCTGCTCTTCCTGAGGGAGAACTCAGGGGAGGGGATTAGTGGGACGGGCCACAGCCCCTACCACTGCAATTGGTCTCCACGTTGCAAGTGATACTCATCTTTCCCGCCTCCATGGCACATTCCGGGTTCATCTCAGCCTCAATCCCACCTCTGCTGGCTTCAGTTTGATAAGATTCTGACCCTGTCGCTAGAGCTGAGCTTGCAGGAAGTTGGTTAGAGAGAGCTCTCAGCATCAACACCTGTGGGGGAAATGAAGGCAGCAAGACTGGACAAAAGGACAAGTTGTGATACAGTCACAATGAGATTTCAGCCGACTCCATGGGGAGCTCTGAAGCTGGGCTCACTCTTCAAAGCTGTTGCCAGCTGGGGTGAGAGGACTGGGNGTGATGGATGGGAGTTGGCAGATGAGGGTCCCAGCTTCCTCTCCCTCCACTGAGATATGTGAGGCATGTTCTCAGCAGTCTTGCAGAGCTCCCCAGGGTGCTGAGCTCCAGCTGCCCATCACAGTAACTTGCTTGATACACACCCTTTTTTGGCCGTCTGCCTTTCTGCGTCTTCCTTTCCCTCTCCCCATGCTGCTGTTTCCTGGGATCATCTCCCAAATAAACTGCCTGCCCTTGAATCCTTGGCTCAGCATGCGCTTCTTGGGGAACCCAACCCAAGACAGCTCACCATGCCCTCAATTGCTATTTACTGTAGAACTCCAGGCTCCCGCCAAGTTTACTCCCGGCCAGAATTTCTGGGAGTGCCCACGAGGGAGTCACACGTGCTCAGAAACAAGTCTAGTTGACTACCAAGTTTGTGGATTTTCTCTTTTTTTCTCCTGTTCTGAGCAACCCTACATCAACCAGGCATACTGGTATTTCTGCTATTTATGACTATCTCGGTTGACTTCCACTTTATCCAAAAGACATCGCCACCTTGTATCACTGGGTACCACTTTTCCCAGCAGCCACTGCTGCCTCCTATTGGGTACCAACTAGTACAAGGTGCCAAAGTCATTTGATGTTCAATAATGGTGATCAGCAGAAGGGAATGCCTCCTACCCACACTGTGTTGACAAGATGCCACAAGAACGTGGCTTGGGGACCAGAAAAGAGGTTTTCATTAAAAACCCCTTCAGTTTCTACTTATAGCCAAGGCCACATAGAGCTCAGACTGTAAGGACTGGTCGGAGAATTAATTTCAGTGACATGTATCCCACTGTCCTCAAAAATCACCCATTCAAACGCTAGCCAAACGTAAGCCTTGTTTTGAGTCTAACTTGCTTGACTTATCTTGTCTTTCCTATTGATGCGTTATCTCCTGGGAGGTCCCTTGGTCCCTCATGGAAACAGAACCCATGCAAAATGTACAAGGTGACTTGGTATATGGGCTTATTGACTAAAATACTGTTGAATATTGGAAGACATCAATCAAAACTAATCAGTTCTTAGGTCTTCTCTCTGGCCATCAGAGAACAGGGTCAACTGTCCAGGTCAACTGTCATGGATCATCTGTATGAAAAATGTATCTGGTTACTCTCGTGCTCTAAAACCATCAATGGCTCCCCATTACTCTTAAAATAAAACTTAGACCTTAATATGACCTACTGGCTGCTGCTTGCCAACCTTATCTTCTATCCCTTCCCCTTTTGCTCACCATACCCTAGCCATGTGGCTTCTTTTCCTTTCCTCAAATACATCAAGCTCTTTTCCCACCTCCAAGCTTTTGCCTCTGCTGTGCCTTCTGCCTGGCGTGTTCAGTCCATGGCTCTTTTTGTGTGGCTGGCTCCTTATTCTTCAAATATCAACTCAAATGTCACCTTCTCACAGAGTCTACCCAGCTATATTACCTAAAATAGGGCCCCCCACACACTCCTTACCATTTGATAAATTTACTCTTTATATTTATTTTGTTCATGGAACTTATCAGAATCTATGATGGTCTTACTAATTTGTTTCTGTCTCCTTGCACTGGGATATAAGCTCAAAAAAGGCAGGGACCTTATTTGTTTTTTGCACCTAAATTTCCAGCATCTACTACAAATGCATAGCACACAATACTCACTCAATATGCTGATGAATGGATATATATAAGAGTGTTTACTCTTCGATTCTCCATAGCACAAAGGCATATGCTTTTGGTTCATCCAAAACTGATAATACATCGTTAAATTATGAGTTAAAAAGTGGAAAGGCCAGTACACATCTCTCATTTCCCCTCATTTAAAACATTTAAATGAGTGTATCATAAGACCTTTCCTAGTGATTCTGACTCTATAATAAGCGTCAGTATCTGGCAGAAGAGGAGAGTTTCATCAGACTCCTTCAATTTAACCTATAAACAATTTCTGGTCTAGGTTAAAGTCTAAGGCAAGGTCAATAACATTGGCAGGCATATTATTTCTAACCAACTTTTCCACAGAGTAGCAAAAAATATAGAAGTTCATAGTAGGTGCTCAAAATAAATTTTTTTAAATTAGCATCTAGCTTGAGTTAGGTTTTTTTTACTAGACCAGCACTGTCCAGGAGAAATATAATGTGAGCCACTTGCATAATTTTAAATTTTCTAGTAGCCACATGAAACAAGTAGGAAAAAAACAGTTGACATTAGTTTTAATAATACATTTCATTAAACCCAATATATCTGAAATATTATCATTTTAATATGTAATCAATATTTCTTTAAAAGGATAAATGTGATCTTTCACATTCTTTTTTTCATACTAAATCTTCAAAATTGGTGCAGTCTTACATTTATGGCATATCTCGATGGGGATGATAACTTTGAATTGGAAATAATTGCTCTGTATTTAAATTTCAGAACTTAAGAGTTGAAAAAGTAGATTCATATACTCAAGTAACTCCAAACATACTTAAAAGTTTCCCAGTAAGAAAATCAAGTATTAGTTTTTAAATTTAAAATGGAAATTAATTACATTCTGCTAAGTAAAAGAAGCCAGACACAAAAGCTCACATATTGCATGGTTCTATTTATATGAAATGTCCAGAATAGGTAAATCCATAGAGACAAAACATAGATTGGTGTTTGCCAGGGGCTGGGGGAGGAGGAATGGGACGCCATTGCTTAATGTGTACTGATATTGAAGTGATAGCTATAGCCATAAATCTATACTCTCTTATTTATTTATAACGCAGGCCTTGGGTAATTTTTCTTTAAAAAAAATAAAAATAAAACCCAATAAATACAAACCATGGGGCCGNTCTTATACGCCGAGTCGTCTTATACGCCGGCAAATACGGTACTTTATATTAAAAAATAAAGATCACAGGGCTGGCCGAGTGGCTCAGTTGGTTAATAGCGCGAGCTCTGAGCAACAGAGTTGCCAGTTCGACTCCCACATGGGACAATGAGCTGCACCGGAGCTGAGCTACCCTGAGCTGCCCACGGGCGGCCAGATGGCTCAGTGGTTAGAGCGTGCGTTCTTGGCAACAAGGATTCCAGTTTGTTTCCCACATGGAATGGTGGGCTACGCCCACCTGCAACTAAGATTGAACATGGCACCTTGAGCTGAACGGCCGCAAGCTGCCGACAAGCAGCCAGATGGCGACTGGACTTGGAGCTGAGCTAGTTGCGCCCTCCACAACTAAGATTGAAGGACAACAACTTGGCTGTTCCCCTTCCCCAATTCCCCAATAAAATCTTTTTTAAAATAAAATTAAATAAATAAATAGATAAATAAAATAAAAACCATATCTGTTTGTATAGATCAGGGATTCTGAACTTCAGAACTATTGAGATTTGGGTTCAGATAATGCTTTATTTTGGGGAGCTGCTATCTGTGCATTGTAGGATGTCTTGCAGCATCCTGTCTACCCACCCACTAGAAGCCAGTAGCTTTCTCCCAGTTGTGACAGTCAAAAATGTCTCCATGGGGTGACTGGCTAGTTCAGTTGGTTAGAGCATGGTGCTGATAACACCAAGGTTGCTGGTTTGATCCCTGCATGGGCCACTGTGAGCTGTGCCCTCCCTAAAAGAGTCAACTATGCCACTGTAGCATGAAAGCAATGTGTAACCAATGACTGTGGCTGTTCCCCAATAAAATAAATTAAAAAGAAATGTCTCCAGACACTGCCATTGTCCCCTGGGAAGGCAAAATCGCCCTCGATCGAGAACCACCAGCACAGATCAATGACGGTTTACAATCCAAGAATGCCCACCACCATCTGTCTGTGACTGTACACATTGGCACAAACTTTTTGAAGAGCGATTTTGAAAGTAGGCTTTGGAAAGCGATTATTAAAATATTCAAAATATTTGCACTTGGAAAGGAACGGATTTACTATTTATAGCCCTGGAAATGGAATAGATTCATTAAAAATAAAGGTGTGACTATGTATAAGACTTTATTTTCCCTGAGTGAAAGACACAAAATCCAGTGGCTGCTGGGCCCCAACAACCCCTGAAGCCACCATGTACTTGAGATGTCCTGAGGTGTGGGCATCTGGCTTAACTGGCCTAGTCTAGACATTATTCTTCAGGCTACAGAGGTCAGTCCAAGGGCGAGCCAATCAAAGTACTTCCCTAGCATTTTTCTAACTGATGAGGGGACAGGGCAGGAGAGAGGGTGTCTTTTCTCCCTGGTCAACAAGGCTATAAAGATAAGAGCCCCGCATCCAACATCCATGCCTCCACCTAGTGAAGAAGCTGTTCACAGAGAAAATGAAGCCAATATGCAGAGAGCAGCATGGGTGAGAGGCAGAGAGAATCCCTGGGCTATTCAAATCCCAAGACCTATCCACCCCTGTGCCCAGCTCCAACCAGCATATTCCCATGGTTTCATTATGTGAGCCAATTTATTCAAGTTAACTCGTGTTGGATTTTTGTCTCTTGGAACCATCGGGTCCTGATTAACACACCTTAGCGGAGATGTAAAGCGAATTCACATCATGACCAAGAGGAGCACTGGGAAAATTCTGACTCACAAATGTCCTGAGCAAAGAATCCCTGTGTAAACTAGACGGGTACAAATTCACCAATGGGCTTATGTCGTAAATCCCGGCACGGGTCTGGAAAACTCTCAGCGGATTCGGCTGCCTCTTGCTGGATACAAACAGTCCACACAACAGCTCCCGCTTATTCAAGGGTTTACACTTCCCAAAGCGTTCACATTCGTGATCACATGTGCCTTCCACCATAACTGAGCCAGAGAGAGAAGGAGATTTTAGCATCCCCATTTCCAGGTGAGAGAATGGGGACGCCATGTGGCTAAATGACTTTTTTTTTTTTAATGTCATCCAGAGGTTTAGAACGAGATCAGCAGTTCTCAGATCCAATCAGTCATGAAGTGTGTCACGAGTGATTGGACATTAACGGTTAAAGCACCGAAGCTTGAGAATGATTCATCTTTTTTTTAAATAATACATTATCCTTATAACAACCTAATTCTTGCCAGCATTCAATATGCTTTCCTGGGTGGCAGGAAAAGGAGCGGAGTTACAGCTGGCATATTGGGAATTCTACGGGAGTGTTATGTGAATATATATGTGAATATGGATGTTCGACGTGCATTGTAACAGAGAAAAGGTTGAGCGTCACTGGGTGGGCCAGGCCCAAAAGTTGCTTCCAGCTCTGCAGTTCGATGACTCACACAAATAAACAGTGAATTGATGGCATTCAAGATCAAAACTAACCACTTGTCCCTATCTGTGTATTTTATTAGGGGTCAGTCGCTTGGATGATCGTAAAATGTATCATCCAAACCAAGATACTTTTAAGAGAAAAACGGGCATTGATGGAATGGAACATCAGGACAACAGATTACCCAGGAATTGTGTTGAGCAAACCAGGACTTCAGTCGCCCTAAGTATAGGTAACTCAAGAAAAGTAAATGTAGGGCTGGCCGAGTGGCGTGTTGGTTAAGAGCTGGCTTGGGATGCCAGAGGGCCCCGGTTCAGATCCCACATATGAGGGCCAGTGACACTGCCCTCTACAGCTA
>NW_017731479.1:1705070-1705899 GCF_001890085.2 Hipposideros armiger
TTATCCTACTGGTTCTGTTTCTCTGGAGAACCCTGACTACTACAACCAACTTCCGTAAAATAACACAGGGTATGTGATGAATTATCTCAGGTTAAAGAATTCTATTCACTCATGTTTTCTTTGCAAGTTCAATTTACCAATTGTTTAACCATATTTTGTGATTCTCTAAGCTATGTGCTAGTTTCAGTATCGTATATTGACTCATAATCAGAAAGGAGCAAATGTAATGGTGGCTAGTCCATCTCCTTGCTCCAGGTCCTGTGAACCAGCCTCATTTGCTCCAAAAGAAACAGTCAGGGTCTGTCCTAGGCCCAGATCAGCTCCATTTCATGTTCCTCTTCTTCCCCCGCCCCCAAACTACCTTATAATTATAGTTCAGCAACTCACCCACACCTGAAACCCCTAATGCAGCACAAGAATTTCCCTAGCCTCACTCAAAATCCTGCAAATCTCATAAAACCCCTTGAGTTCACACAAGAGCAGTTTTCTTTCTGTAGTGGGCCCAGAATTCTTTAAAGGGATAGTAGAGAAAACAATAGATATGGAGGTGGGGCACCAAACGGGCCTCATATGACCCAAAAGATTTTTCCCTATTGGCCAATCTCAGCCAATCTAATTCTGCAATGTGAGACCATTCCTTTGGTTGTTGGTAATAAATTTCTGGGAAGGTTAAAAACGTTCGCATGTGTCATCCATAGCCATTATCAGTCATGACTTCATTGACATCTATACATTTTTCATACTGGGTCCAGTCACCCTGCCAGTCCCTAGGAATGTGAAAGCTGGGTTATGTGAAGGCCTGAGCTTGGGTTTCTGTCTGCAAAGTGCC
>NW_017731479.1:1712269-1713390 GCF_001890085.2 Hipposideros armiger
TGGAGAAAAATGGGAAATTCACTTAAGAAACAGTGTTAGTATGAGCAGTATCAATAGGTATAAATAACTTGCCTGCCAACAGATTAAACCAGAGCATGATGCAGAAAGAACAAGACATAACAAATGTTTGGGAAATTCTTGAAATGAAATAAAACTAGGAAATGTCTAAAAAATAGCTTCAGATGAATGATACATGTGGCAAAACACATAACAATGTTTTTAGGGCCAAGATCATTGAAAAGAAGCAGAAAGATGTGAACACAGAGAAAATTATATCACAAATCTTTCTAGATGTAGGCATTGGAAGAATAAAAAATAGCCAACTCTTGGGCATAAAGCAGTAATTTTCTGATGAGTTCGGGCAATGAAAACAGCCGAATCATTAGAAGAGGGAAGCGGGGGAGAGTAGGGAGCAATTTGGTCAATGTTGGGATCAATTCAGCCCAAAACAAAAGGGTTTTTTTCTTGTTGTTTGTTTGTTTGCCTAAGTGGTATGGCTCTATTATGGGCTGGTTTCCCCACAGGAATTCCTAGCAGCAGCCCAAGCACCTTTGGGCTCACATCATAAACTTTCTTATCTATGGTCCATTTATATCTTTTTCAGGCAACAAATCCCACAGTCAAACTGTAGAAGCCTGTCATTTTAGATCAGCCCTATTAATATTTGGGGACAGAAAATTCTTGTTATGAGGGCTGTTCTGACATTGTAATGTGTTTGGTAGCATCTCTGGCCTCTACCCACTAGATGCCAGTAGCAAAATTCCTGGTCCCAGTTGCAACAACCAAAAATGTCTCCAGATATTGCCCAATGTCCCCAGGGGGCAAAACCACCCCCCAGATGAGAACCACTGGTTTAGAACATAAAGGATGATCATCCAGCCCAAACTCTCACCTACAGATGAGGAAACCAAAGCCCAAACACACTGAATGCCTTGCTCAAATGTACACAGATGCTTAATGCCAGACCTAACTCGGGAACCTCAGACCATCACTCTCAAGAACTCCATTATACTCCAGCTTCAGTCCCTTGCATACCACCATCATGATTTTGCCATACCCAATGCCACCTTTATTATTATGCATTATTTTTATTTGAGTTGACTCATTTTTTAACTTAAAAA
>NW_017731479.1:1714744-1720010 GCF_001890085.2 Hipposideros armiger
GGGGGGGGGCGCAAGATGAGGCTTTGACTGAGTAAAGCCTACCGGGCACTGAGACAAGCAAGGAGCGTGGCAGGGTGAGGAAATGGTGAGACTGGAGGTGGAAATTCAGTCAGAATGGTGATCTGGGAAAAAGGTAAAAGGGAGTGTGGGGTGGGGGACAAAGGCCAGGAGAGGAACCCTGGGAAGGATGAGAGGGCTGTCAAGGTGAGAACCTAGAGATGGAGGGCTGCTCTGATTTAGGTGGGGCTGGGAAGGGGTCCCAGCAGGGTGAGCTGGGATAATGGATAGCAGAGGAAGCACACCCCCCACGCCAGGCGTGACAGGTCTGACTGATGCTGGTGAGCACCCACCACTGAAGTTAATATTATCCTCTTAAAAATCAAGTTGAGAATCACTAGGGATGTACGCACCGTATTTTGCAAAATGTTGAATCAATTCATCTCCAAAAATTATAAAAAGCTTTTGGGTAACATTTGAGAAAATTTTGAGACTTTTACGTTCCCACTACTAGTTCATAAATAAAATATACAACTTAAAAAATGCAAACACACTCGTAATTGCTGAATGAAAATATGAAGCGTAAAAAGACTTTATAACATGTTTTGCCAGCTCGTGTTTCTTCAACACTTGACTTCTCAAATTTTTCTGGATAATGTTTTGTCTTTTTCACTTCCCAGTTTTTGCAGATTAAGATGTTAATAAAACATCTCGGGGGGAATTCAATGAGTGTTGTCATATTTAGAAATTGGATTTCTAAGAAGGAAAATTTCATGTTTTACTCTTAGTGATATAACAGAACTTATTTAGAAATCCATCCATAGTATGTTAAGATCAGTCATACTTGAAGTTCAACCAGGCAACTCTGGTACCAAAATCAACACTAGTGCAAATATATTTAACGGAATATATAAATGATAAAAATGTGAAGTGAGGCATACTAAGTAAGAGCAAGCACTTTAGAGTCAGTCAGGACTAAAACACTAGCGTCATAGCCTCATGCAGTAGTATATGTTGGTGTTACATACTAGCATTATAGGGTTATTGTGAGGATTAAATGAGATGTCATATAAAGGATTTAAGGAATGTAATGCCAACTACATTTTAGCTACTATTATTCTAGCATGAAGCAGAATAAACTAATAAGCTTCTTAGAAGCCTAAGTGTTTTCATAACTTTGCTTTAATGAGTTTTAAATCCTGGAATTAATTTCCATGTAGGCAGGGACTTGTTCATTCTTCTCAGCTCAAGGCTAACCTAATGGTCTTGAGTGGTTCTAAATCAACCCCAGTTCTCAAACTGGGGCTTACCAACTCCTGAAGGTCTCAAAGACCCTTTCAGGGGATCTACAAAGTAAAAGCTATTGTCATAATCATTGCAATAATAGTAATTCTAATTTTACTAATAATAGTAAAATTATTTCATAATTATACTACTTGTCTAATACTTTCATTTTCATTTTCCACTGTGTTGGCATATGCACTGATGGGGAAAATGCAATGGCGGGTAACACTACTGATACCTTAGCATGAATCCAGGCAGGGGTACCAAAGTGCTCTGGTGGACATGTTATTCTTCACTACCATGGGTTCATAGGAAGAAAAAAAAAAAGCTGGTTTCACTCAAGAGTATCTCTGATGGTATAGTACTTTTACTTAATCCTGACCCTTGAGTACACCTCTTTTTAATATTCCAGGTGGTGAAATAAGAAGTACCCATAAAACATTTCTGCTGCATATCTATCTACTATGGCTGTCTTGAAATAAAGCACGTGTATCACCATTTGAGTTATGCGTTCAACTAGCCATGTTTTTCCTGGAACACCATTTTTACTTGAATGAATGACTGACAAACTATGGTATTCAGATCTGGGTATCTGGCAGACATTTTCTCAAAAATTAATGAAGCAAGTGTGTCACTTCAATGAAAAAAAACAACGGCAATATTGTTACCAATGATAAAATTGGAGCTTTAAAGTGGAAATAAGAATTTTGGAAAACTCATATCCACCTCAGTTGCCAATACTAAAAGACTGTTCTGATGAAATCTGTGGTGACATTAATGAATGTGATTTTTCTAAATATAGTATAATGACATGTGACAATATGTGGAAGACCTGCATAACTCAATGAACTTATAGTTTCCAAATGACTAATACATGCTGTTACAAAATTAATCATACACAGGTAAAAGTGAAAGATAGATCAATGGATTTCCTTGATACGGCTTTAGATTCCACATTACAATCAACCTTTAAGAAGCTACCATTTGTCGAGTTTTGGTGTAATGTCAAAGAAAAATATCCACAATGACCTGAAAAGGCTATTAAAATATTCTTCCTTTCCCCAACCACATCTTTGTGAGACTAGATTTTCTTCATATATTTCAATCAAAACATCACTGTGTTGAATGGAAAAGTAGATACAGACATCCCATTTTCTACTATTAAGGTAAACTTTAAAGAGATCTGCAAAAATGAAAATGCTGCTCCTCTTACTCATTTTTTAAAATTTGGGAATATATAGTGATTTTTCATTAAAATACATTATGTTAACATGTTAAAGGCTTCATATAAGTATTTTTAAAGGAATTAATAAAATTTTTAAATGTTAACCAGTTTTAATTTTTAATATGGTAAATATCAATATCTAAACCCATGTAAACTAAAGGTTTTTAAGATCTTCAATAAATTTTAAGAGTGTAAAGAGCTTCTGAGACCAACAAATGTAAGAACCATTATTGTAAATAGTTCTCCAAACTTGAGCTGGTCTCCTTTGACTATTCACAAGACTGATAGTACATAGGGCAAACCTACAGAAAAGGGTGACTTCCTAGTCAGGTTAGGTAGTGGAACATTGTGAGAACAGCTCTTCAGAAGCTACAGTTAGCACTGTGATAATTCATTCTCACAGATACAGGTAAGTCTAACAGAGTAGGACCATTGAGCTCAAGAAAAGCAGGCTAAAGAGCTTTTTGGAAAGATGGGCTACAAGTCTACATCAAGGAAAACTAAATAGCTGAAATCCATTTTGATTAGGAATTCTGTTTGTTTGGGAGAAACTCGCCCTTTCCTGATGAGAAAAGACAAAAGGGAATTGCAGTTGGATCTCACCCACAATTTCTGCTCAAGAGGGCATAATAAAAAGTGTTAGAACACTCCATTGCTGGAACGGTGCCATGGTCAAGTTCCAAAATTCAGCTCTTAAGAGGGATGTGGGAATCCCTCTATTGTCTGTCTCCTTTCCAATCAACAAGTGAACAAAGCCAGTCCTGAAGCTCATGGTCTTTTCAATTCTCACCCTCAGTCTGAGGGTAGAAAATGATGTATATACCTGAATATTGGTAGGCTCTAAATTTAACAAGGAATAAAAGCCATAAGAAACCATTTGACCCATTTCAGCCTCTTGTTCTGACATTTGCATCTCGCTGTGATGAAAAGAATCAAAGCATGATCTGCTCAAAACTCGGTTGTTGTCCAAGAGGAGAGGAACAGAAGAGCGACCGATTCTAGCTTCAGACAGGATAGTTTCTGAAAACAGGACACTGAGCATCACCAATGAGGTCAAGGCAAACTCGGATTGGAATCACTCAGCAGACTCTTCAATTCTTTCGAATCGCTGCAAGAAGCTTTCCTGACACCACCTCAGGCCATCTTGATCACACATTACCATTTCTCTTCCTTAAGACTTCTCATATGAGAAGAAAATAAAGAATAACAATTTACCTGAACCCTGGAGTCAGCTTGCCTGAATTTGATCCTGTTGTAATGACCTGGGCTCCGCCTCTTGAGGCCTCAATTTCCTCTGTAAAATGGGTAGAATAACAGCACTTACTTTACAAGGTTCTTCTGAGGTCCTTATATCTCAGATATAAAATACTGCGAATAAAGAACTTAACACGAGGCTTGGCACAAACTAAGTGCCTAATAAACGGAAGCTATTTTTAGGGGGATTCTTTGCTTTATATTCCCCTCTGTGAACAGTGTTTTTCCGTTATTTCTCAACATAACTCTTTTCTTTCAGGGCTATTATTTCCGAGGTTCTGGTCCCTCATATCCCTGAGTCATCATCATTAAGATGCCGGGTTTCTGAGAACATCCTTTCTACTGCTCTCTAGGGCTCCCTCTCCTGACTGCTTAGCTCTCCAGGGGTCCCCCGACCTAAATTCCATGACTGCGAGTCTCCCTCCGGGCTTGGCCACCTGTCTTGGAGGAATGTCCCCAGTCCCCTTGGAGACCACGTAAGACGCGGCGACAAGACTGCGCCCCACCAGACTCTGAGAAAAGTCTCAAATCATAAGTGACAGCGAGGCCAGGGACCCGGCCGTGCCCTGCGATGAGAACGAGGCTGGGGGCGGGGCCGCTCACCCAGAGAGGGACCTGGCTGGGGGCAGGGCCGTGCTGCGAGGTGAGAATGACACTGCGGCGGGGCGGTGCTCTGAGGTGAGAGCTGGGCCACACCCTGAGGCGAGAGTGCTGGGGGCGGGGCCACACGCTGAGGTGGACGTGAGACCGGGGGCGTGGCTGCGCCCGGGAGCGGCTTGGACCCATAGGAATGAGCCAGCCGCCTCCACAGGCGGCGCGCGCAACTGCCCCAGTGATAGAGGCTGCGCAGGGGTTAAGGCTGCCGGCGCCACCAGGGCGCCGCTGAGGAGACCCACGAGCCTGCGAATCCCGCGCGGGCGCGGCGAACAGGTGCCCGCGCGCGTCAAGCGTCGGCAAGGGGCGGGGAGAGGGGGTGCGGCCGGAAGCCCGGGGCGGGTTGCGGCCCGCCGGGTGAGCGGGAGGAGCCAAGGGAGGCAGGAAGGAGCTCGCCGGGCTGCGCGGTACGCGATGTGGAGCCGCCGGTTCGGCGCCTGCAGCAGCCGCCGCCACCGCCGCTGCTGCTGGGGCTGCCGCCGAGCCGAGGGACATGGAGCGCGGCTGCAGAGCACGGCCGCCGGCAGCAGCAGCAGCAAGCGTCGCAGCGACAGCGAGGCGCAACCCGCCCCGTGAGGCGCTGCGCGGCCGGCGGCGGCAGCAGCAGCAACAGGGCGGCTGAAAACCCGGCGGCGGCCCTTCCTGCAACCTCCCCTCCCGCTTCGCGGCCCCCCAGTCTTCCCTTCCTTAGCCTTCCCTTTGCCACCCCCCTCCTCCCCAGCGCGCGCCGAGCAGCTGAGCCCGGGGGCGGGGAGAGGGGGCGCGTGCCGCCGACGCGGGGGAGGGGCGGGCAGGCGCGCGCCGCGCCCAGGGCTCGCGGGGACCCGGGGGACGCGTGCCGCGGCGCGAGGC
>NW_017731479.1:1720155-1734149 GCF_001890085.2 Hipposideros armiger
CCTGGCGCGCGCCGGCCGGGCCGCACCGCTGCGGGCTCCGCGCGCGCGGGCCATGTCCGCCTTCTGCCTGGGCTTGGCCGGCCGCGCTTCAGCACCCGCCGAGCCGGACAGCGCCTGCTGCATGGAGCTGCCAGCCGCGGCCGCGGACGCAGTCGGGAGTCCCGCCGCCGCCGCCCTTGTCTCCTTCCCCGGGAGTCCCGGGGAACTGGAACTGGCGTTAGAGGAGGAGCTAGCGCTGCTGGCGGCCGGGGAACGGCCGTCCGACCCCGGGGAGCATCCTTCGACAGAGCCCGGGTCTCCGGCCGAGGGGACCGGACTGCAACCGCCGCCCGCCCAGGACCGGGAGCTGCTGTCGGTGATCCGGCAGAAGGAGAAGGATCTGGTGTTGGCGGCCCGGCTGGGCAAGGCGCTGCTCGAGAGGAACCAGGACATGAGCCGGCAGTACGAACAGATGCACAAGGAGCTGACAGACAAACTGGAGGTGAGGACGTCCCTCCTGGGTTGGATGGGAGGCAGGAAAACCCAGGCACCCGCCCGCCCGGCCGGCCCTGGGCAGCTTCCGGAGCCACTCACCCACCCCACCCCATCCCACTCCACTCCACCCCTGCCTTGCTCACCCTACCTCACAGAAAACCGCGTGGAAATGCGAGTAGGATGGAGGGTTTCGGATTATCAGACCAGGGCACCCGTTGAATACACCTGACTTTCCCACCCTGCTCACAACAAATGGGCCCATGCACAGCTCCAACTGTACACAGCATCTAAAATAGAGCTTACAGCATGACTAATTTATACAGCACTGAGGTGATACCTCACATAGAGAAATGAGAAAGGGGAAGCATTTAAAATATGCTCCAGGTTTTCAGAGAAGTAGTTAATCTCTAATCAGGGTGTTAGCCTAACGCTTTCCAGTTTTGGCGTTAAGGCCTTCAGATGCCCTTGTCTTAACTTCCTGGCAGCTCAGAGTTGTGAGAAACAAGTGCCCCTAAAGGAGCTTTAAATAGCCTTCAAATATTCAGGGATTAGGAAATGTGGTTCCATTGCAGTCAGGCAAGCCTGCACTCAGCATGTGACCATTGGTAGTGGATTTAATTTGGACCTCAATATTTATGTGCATTTAAACAGTACTTCTCTGTGTTCTGGGTGTCACACATGCAATTGCATGGCCAAATGCAACCTCTGAAAACCATATGACTTCAATTATTGTTATAAATACCCCTTAAGTATCTGTAAGATTTCTGCCAAAGTCTTTCAGAGCTATGCCTATTTGTTTTCTTTCCCTTAACTAGAAAAGAGTCTTGAAAGTGGTGTGGAACACCACCATTTCAAAAAATTAGATTTAAAAAGGGGGCAGCATCTATGACAGTGGAGGCAAGCTTATCTTTTTCTGCCTGTGCATTTACTATTGTTACCCACTTTGGTTGCAACCACTTTTTAAATTATTATTATTATTAGTTACAAGAGAATAGTACAGTCCTGAATAAGATCTGAAATTGACCCTAGTCTGGTTTCATATCACTACTACTGATTGAACAGTCAGAATGTAGATTCAGAACCTTTTCTAAAATAAGATTTAAGTGTGTCTGTAGTCCAACAACATATCAAAAGTAAATCAGGGAGAAAAAAGGAAACCAGTGAGTGCCCTGTAGTTCATTTGGCCTGTTAACTAGGTCTGCCAGTTGATGAACTCCTGAGATACCTCTCTGAAAAGTGGTTTGTGAAACCTATAGGTAGACTGCCAAAAAGCAACCCAATGAATTGAATTGTTTAATTTTCACTTGAAGTAGAGGTCTAGAAATAAAAGGGTGTCTTTTTTAAAAAAGAGATTCGATTACATGACTCTATAGAAGTACTACTGCAGAGATTTATACTTGTGATTTGAAATTCCTTCAGTGAGGGACTTGATTGAAGAGACAACGGACTTGAAAGGAACATCATATCAGTCAGTTTGATTAGTGATAGATTTCAGAGTAATCCTGAGTGTGCAGTTACACACATCCTGGGTTCCATGTGGAGCCATTATACATTTCTTTAACAAAGGAAAAATTTCAGAATTCTATAACAAGAAAGGTTCTATTGTAAAAAGAATAAATTACCTTTGACTTTTTGCTCTTGATTTGATAGATGATAATAAAATACTTGAAAGCGCTTACACTGTTTTTAAAAATCTTTACTCTGTAGGTCAGCATGTGAGCTCTAGTATTAAAAGTTTATTTTAAATACCTGGAGGTTGGTTGCACAACAGTGTGAATGTACTTAACACTACTGAATTGTACACTTAAAAATGGTTAAGATGGTAAATGTTATGCTATGTACCGTAATCCACCCTTATCCAAGGGGGATGCGTTGCAAGACTCCCAGTGGATGCCTGAAACCACAGATAACACTGAACTCTATATATACTATGTTTTTTTTCTTATACATCCTTATCTGTGTTAAAGTTTAATTTCTAAATTAGGCACAGTAAGATTTTAACAATAACTAATAATAAAATAGAACATTAAGTTAAGAACTTTCACCTTTCACTTAAGTAAACGCTTTACAGCTTCTCTGGCGTATTCCAATTGCCAGCATCACTACTCTTGCACTTCGGGGCCACTATGAAGTAAAGTAAGGGTGACATGAACACAAGCACTGCAATACAGCGACAGTTGCTCTGCTAACCCAGAGGCTACCAAGTGACTATCTGGCAGGGAGCATAGTATACAGTGTGAATACACTGGACAAAGGTATGATTCACTTCCCCGGCAGGACAGAGTGGGAAGGTTCAAGATTTCATCACGCTATTCAGATGGGCACAAAATTTTAAACTTGTGAATTGTTTATTTCTGGAATTTTCCATTTACTATTTTTGGACCGTAGTTGACTGCGAGTAATTGAAACTGTAGAAAGTGAAACCGCAGATAAGGGGGGGATTGCTGTACTTTTACCACAGTTTAAAAAATAACATTTTTTTAAAGTTTGTTTTTAAAAAGCCAAGTATTAATCATTGTTGAAGCTGAGTGATGGAGGGTTCAGTTACACTGTTTCTTCTAGGTATGTTTGAAAATTATCATTAAAAATTTTTAAGGTTATTTTTTTTTAAACACATTTAAAAATACCCTGTAAAGATGCTGTCAAAAGAAAGAAGAAAAAAACACACGAAAAAATTTTTTGAAGAAATGTTAAAAAAGATATTGTCCTTAGTTCCATGTTAGTCCTTTTAGTGTTAATATGAGTGTGCAAACCTGATTAACAGGGGGCCTGTTTCATTTGATACTTGCAAAGGAATTTCCCCCACCATATATTTTTTAAGCAGCTTAGATTTTAGAAAGTCTGCTTAGACAAAATACTTTCTAAAGTTTAACACTGCCACTCTGCTATAATTTCAAGTAAATTAAACACTTAGAGGTAGAGAACCAGCTCTTACTTTTAAAAACGTTTGTAATGTTCTACAAACTGTCAGTCCTGTGGAGGCAAACACATTTTCTCACAGGTTGGTTTAAAAGATAAACACATGAGTAGATTCTGAGAGAAGGTTGGTTTGACTATTAAATAATGAGACTGGTTTTGTTTTAGTCCCACCTGCTCCCTTACTACTTCAAAATTGGCACCTTTCTAACTTCAGGACCAACAAGCCACTTTGAAGATCTTTTCTACCTATTCACTAGTTAATATTGAATACCTCTCCAGTTCTGTGTGCCAAACCCAAGACTTTTTTTTTGTCATTTAAAACATAAAGTACTTAATCTTACATTGCCCTCTTCTTAAAGGCACACTCTTTAAAGTCTTTAGTTTAAAGGTTAACAGACGTTTTTTAGTTATACATTTCTTAGGGCTAAAATGAAGATTCAAATTGATTGGAAAGACTAAGATTTTGGTCATTTTTAACATCCTTAAATTGAATATCCTGTATTTTACTCACTGAATCAGATTTTCATATGCTTAAAATTCTAAAGACATTTTAAAATTTTATTTCTTCACATCGTTAGCCCTTTTGCTTTTAAAATTTACATTTGCAGGGTCCTTAGTTTTTATTCCCAGAATATGAACTAAGTAACTTGCATTTATACACTTTTTTCTTCAGAGATTAAGTATTTAGTTTTTTTTAAAAATTGTTTTTAATGTATAAGATCCCCTTTTTTCCTAATCCAGCTGAGAATGAATTATCTCTTACTGCAGAGGTGCTCTTTCCCTCAATTATATTTTCTTCCCCCTTCCCTAGGCCAATTCTCATGTTTCTAGTGCTGTTTTTGTTGTTGTTGTTGTTTTTAAAGATTTTATTGGGGAATTGAGGGGAGGGGAACAGACAGGTAGACAAATTGCTGTTTTTGTTCTTCAGTCTAGTTGTGGAGGACATTGCTTCACTGGCACATGTTGGTATGATCATTGTCCTCTTCCCGGGTGAGGCATTCAGTCTCCGGTCATTAGTCGGCCGTTCACAGCAGCTCCCGGCAGTTCACACCGGCTGCCCGCTGCTCGGCTGCTTGGCTGCTCGGCTGCTCGGCTGCTCGGCTGCTCATGTAGCTCCGGCAGCCCACTGCAGCCCAGCTCCAGGTCGAGCTGTTGTTCATCATCTTAGCTGTAGAGGGCAGTGTCAGTGGCCCTCATGTGGGACCCGAACCCGGGCCTTGCTGCACAGAGCTGGCGCTCCCAAGCGAGCTCTTAACCAGCTGAACCACTCGGCCAGCCCTCTAGTACTGTTTTTTAAAGAGGGCAAAACAAGATGAAAACGATTACATAATGGGAGTTACAAGTAGATTTAGGGAAGTAAACCCAGGACCCTTATTGGCATTCAGTGCTTGGTTCACTTAAAAAAAATAGTACTTTTTCCTTGTATTTTTCAAGAACCATATCCTGGGGCCGGCCGGGTGGCTTGTTGGTTAAGAGTTGGCTTCGGAGCGCGGGCTCTGAGCAGCAGGACTGCCGGTTTGGATCCCACATGGGCCAGTAATGCTGCACCCTCTACAGCTAAGATGGTGAACAGTAGCTCGACCTGGAGTTGTGCTGCTGTGAGTCGCCAGCGATGGTGGGAATGCAGTGGGCTGCCGTGAGCTACTGTGAGTGGCCAGCAGCCAGCGTGAGCCGCCGTGAGCTGCCATCCACTGGCCGGCGACTGACTGCCTCAGCCGGGAAGAGTGCAATGATTACAATGCCAACACAAGCCAGTGAAGCAACGTCCTCCACAACTAGACTGAAGAACAAAAGGACAGCAACTTGTCTGTTCCCCTTCCCCGATTCCCCAATGCTGTTCCCTCCCCCAATTACCCAATTTAAAAAAAAAAAAGAACCATATCCGGGACCTACAAGAATGGTGTTGCTTTTTTGGTTCTTTGCAGAAATCCATTTCTATAAAAACCAATTTTAGATAGGCTAATGATACTAACTTTGGTTGACAGTTTTAAATAAACTTCATTTTTTTAGCATGGTTTTAGATTTACAGAAAAATTGGAAAGATGGTACAGAGAGTTTCCAATATGCCCTGTACCCAATTACCTCTATAATTAATGTCTTATATTAGTATGGTACACTTGCCATAATTAATGAACCAATACTGATATTATTAACTAAAATCCTTAGTTTGTTCAGATTTCCTTAGCCTTTACTTAATGTCTTTTTTCTTGGATTTCACCGGGAATATTACATTTAGTTTTTATATCTTAGTCTCTTCTTTACTGTAACAGTTTTTGTTTTGTTTTTTTGTTTGTTTGTTTTTTAGATGAGCCATCCTGCCACTTGTTGGCAGCTCAGCGGCAGTTCAGCTTGGGCCATGACTCGAACTGCTGTTGCTCAGAGCTTGCACTCTTGAGCGAGCTCTTAACCAACTGAGCCACTCGGTTGGCCCTTTTTGGCTTTTTTTTAAAAGATTTTTGTTGGAGAATTGAGGGAGGAGAACAGCGTTGGGGAATCGGGGAAGGGGAACAGATAAGCTGCTGTTCTTTTTGTACTTCAGTCTAGTTGTGGAGGACGTCGCTTCACTGCCCATGTTGGTGTTATCATTGCACTCTCCCCGGGTGAGGCAGTCACCTTCCGGCCATTGGACGGCCGCTCACGGCAGCTCACGAAAGTACACGCCAGCTGCCGGCCAGCCCCACTGCTGCCTACACCGTCGCCAGCGACTCATGGAAGCCCAGCTCCAGGTCGAGCTGTTGTTCACCATCTTAGCTGTAGAGGGCGCAGCGTCTCTGACTCTCATATGGGATCCGAACCGGGGCCCTGCTGCTCAGAGCTGGCGTCCCAAGCCAACTCCTGACCAACGCACCACTCGGCCAGCCCTGTAACAGTTTCTTAGACTTTTCTTGTTTTTGATGACTTTGACAGTTTTGATATTAATTTCTTTCTTTTTCTTTATTGAGGTATAATTGACATAGAACATATTAGTTTCCCGTGCAGATATTGACTTTTAAAATACCATATAACCCCAAGAAACAAGGAATATAGCATTGGGCAGAACCTCCTGACCTCCACACTTACTGATAATTCTGCCTAGAGTTTACTGGTGAATTTAGCACTTAATTGAAAATATAATACTAGGAGAAACCTTTCTTTTTTCAGAGTAGACAAAAGGCTAAATTCTGTATGTTTATTAATAGGAAAGTCTTGATTTTTTTTTCAGAGTGTTGGGAAACCTGAATTAGGAAATTTGCCACATGTCCAAAGAAGTATAAGGTCAGAATGGATTGATCAGCGCCACCTGTCCTCAGCCTCTCCCCACCAAGTGGGTTGGATTGTTTTAGTTGCTTGGTTGGGCTGTTCACTAACAGCTGTTTGCTGAATATTTTTAAGTCTCTCTGTTCTTTTACAACATAAGCCTAATTTATCTGGCCTCTCAGTAACACTGTGATTACTGAGTCCTTGCTGTTGCCTTCTGCTCAGTCTTTTTCATTTTGGAAAAACTCAGTATACCAAGAATCACAATTTTAGAATTGTGATTAGCATTTGTTTCTGCATTTCATCTTTCTGAAGTGTCTACAGTGACTAAAACATTCTCATTTTGGAAGTTTAGCCATGTGAGCGAAGCATAGATAGAGCAGAAAATTATGCTGATGAATAGAAGTAGAAGCCCCTCCTTTGTCATCCCTTTTCCCACATGCTCCGAACTGGGGCTGTATAAAGTATAACTATAATGTGACTTTTCAACAAATATACTGGACTGGCTGTATTCAAATCAGTTACTCCCTTCAAGTGATCAACTCAGGAGGGTGTACATTTATTTTAGTGAAAACTGCCTTTCCTAATGTGTGCAGAATTTTAATCTTGGATCACATTAAATTAATTTTAATTTTACCTTTTGGCACATTATTTGGACTGCTCTGTCTTGGCAAGTTTTCATCTTTTGTGGGTAACTTTGATTTTCAAACATATTCACAAGTCTACCCAGGGCAAAATAAGGGGAATAAGATGGCATGATAAAATGAGATCATCTCTTTTTTAGATCCATCTCAGGTGTAAAATAATGGGACTGATTTTCTTTTTTTCTTTTTTTTCTTTTTTTTTTTTTAACTATACACTAGCCCTTAAGGCTTTCCAAAAGAAGCATTTCAGGAAGTATTTGAAAAATGAGACCTTGGATAGAATAAGAGCATAGCTTCCCACAGCGAAGAGATGACTGAGTTCTCTGAAGAAGATTCCTATGCTCATGTTGCTTGTTGAAATAATCTGTGTTTGATATCAACCTTCAGTGCATCAGGATTTCCTATAGAACCTAAATAGGTAGGGAGAGAGAGACAGACAGACATGCATACATACTATTTAGGCCTCATCCCATTCTTAACTGAATCACGATCTTTGGAATTGGGGTTCAGGTGGTTGTATTTTAGACAGTTGTACCAGAGCTTTTCTGAGAGCACCAAAAGTTGAGGTGCTTTGACTTATATTTCATATACTCCTTGATGTACAGACTTAGCTTTTTTGTACATACTGTGCTTTCTAAGTAGAACATACTTGCCTTTGAAAAGAGGCATCCATATTTATCTCACAGAAACAAAAAGATGTTCTTATTTCCTTCAGTCCAAAAGAATCCTTTTCTATTGAGCTGCTGCTTCAAACCTCTTGTACTTTTCCTGCATACCATTTGTCCATACAACTTATTGTATAAGCCTCTCCCACTAGAATGAAAACTCTATAAAGTCAAAGACCATGTCTGTTTTGCTTATCATTGTGTACTCAGGACAGTGGCTGGCCCATAGTAGGCACTCAAGAATGAATGAATGGGGCTGGCCAAGTGGCTCAGTTGGTTAAGAGCACAAGCTCTGAGCAACAGGTTCGCCGGTTCAATTCCCACATGGGCCAGTGAGCTGTGCCCCAGCTGAGCTGCTGCTGAGCTGGTGAGTGCGTGTGCTCTTAACAACAAGGTTGCGGGTTCAACTCCCGCATGGGATGGTGCACTACAGAACCCTCTCCCTCCCAACTAGATTGAAAGCGTCAACTGGACTTAGCGCTGAGCTTGTGCCTTCCACAACTAAGATTGAAGGACAACACTTGACTTGGAGCTAATGGGTCCTGGAAAACAGTGTTCCCCTTCCCCAATTTCCCAATACTACTTCCCTCCCCAATTCCCCAATTAAAAAAAAAAATCCAAAAACAAACTCATAAAAAAATAAAGAATGAATGGATCAGAAGTAAATACGCAAGGCTAATAGGCCATGATTTAAAGTATGCCTGATCCTGAACTTGCCTTAATGATTTTGAAATATAGTGCTATATATAGCAACAAATATTTATTGAGTTGTGATTTAGAGCACTAAACAGAATCAATCCGGTTTGGCCATTTACTAGTATTGACCTTGAGCTTGTTACTTACTTAACCTGCTTATCTTTAACCTGCTTATCTTCTGTTGCCTCGTTTGTAAGAAAAGATAGTTGGTCTGAAGGCTCTCTGGAGTTCTTTGCATCTCTGAAGATTCTGTGATTCTAAGTGCCTGGCATTATGCCAGGCGTGACATGATTTCAAGAGAAGCCTTCTTAAGGAGTCATTTATGTTGTTTAAGTATATAGTTAGTTAATTAGATGACTTGCTGAGTTTCAAGTGAATTCCTAAATCTAGAACCCCGTGCCCAAGTCAAGAATAAACATAATAACATTAAGTATTTTCAATAGGAATGGCATTCTCTCTGTGAAATCAACTCCTTCCCTACTCTGGAAGAAGGGGATATGTTCATAGCTGTGAAATGGGCAACTTTTCATATGTGGCAGTGTTTTGTTGTGCTGACTGGGAAAAAGAAAAGTTAGGAGTGTGGAAAGGAAAAATGAAAGGCAGTGGAATTTTTAAACGTTTTTAAATCCTCTTCACTTTTCACCCAGCACCTAGAACAAGAGAAACACGAACTAAGAAGACGATTTGAGAATCGAGAAGGAGAGTGGGAAGGACGCGTGTCAGAGCTGGAGAGTGATGTGAAACAGCTTCAGGATGAGCTGGAGAAGCAACAAGTTCATCTACGAGAGGCAGATCGAGAAAAAACGCGGGCTGTCCAAGAATTATCAGAACAAAACCAAAGGTTATTGGATCAGCTCAGCAGGGTGAGTCTAAAGTTAAGAATTTATGGTACAAAATACTAGAAGTTGAAAGAGAGCTTCTGTATGACGTCAATCATGTATATGGTAAGAGTAGTTGTGATTTTTGTTGCCTTTGATGTGATATCAACAAGTTAAGTATTTTTCATCTACAAGAACTTTAGCTGTGCCAAACTAGAAGTCAGAAGCCAGGACCCTTGTCTATCATTAGTTAGCTTAACAATCACTTAACTTGGGAGTTCTCTCATTTTTAAAATGATAGAGGTGTACTTAATGATTGCTAACGTTCCTTACAGCTCTGAAAGTCTGTGATTCTGTTACCTAGAGAAAGTCTGTCACTGGTAAAATTCTGTTAATGTGTTTAGTTCAAATATTAAGCAGTGCCGTCTTTAAACTGAAAAGCTTAGGGAAAATTTTTAGAGCAAATCATTTTCATTGATGTTCCATTTGTGAATGTACATTCCTTCATATTATTTAAATATGAAAGAAGGTATGTGTGTCTGTATTTTAAATTTGTTCTCTTCTTTTCCACATTAAGTAAAAATTCTTTACTTGTAACTTTATAAGGTGGTATCATGGAAGTATTAATTAACCAAGGTCAAGACTTAAAATCATTGCAAAGGAGTTTGAGGGCTGAGTAGGTGGAAATCTAATTTAAATGCGAGCACATACCTTTTTAACACATGCAGGAATGCTGTTAATGCCTTGTTCTCTAAATCCACCCACTTTTGAATTAAGAGCTGGATTTATATACTATTGTACCTCAGTCCCTTTTACATATTGAAAATAGAACTAATTCTTCAGTTACCAGGGGAAGAAAGAACTTCTACTCTGATCTCATCCCTAAGCACTCATGTTCTCATGAGAGCACTGCCCTTGTCTGCCTGGTTTGTGTTTGGTGCCTGGGCCTTTGGGAAAGGCTTAGCTAGAGCAGCATGTGGTCAATTTTTGGTGCTTCCACTAATTTGATTGGCAATACTGTATGAACTTATTTCAATAGTTTGATCATGCTTGCTTCCCATGGGGTACCCTGAGACTGATCAAAACCTTCCTGTCTCCTCACAAGGGAATGTGAAGTAAGTGCTACTACTAGAGAAAGGGAGAGGAAAAAGGAGAGGTAGAGAAGGAAATAATGGAAGTTGGAGAGAGAGGAAGGGGAAAAGGAAGAGAAGGAAGGGGGTGGGGGGTGGGACTGATAACTTGGAAAACAGCTAGTTGCAGGAAATACCTGAATGTATATGAAAGGTGAGAATTCAGGTGATAGAGATGTCTAAAGATCTTGCCTGCAGGTTTCTCATCTAGGGAAGCAAGTTGCCATTTGATTGGCTGGAAAGGAAGATTGGGGCAGTTCTTCAAGAAGTCATTTATGGGGCTAGCTCAGTAACATCATTTCTGACTCAGCTGTAAAACCAGTTTCAGCAACTGGGAAGGGAATCTCTATCCTTGTAAGATTTTTTGGATTTTTGAGTCTTCATTCATTATTCATAAAAGATTAAACTAACTAGGTAGGCCTAGCCAGATTGACTTATTTGTCCAAAAATATTTTAATTCTCAGCAAGTGTTGCTTATGGAGAGTTAAAGATATGTAACAAACCAGGACAATTTAAGGAGAAATTATTTCTTGAGGGCTAAGTTCATGTTACCAAATAACTCTGCTTTTTGATCTGGTGAAAGAAAGGTGGCCAAGAAAGATGAAGGGAGAAAGCAGATATCAGCATGACATAGCAAAAGAACACAGAGCCTGGAATTTAAATGCGTGTTAAGTCCTGACTCTGCTCATTAACTGGGTGACCTTGTTTGTGCCTCACTTTCCTTATCTTTAAAATGGGGGTAAACATTTGTACCTTGTGCAAATACTGTTGACATGAAAATGAGATAACGTGTTTAGGGCAAGGAATACGTGAAAGAAAGGATTTGTTTCAGTGTTTATGGTTATTTTACTAATGCGGTGTCTATAGTTGAAATTCCTTTGCCTAATTTCTCTGTAGAAAATTCTGATAAGCTGCTCCCAAAAGAATATAGGAGGATAACATTTCCACTAGATCTAGATTCTTCTTATCCTCTCTGGCCTTGAATGTAGGCCCTTAGTGAGTTTTGTGGCTTTTTTTCCCTTTCTCTTCTTAAGCTGGACAAGCCCCTGGGGTTTCCATCAGCAGCCAGTTTAGATTGCATTTTATCATTTTATTAACTGGGTATTCAGGAAATAGAAGAGTTGAGTAGTCCTTTGAAGTGAATTAAGATTCTCCAAGGACAAGAAAACAACACACAAAAGTAATAGAAGGCCATGCTTTTCTTATAATATATATGTAATGAGTTTTTATAAACATGAAATGTATAATATCTAAAATGTAGTACAATGGTTCTGTGATGCTTTTGTCCAAAGTATTTTTAAATGTGTTTCCTTGCTGCCATGGCCTCCAAGTTTCTTTTTTTTTTTTTTTAAATGACAGTTCAATTGAGATATAATTCACAAAGCTAACATTTACTTTCTGAAAATGTACAATTCAAAAAAAGAAAATGTACATTTCAGTAGTTTTTAGTATATTTACAGAGTTGTGCAGCCATCACCACTACCTAATTATAGAACATTTACCTCCCCCAAAAAGAAACCCTGTACCCATTTTCAGTCACTCGCCCATTCCTCCTAACCTTCAACCCCATGCCCTGACTGTGGCAGCTACTAATCTATTTTCTGTCTCTATGGATTTGCCTATTAGGATATTTCATGTAAATAGAATCATACATATGTGACCCTTTGTGACTGGCTTCTTTCCCTTAGCGTAATGTTTCTCGGGTTCATCCACGTTGTATCATATTTCAGTATTTTATTTATTTTTATGGCTGAGAAATATTCCATTGTATGGCTATAACACATTTGTTTATCCATTTATTACTTGATGGACATTTGGGTTGTTTTTACTTTTTGGCTATTTTGAATAAGACTGCCATAAACATTCATGTACCAGATTTTCTGGGACCAAGCTTCTTTTTAGCTCTAAAATAGGATGCTGTGAGCATATGTATCCCGTGACCTGTATTCTCATTATGATGAAGGAAGGGATAGGTATTATTCAAATTTTATAGCTGAGAAAACTTGAACAGAAAGATACGTGACTTGATTAAGGATCTTCCAATTCAAGACTGATTAGAGTTCTTGTGCCTCAATTTTAAATTTATGAGGCAGCAATTAAAATCCCAGGCTTTAGAGCCAGACAGCCCTGGGACCAAACACCGACTCTCCTATTTACTAGCTGGGCAAACATGGGAAAGTTTTTCACCTTTTTTAACCTTAGTTTCCTCCTCTGTATAATGGAAACAATTACATTATTACTATTACCTGATAGTGTTATGAAGACTAAATGAGATCGTATATGTAAAGCTCTAACCACAATGTCTAGCACATAGTAAATGCTCAATAAATGGTAGCCATCATAATTACCAGATCCTCATCTTTTAGATGGGATTTCTGCATTTGTCAAACATCGATTCTCTAACTTGAAAGTGGAAGAATCTGAAGTGTTCCCAGCACATATCAGTGTCAAAATGAATTGTTTAGTAGTTAAATCTCTATCCAAAAATATTCATGTAAAATTGATTCTCCTGGGAGTCGAGTCAGGTTTAATTTAGGCACCTAGCATCCCCTGGACACTGCTGCCTATACCCTAGGGTTACCTTTATCCTAGTTTATTTGCTCATTTGGACAAAATGCCCTCTACATACTCTTTTAGCGTCAAAGATTCTGTGAGTATTCTCCATATACGTCAGCCTGTCAGTCTGTGTTAGGACACGACTGACAGGCCGATGTATTTGGAGAAAGTGTAACTTACTTCCTAAGTTAGAGAGTAATAGCCTAGTGGCACTGAAAGTGGGGTTGAGTAGGACTTCATAGACACTTATCCTGACTCTGTCAGAAGTGGAGAGAATACAGTGGGCCTTGCTTCCAGAAAGGAGAGGAGGGACAGGGGCCCTGCTTGTTGCCTAAGGAAAGCATGTGGGGGTTTTGTGAGAATCCTTGTGATACATAATACAGAACGTCTCACTGGCTTGACTGCAGAAACCTCCAGAACCACCAGATGATTTTCTCCCAAACACAGCCACAAAGATATCAGAGTTCTGACAAGCGTTAAACAGTCCTAAAGTAATGATTTACTAATTTAACCGACTGCAGCTTAGAACACAGTTTAGACACTGTGGAAAGTTCTTATATTCTGCCAGTACAGTAGGAAGGCAAAGCAGTGATTTCAACAATGTAGAAACAGCCTTGTTCATAATAATGACAATATCAGTAATAACAAGCTTCTTATTTAGCCTTTTTATTCTTCAGAAGCAGTTGAAATAACGATATTATTCTCCAAATGAGTCTCAGTAATGTTAGAAACTTCGGTAAGAGTTAAAAGAAGGCATTTTCTCTTTTTTTTTGTTTTTAAGATTTTTATTGGGGAATTGGGGGGATGGGAACAGCGCTGGGGAATTGGGGGAAGGGGAACAGACAAGTTGCTGTC
>NW_017731479.1:1734159-1741288 GCF_001890085.2 Hipposideros armiger
GTTGCTGTCGTTTTGTTCTTTAGTCTAGTTGTGGAGGACGTTGCTTCACTGGCCCAAGTTGGCACCATCATTGCGCTCTTCCCGGGTGAGGCAGTCTCTCGCTGGCCGTTGGACTGCAGCTCACAAAAGCGCACACCACAGTCCAGCCGAGTGGCACGTTGGTTAAGAACTGGCTTGGGATGCCAGAGGGCCCCGGTTCAGATCCCACATATGAGGGCCAGTGACACTGTCCTCTGCAGCTAAGATGGTGAATGGCAGCGCGACCTGGAGCTGGGCTGCCATGAGTCGCCAGCGATGGTGTAGGCTGCAGCCCCTGCTGCAGTGGGTTGCCATAAGCTACCGTGTGTAGCCGGTAGCAGCCAGTGTGAGCAGCCGTCCAGAAGCCGGCGACTGATCTGCCTCACCCAGGAAGAGCACAATGATGGTGCCAGCTTGGGTCAGTGAAGAAACGTCCTCCACAACTAGACTGAAGAACAAAAAACAACAACAGCAACTTGTCTGTTCCCCTTCCCCGATTCTCCAGCGCTGTTCCCCTCCCCCAATTCCCCAATTTAAAAAAAAAAAAAAGCGCACACCAGCTGCTGGCCAGCCCCACTGCAGCCTACGCCGTTGCCCGCACGGCAGCCCAGCTCCAGGTCGAGCTGTTGTTCACCATCTTAGCTGTAGAGGGCGCAGCATCACTGGCCCATGTGGGATCTGAACCGGGGGCCCTGCTGCTCCAAGCTGGCATCCCAAGCCAACTCTTAACCAATGCGCCACTCAGCCGGCCCCAGATTTTTTAAATAAATAAAACTTTATTGATACATTTGAGGCTCTCATCTCATTCCTCTCCGCTTTTCCAGTTATTGCCCTTCCTACTCATGGTTTTATATTTATACTACACACACATGCATATATTTGTGTGTATATGAACATAGTTATATCTCCATTACATATACATATATATCCTTTAACAATGTATAATAATTGAATTTTTCCATGTTTCAAACATTTAATAAATGGCAGCATCACATACATACATGCAATCTCAATGCTATATTTTTGGGATTGACCTATATTAATAAATGTAGTTTCAGTTCATTTATTTTAACTGTTTAGTATTTCATTGTGCGAATAAGGTACAACATATTTCTCCATTCTTCTGTTAATATTAACATATAAGTTGTTTTCAATTTTTCATTATTGCAAAATTTCCGCAAATGATTATTCTTGAAATTCTTGTGCAATATATTTTATTTACTCTGGGGATAATGAAATATATTTTGATCTGGGAGTGGATTGCTGGGTCCAAGAGTAAGCCCATCATCAACTTCATGAGCTATTGCCAAATTACTCTCCAAAATGGTTGTACAAATTTACATTCCTAACTAGAAGTGTGTGTGGCTGAGCCATTGTGTGTGATTTTTCATATCCTCTTCAATAGTTGGTTATTGTCAGATTTTAAAAATTTAATCAGGCTCATGGATGCGAAATGGAATTTTTATAGTTTTAATTTCCATTTCATGAGTTACTAGTGAAGTTGAGCATCTTTTGTTTTTATGTTTATTGTGAATTGCCTGTTTATATTCTTCACCTATTTTTTACTGGTATATGAGAGTTTTTTTTAAACTTCTTGAAACTCTTATTTATATTTTTTCTTTGTTTATGGAGTCTTTTAGTAAGCAGAAGTGTGTACTTTTAATGAAGCTAAATTTATTAATCATTTCCTTCATGTTTTGTTCTTTGTTGTTTTGCTTTGCTTAATCCTATCTTCCAAATCATAAAGATATTTTCCCATATTAATTACAAAAACTTAAGACTTGTTTTTTACATTAAGATATTTACCTAGAATATATTTTTTTGTATGATGTGACATAGGAATCCAGTTATGTTTTCTGTATGGATTACTGTCTCAGCACTGTTTATTTCCCCCACAGATTTCTAATGCTGTATGGATTTTTTAATGAAAAAAAACCAAAAAACCCTAACATTTACTCTTGACTGAAAGCAAAAATAACTTAAAATAAAAAGTTTTAGAAGGCTACAGAAAACTGTGTTAGTTTGCTAGGGCTGCTTTAACCAAGTACCAGAGACTGAGTGGCTTAAACAACAGAAAGTTATGTCTCACAGTTCTGGAGACTAGAGGTCCAAAATCAAGGTGTCATAGGGTTGGTTCCTTCTGACGGCTGTGAGGGCAGGATCTTTTCCAGGTGCCCCCTTGGCTTATAGATATCTGAGAGACACAGACACCTGTATCTCTTTCCTCCATGTATATCTGTCTCTGTTACCAAATTTCCTCTCCTTATAAGAACACCAGTCATATTGCATTAGGGCCCGACCTAATGACCTCTCTTTCCCCCGCCCCCATGCGGGAGTCGAACCGCAACCTTGCTGTTACGAGCGCACACTCTATCCACTGAGCCATCCAGGTGGCAGCTCAGCTCAAGGTGCTGAGTTCAGTCTTAATTGCAGGTGGGCGTAGCCACCATCCCATGCAGGGAGTCGAACAAGCAGCCTTGTTGTTAAGAGTGCATGCTGTATCCACTGAGCCATCCAGGCAGCAGCTCAGTTCAAGGTGCCAAGTTCAGTCTTAGTTGCAGGCGGGCATAGCCCACCATCGAACAGGCAGTCTTGTTGTTAGGAGCATGTGCTCTCACCAGCTGAGCCATCTTGCCACCTGTTAGCAGCTCAGCTTGGGCGAAGCTCATTGGCCCATGTGGGAATCGAACCAGTGACCCTGTTGCTCAGAGCTTGTGCTCTTAGCAAACTCTGAACCAGCTGAGCCACTCAGCCAGCCTCCTAATGACCTTTTTTTAATTTGATCACCTTTATAATGACTCTTACCTCCAAATAAGGTCACATTCTGAGGTAATGGGGTTTGGACTTCAACATATGAATTTCAACCCATAACAAGAACCATTTTTAGGTGTTTTTTGCTTAAGAAGTCCAACTCTTGGGTCTTAGTCAGTGCTGTCCATGGGAGGTGTTCACAGTGGTGCCACTTTCCTTGGGGGTTCCATACACTTATTAACATTTACGCACCCAAAACACATGTCTTTGACCATACAACTAAAGATTGCCATGACAAGTGGGGAGAGATTTAGAAAACCTTAATGTTATGCTTCGAAAAAGTCCCAGATCCACCTTTCTCACCATTCTCCTTTAATGACTAACTGGCATTCTATTCGTTTGCGTCAAATAGTGAAACCTTTATTATTTTTTAGACCTTCTTTAATCAACACTCAGCGAATATTTATTGAGCAAAGCCTAGGGGATACAGCGGGTAACACAAGACCTCTGTCGTGTGAAACTAGTAGGAAGAGATCTATAAATAACTAGACAAATCCGCAAGATAATCAGAGATTGTAGTAGGTACTATGAAGAGTGATGTGATGGCAAATGACCAGAACGAGGAGAGCCACTTTAGAAAGGGTGGCTAGGAAAGACCTCTCTGAGAACATCACATTTGGAATGAGACTTGCAGGGGTGAGGAGTCAGCCGTAGAAGAGCTGGGAGCAGCATTCTTTGATGGATACTGTTCCAATGTAAACTCTTAGAGAGCAGGGACCACATCTGGCTTGTTTATTTGTTATAAGCAGGTATTTAGCAGAGTGGACATTCAATAAAAAAAAAAATAATAAAAACTTTTGTTTAGTGATGATCTAAGGTACCTAATAAAGAAATGTTTAGACCTGTATATAACTTTCTGAAGAATACACTGTCCCTCCATGCACTTTTGACTCTTTCACACTCTTATGCTATATGTGTGCTATTCAAAAACCAGTGGTTAAAGGGACCGTGGATGTCAGCGCTTGTGACAGGCAAACTAAATAATGGGCACACAGGTGCCTGGAGAGCTAATATTGTCTTCATAGATACTCCTTCTGGAATTGCAGAAACACCCAACCTTCCATGAATTGAGAAGAATGACTACAGAATGGACAGAGCTTTTGTATATTGTCTTACAGCCGCCAAATATTAAACATTTGCATTGTGCTGTTTCTCCAGGGGTCTGTAGGTTGGGCGGTTACTGAGTGACTAGCCCTGTAGTCCCCTGACCTTGGTGATGGAGATGGAAATGAGCATTTTAGCTTTTACCAAAAAAAGAAAGAAAATTGTCTCATGGGAGGGTTGGCCATAATTTGAATTTGGGTATCATTATGGCTTCCCCCCCCCTTACGGGGAGCATACACTTTGGAGAGCAGAACTCTCTATCTCCAATTATCTGTCATGTTACCTATTGTTAGAACCCAAAATGGTCTGTGGTGTGGAGCAGGAGGCAGTCAGAGGTTCCCCTTTGGAAAGCTGCATAGTGACTGCTTTTGAACAGAGCCTCACTGAGGATGTATAGTTGCTCCTGGATGTAAAACTCGTGAGAATTCACCTTAAAATCATTACGTATTTTTGCCCTTATTCTTATTTGTTTCAGTACTGTGCTGTGTATATTCGTTAAGCTTGAATTTCCCAGTGCCATCCCTATTAATCCTGTCCCCCTTCGTTGCATTTCTGCAAGTGTCTCTAACAAACCTGTCCCTGATTCCTCCCATCCAGAATCGTGGTCACATGCCTAGTCACGATGACTTTGGGTATTACTATTTAGTTGTGCCAAAGGCAGGAGCTGTATTTGGGGCAATATACAAAAAGGGCTGTTCCAAAGGCTGGGTGAAACCCAAAAAGGTTGTCACTATAGAATCGCAGATAGGGAGGGGGATAAAAAGAATTCAGCAGGAAGTTAGGCCTAGGTCCAAGGCCAGGAGAAATCAAAGCTTGCATTTTAAACTAGAAGGGCTTAGGCCAAGAGGTAGCTGGAGGAATAGTCTGAAGATTGGCGATGGAGAGGTTGAAATAAAGGAACAAAGGTCCACTTGTTGAGGTGAAGCCAGGCAGTTTGAAATCTATGTCTATGAAAGCTTGGCGCCCAGCAGGGTGCTCTTTTGTGAAACTTGGTTTATCTAGCTAGGATAGGGGTGGCTTCTTAAGGAATCTAAGCCTTACTGAATATCCCTTACTAGATATTCAGGAATTCTAATTTTGCCTGTGCCCTAAGTTTCCACTCATAGATTTTTTAATTTTAAAAAATATATATGCAGTAAAATCTTGGATTGAGAGTAACGTGGTTTGCGAGTGTTCTGCAAGATGAACAAACATTTCTGATACATTTTAACGTCGTAAACGAGCGATGTCTTGCAATACAGGTAGTTTGTTTCCAGAATTAATTATGCTCGCAAACCAAGGTATTACTGTACATTGTTTTTTCTGACATCAGAAAGAACTCATGTTCATTGTAAAATAAAATTCAGACAGTACAGAACTGTTTGATGTGAAAATCCTCCATGATCCTCCATCAAAGAGAACAACTAAAGACAATTTGGTGTTATTTTTTTTTTTGTATTTTTTTATACTATATCATACACACATACACATGCGTAATTTCTCTTTTTTTGCTTTTTTTTAAAACTGGTTTTGTTAACGTTTTTCACTTACTATATCTTAGACCTTTTTTCATGTTTTTAATAGTTGTATATAGTGTTCTGTGTACACAGGATGAACCATAGTTAGTATAGCCATTTCCTATGGAAGAGCACGTGTTAGTGTTATAGTGTTACAAATGCAGTAAAACATCCTTGTTCATATATTTTTGCACTTTCATGTTAGCATTTCTCTAGATGGATTCTTAGAAGTGGGATGTCTAGGTCAAAAAGTATGTACATTTAAATTTTTAATAGATATTATATAGCCCTCAAAAAATGTTAATAGTCTGTACTCTTCCTAACAACATTATTATTAAGGCTGAAAAACCTGTCATTTTGCATGTATAAGCAGTAAAAAAAAATTATAAAGAAAACTGAGGTGGTTTTCACCACAAAAGTCAGGATAATGGTTACCTGGTTGTCATCAAGGAATAGAGTGTGGGGAGAAGGCTTTTGGAATGTTCTACTTCATGACCTTGGTGGTAATTACATGGGTGTTTGCTTTACAATTATTTGTTAAACAGTACATATGTGTTTTATGTATTTGTATTTATATATTTTGCAATAAAAAAAGAAATCAGTCTTTCATTCAACAAATACTTATAATGTGCACCTATTATGTATGAAGGCACCGTTTTGGGTAACAGAAATACTGCAGTGAACAAGGCGAATTCTCATCCCTGTCCTAAAATAATGCAGGAAGCAAAGAAGGAACTACATAAATAATATATAAATCAGGTAGTGATAAGTGCTATGAATAAAATAAAGCCAGTCAAGGGGATAAAGTGGTAGCTGAAGGGACAACTCTATCTTTGAGAGGATTATCAAGAAGGAAGCTTTCAAGAGGTGAAGTTTGAGTAGGCATGCACCTAATAGATCAAAAGGAGCAAAAGAATGTTCTGGGCACAGAGAAAAGCATTTAAAAGCCTAAGAATGAAGGGAAAGCAGTATGATGTGACCGGGGCGTGTAGTTAGCTTGGGAAGAGTGGAGGAGATGAGGTCAGAGGGGTAGTCAGCAACCAGATTATGTAGGGCCTTGCCCGCCATGGTACA
Source organism: Hipposideros armiger (assembly GCF_001890085.2). Taxonomy (NCBI): domain Eukaryota; kingdom Metazoa; phylum Chordata; class Mammalia; order Chiroptera; family Hipposideridae; genus Hipposideros; species Hipposideros armiger. The sequence continues at coordinate 1,740,663 of NW_017731479.1, forward strand.
GATGTGGAGTTTCCTTTAGCGTGCTGCGAAGCCAGTGATGTGTTTTTGGTAGGGGAGCATCATGACCTGATTGATACGTAACTTTTTAAAAGATTACTCCAGCTGCTGTGGGAGATGGAGGCATGGAGATCATTGAAGAGACGACTCTACAAGGGGAGAGTTGATGGTAGCTTTGTTTATGGAGGTGGTGAGAGGGGTGAGACTGGGTGTATGTTTTGAAGGTAGAGCCAACAAGACTTATTAATGGATTGGATGGATGTGAGAAAGGGAGTTAAGAAAAGAAAAATAAAAAATGACTCCTAGATTGTTCTCTCAAGCTGCTGGAGAAACAGTGGCATTATTAACTTGAGAGACCAAAGACTTTCAAGAGGAGGGGTAGATTCGGATATAAAATTGAATAATTGTTTTTGCTCTGTTAAATTTGGGCAACCCTTTAAACATCCACGTTAGTTTCACATAAGTAGAACAATAAGAGTTCTGTTGTACGGAGGTGAAAAAAAATTTTTTTTTTTAAAGATTTTTATTGGGGTATTGAGGGGAAGGGAACAGTGCTGGGGAATTGGGGGAAGGGGAACAGACAAGTTGCTGTTGTTTTGTTCTTCAGTCTAGTTGTGGAGGACGTTGCT
>NW_017731479.1:1741474-1755549 GCF_001890085.2 Hipposideros armiger
CCATGGCAACCCACTGCCACAGGGGCTGCAGCCTACGCCGTCGCCGGCGACTCATGGCAACCCCGCTCCAGGTTGAGCTGTTGTTCAGCATCTTAGCTGTAGAAGGCAGTATCACTGGCCCTCATATGTGGGATACAAACCGGTGCTCTCTGGCTTCCCAAGCCAGTTCTTAACCATCGCGCCACTCGGCCAGCCCGGGAGGTGAAATTTTGAGTTCAATTTCCCATCCAATCTCTGTCAGTACCCAAGACTCTGTTCTAATACCTTTCGTTAGGGTGTCACCCAAGAAATGACTCATTCTGAGGGACTGAAACTGTACTCAGATAAGTGCCTACTCTCCCCTCCCCCACCGCTGACTTCTGCCCTCTGTGACCCCCTAATTCCTCCTTACCCACCCCACACTCTCAGCTCCTAGAAGAGCACTCTTCTGAGTTGTTGTCTGTGAGGTGACCTGTGTAGGAGGAAGTTGATACAGACAGGTGATTTGTGTGTTTCCTGTCTGTTTGGAGCTATATTCCTCAGTCTGCCTCTCATGTCTTCTCCGCACACAGAGAATATACTGTGCATGCTAGCTGGAGCTAATCTTCCCTGAAAAGACTGATTTTCCTCTGAAGTGTAAACAGATCCTTGTTCTTTCAACAGCTCATTTGGGATTAACAGCTCCGCATCTGGTACACTTCTTGAAGCAAATTTTTCCTGCATTTCTTTCTCAGGGTTAAAGGCTTTAAAGTAGTGGCTATTAGTGTCACAGTTGCTCTGCCTCTGGTGGGTGACATGTAGCCACTTTTGTTTCTAGGCCCTACAGAGAACAACAGCTGCTCGTCAAAAGTAGTTTTAATTGCTGAATGAGTTTTGTGGGGGGTTTTTTCCTTTTTGGGTGGGGACTGTATTATTATTTGTTTTCTTAAAGTCTGCTCCATGTACAGGTGTTGTGTTGTTGAAAAAAGACATGGCAGTTATTAGTCAGTCTATCCTTGAAAGAAGTTATGAGAACAAGATTATTTCCCAATCAAATAACAGTAATGTAGATTTCCAATAGACATTCACATATGGGACCTCCTCTCATCTCATTACCACTCTGTGACAGAAGTAGTGATAATTATTCTTTATTTGACAAATAAGGAAACTGAGGCCCAGAAGTTTAGTGACAGCACCCAAGGCCTTGCACTGGTTACAGGTTAAACACTGCTCCAAAGATTGGTTTTTGTACCTCTTCAAGGCTGGGTAGTCAGTCAGAAATAAAAAACCTCCTCACGTGTATTTCCATCTCATTGGCTTACTTTTTAGGTGACATTCTGGGTGTTATTATTTGGACGCCCCTTAACTTCAGGGTCACTGAGTACAATGAATCCAAAGGTTTGGGATCTACTTTTAGCAGTTTTTGTTTATGTCAACGGTGTGCTAAAAGGATTGAAAACAATTTGTTGAGAGGATCACTTCAGCTAGAACAGAAAAGGTGCTTTTGCACATGGGAGCTGTCCTCTATGAAGACATCATTTCCAGCTTCTTCCAGATTGGGACTATTGCTAATTAGTAGGTTAAACACATTAAGGTGGTAATTGCTTATTCTTTCAGCATATGCGTGTTTTTATTAGTAGACTCGTGCCTTGGTTATTTGAGCCTGCTCTTAATTATTTACCCAGAGAGAGCTATGCCTGATTTAGGAGTCTTCAGGTTGGTTGTGTTAGTTACAACTGGATCGAGTTTTGATTATTTTTTTCAAAAGAAGAGAGCTTGAGGTTCTAGCATACTAAGTCTAAATTTTGGGGGCTTCAAGGCCCAACATTCAGATGTGAGAGTAGATCGCATTGATGCTGCTAGATTTGACTTAATACAAAGGCAGTCAGCTTTTTTTTTTTTAAATGACATTGAAATCTGGATTCCCTCAGTCCCTGTAGACAGCTTAGTGTATTGTATTTGGAATGATGAAAACAGAGTTAAATGAGCTGCCCCTGCCTGATGTGAGGTGGGGGCCTCCAAATTTTGTACCTGGCAAAGGGGTAGCAGGTGATAGGAAGGTTGGAGTTGACCAGCAGAGAAAAAAAAAATTGGCAGCTAACTGCATTCTTTTGTTACCTCTACAGGTTAACCCCCTAGTTCTGGCCCCTAAATGTTATAGCCTTGAAAAATAAAACATCTGTATTCAGTGAGTAAACATCATCAGGAGAAAAGCAGGTAATGTTTCGACTCTGATAGATTCTTCTCCATTGTTCTTCACTGGAGTCCAGGACAATAATCCAGTGCAATCATACAGTTTTTAGAACTGGAAAAGAACTTCTAGTCTGGCTGGACCAGTGGTTTATAAAATGTTTGCTTTCTAGAAGCAAATTTGATTGGGTTTTTTTTTTAAATTGTAACACTTCGAAGAACCATTACCAAAATGGCTATCATGCACTCTCTTGAGAGAGGTGCCACATTTAACGGATGAAAGACCACTGGTGCCTCTTTTTGTGCTGCCAGCTTCACTTGCCTTTCTGGAGACACTGGCCTAGAGACTCGCTTGCTGCTGTGTTAACTAAAGAGTATTATGCTGTTGTAAAAACTGGTCAGAAGAAAGAGTCCTGGACTTTCCTTTTCTGGGCCTCAGTTTTCTGAAGGACTTGGAGTGGTTGATTGTTAAGATTCCACCAGTTCTAACTATTAATAGCATGGCAGCCACAATTGTAACAGTACCACCTTTTTTTATACACAAAAACCATTCACTCCCAAGTAGAGAAACTGGTGGCCTTTTTGTACTCTGGTAATCACAGATTGGGGTAAATTTCTCTGAAGCTGTAACTTGATCCAGAATCTCTAAAATTAAAAAAAGAAAAAGTGGATATGTTTTTCAGATTGCCTTGGGGTAGGATACTCATTTATTTGTGGTTATATTAGGTAGGATAAAACTGTTATAACAGATAAACCTTAAGATTTCAATGGCTTTCCTTAATAGAAGTTTATCTCTCATTCCCATAAAGTCCAAACAGTATTCCTATTAAACATGGGGGATAGTATCATGTATTAATGGAAAGAACTGATGTATTCTTTGTCACTTACTGACCTTAATTTTTCACTCTGGGTATCAGTTTCTGTGTCAGTAAAACAAGGGGATTGAACTAGACGGTCCTTTCACCCTCTAAATGTTCATGTGTGTAGATGTATATGATCTCTATTAAAAAGAAAATTAAGAGGACAGTCTCACATTATGTGGTATATTGTGAGCCTGGAAGCTTCTTATGTAGAGAACATACCATCCTTCTCTGGCACCAGGGGCGGCTTCTCCTCTCACCAAAATTCAGTGCTTCTATAAATGAGAAACAGAGCGAGCTTGAGATGATTGGTGTTACAACAGAATTTATGTTTCATTTTAGTCATGACACATCAGGTACTTTCCCTGAACACAACTATTGATGTGGGTAGTGAGGAGGTGTTTCCATGCTTTTCCTGTTTAAAATTATGCAGCATAGTACTAAGGTTTCCAGAGGCTGGCATTCCCCACTCTACAGATAAGTCACATTTTCCACATTACCCTGGCATTATTGGTTGCATTCAGTGATGCATGTTTGTCATGTGCAGCACTGGAAGAATTCCCCCTGCACACACCTCTCGTCACCATTTGCTAGGTTACAGCGTTCTACGTTGTGCCAGTCGGGTGATGTTACTATGGATACCAGTTGTTCCTCCTCCTGTGACACCGTTCTGGTCAGGCTCAGAGTACAGGTAACACGTAACTATGATGTCAGAGATGTTTTAGTACTATATGGCTTTCCCTCTTTATTAATGATAAGATCTAAGTAATACATATCAATTTCGTGTTTTCTAATATTATATAAAGGAAAAGAGTCATAGCTCGATCCTGGATACACTCCATCTCGTAGGAACTTTATTCCATTATTATTCTACAGAAGTAAAACTAAGAGGTTATGAACTGGGAATAGGAGACCTGCTACACTGTGTCCAGTACATGCTCCCACAGACCAGCATCCTGCCCCCTAAAGAGAGGGCTATCCGTGGAATATAACCATTATCTGTGACATTGCCCTCAGAGGTTAGGGACATTTGGAGATGCTCTTTGTCAGACTCAGTTGATCTAAATGATGAAGCCTGTTGTCTAAATTGTATTGCCATTTAATAGCACACATGGTTATGTTTGTTTTCCTGCTAAGTTTTAGACAACATGAAGGCAGGGACCGTGTCTTTAACTGGTTTTCATCCCCAACAGTGCTTCGAATAGTGCCACACACATGGCAGTGATCCAGAAAAGGCTTACTGATTTTTTCTGAAAACTGAAAGAGTAGGTAATTACTAATTTGACTTCAGATTTCTAGTATAATGTTTTAAGATGGTGAGAACCCCTTCATCTTACAGTTGTTAAAAGTCGAGCCTAACCCATGTTCCTTAGCTCTTACCTAGTCTGACCCTTTGATCTCACAGTTGAGAAAACATCTAAGGCCCTAAGAGGATGTGACTCATCTAAGGTCACAGAGCAAGTAAAGCTATGGTTTTATACAAATATGTATGGTATAAAAAGCCTGTGAAAAACAGAGTTTAAAATCTTTGCAGTAAAAAGAATTCTGTTTACTTAAACAATGGTATTTTGTTTTCTGTAGTCTGTTTACTTTAAAAGCTGGCAGATAGACACATATTAAAGAGGGACTTCAGTGTTTAATAGGAGCTCTGTGAAGAGCATACCAATTTTTATTTCAAGTCAATTCAAAGCCTTGCAGTGTACTTAAATATTTGACTTCTTCCTCAAAAACCAGACGAAATTGAACATAGTATAGGATTGAAGGCAGACTTTCAAAATTAATATCCTTTTTAAAAACTGGCAAAATTTGAATTAAAAAGGCATCCCTTGCATGTGATGGCACTTTCCTAAAATGAAAGGAATTTATTTACCAAATAGACTCTTTTTATTTGGGAAAAAGCAAAATGAATAAAAATGTATCTTCTGAAACACAGAAGGCCAAAGGTGTCAGTTATGGACTTTAACTGTCAGAGAGACAAGACAAATCCCATGCGAGTCCAGGAAAGTGACAAAGCAGAAACCCTCAAGGGAATGACATTGTCAGTCAAGATGAAGCTCCCCTCCTTCCCAGGACCAGAGAATCAGAGTCTGCCTGCTCCTTGCTCTTCTTACTGCCCCATCCCTTGTGGAAGCTCTCTGAACTTTGTGCAGCAATCCCCCACATATCTCTGCCTTTGCATTTTTTTCCCATTCAGATTACCTTCCTCCATGGAAGCTCTGAACAACTTACTGCCTTCAGAGGACTTCCTTTTGCCTACCAAATAAAGTTGAGACTGCTTGGCCTGGCAGTCAAAGCCCTGTCCCTCCTGGACCTAGCACACATTTCCAGCCTTGTCTCCCTCTACCTTTTTCTATCTGTGACCTTTGCTTCAAACAAATTAGCCTGTTTCCTGAGAATGCCCTGTGCTTTCTCAGCTCACATCGTCTCCTCCCAGTGCACCTGTTGGAATTTTCCCCACGCAGAGTTGCCACTTCCTTCATGAGGTCTTTGCTGTTCTTCCCCCTCCAGTTTTCATCTCCCTTCTACTGACCACAAAGAGAACTTTCATACCTTTTTTTGTGTGTGTGTCACATCACAGCCGTCTATTATGGTTAATTCATGTACTTGACTCAGTTAAGTCAAGGGCGGTGCACTCACGGTACCTCCTACAGACAGCTGAGCACCTTCTCTGAAACGTAGATGCTTAGTAAGTATTAGAACTACATTCACAAGTCAAGTAAGCATTTACGCTTGTATTACTCAGTTCTGTGGTTTAAGTGTAACAAATTGGACCATTTACTAAAAGGTTTTACCCACCCAGAGAATATTTTACTTCCTTTAATGTACACTCCTATTTTAGGAAATGTGTATTAACTTTTTAAAAATTATTGAAAGGTGATTAACATAACATATTAGTTTCAGGTGTACAACGTAATGATTTGATTTTGTATGTATTGCAAAATGGTCACCAAATGTACACTCATTCTGGGTGAATTCCTTCACCATTGCTTATATCACTGGTTCCCAGTCTCTTGGAATGAGGACCTTCTCCCCCCGCCACCCCCCCTTTTTTTAAAGATTTTATTAGGGAATTGGGGAAGGGGAACATTGTGTTTTTCCAGGACCCATCAGCCCAAGTCAAGTTGTTGTTCTTAAATTTCATTTGTGGAGGGGGCAGCTCAGCTCCAAGTCCAGTCACTGTACATGGGAATTGAACCAGCAACCTTGTTAAGAGCATGCGCTCTCACCAGCTGAGTGGCTGCTCAGCTCAAGGTATCATGTTCAATCTTAGATGCAGGCGTGGGAGTGCAGCCCACTGTCCCATGCGGGAGTCGAACTGACTACCTTGTTAAGAGCATTTGCTTTCACCAGCTGAGCTATCTGGCCACCCATTGGCAGCTCATCGGCAGCTCAGCTCGGGTGCAGCTCACTGGCCCATGTGGGAATTGAACCGGCGACCCTGTTGCTCAGAGCTTGTGCTCTAACTGTGCCACCCGGCCGGCCAGAGGACCCTCCACTTTTAAAAATATAATCCAATGACCTTCTACAATATATTTTTTTGAAAGATTTTTATTGGGGAATTGGGGGGATGGGAACAGCGCTGGGGAATTGGGGGAAGGGGAACAGACAAGTTGCTGTCGTTGTGTTCCTCAGTCTAGTTGTGGAGGACATTGCTTCACTGGCCCAAGTTGGCACCATCATTGCGCTCTTCCCGGGCGAGGCAGATCACTCGCCGGCTGCTGACCGCTCATGCTGGCTGCTGGCCACACACGGCAGCCCATGGCAACCCACCTGCCTTCGCCAGTGACTCACGGCAGCAGCTCCAGGTTGAGCTGTTGTTCAGCATCTTAGCTTAGAGGGCAGTGTCACTGGCCCTCATATGTGGGATCCGAACCGGGGCCCTCTGGCGTCCCAAGCCAGCTCTTAACCATCTTGCCACTTGGCCGACCCCCTTCTACAATATTTTTGAACAGCTTTATTGGAGTATAGTTTATACTTCATAAAATTCACCCATTATAAGTATACAGTTATTTTTAATAAATGTATAGAGTTGTGCAAACATCGCTGCAATCCAGTTTTAGAACATTTTCATAATCCTCCACCCCCCCAAAAAAGAAGTTCCCTTATGTCCTTTTGTAGTCAGTCCCCACTCCCAATCTCAGTCCTAGTAAAACACCGATCTGCTTTCTGTCTGTATTGATGTACCTTCTCTGGATATTTTATATAAATGGAATTAGACAACATACGGTTTTTTGAGTCTGGCTTTTTTCACTTAGTATAATGTTTATGAGGTTCACTTACGTTGTAGCACATCAGTAGCTAGTTGAATAGTATTTCATTGTGTGAATATATGCATTTTGTTTATCCATTCACCAGTTGGATTGTTTCTAGTTTCACCTATTATCTGCTGCTATGAGCATGAACTTGATTCCTGTATACTTCCTTTGGTGGGCATGTTTCATTTATCCTGAGTAAATAAATACCTAGGAGTGGAATTGCTGTATGGCATATCTCTGTGGACCTTTTTGAGAAGCTGCCAACCTGCTTTCAGAGAAGCTTCTGCCATTTTACATTCCCACCAACAAATGTATGAGGGCTCCAGTTTCTCCACAAGGAGACCCCTTCTTAACATTAAAGAAAAAAATTATAGCCTCTCACCTGATAATAGATGTCATTTTAGTATCTGCAGATTGATAAAAAGTATAAAAATGGCACATTATTAGGACTTAGTAATACTTTTAGGAGGATTTATACAGGCATCAGCTCAGAGATATTGCAGGTTCCATTTCAGACCACTGCAATAAAGTGAGGCGTAACCTTTTTGCTGGTTGAGGGTCTTGCCTTCAATTTGTAAGAAATGCAACATCTGTGAAGCATAGTAAAGCAAAGCGCTTTATTGGCATGCCTGTATTCTTTAATCACAACAGCATTTAATGACATGATGTAGTCATGCTACAGGCATTGCTTTGTGTGCACTCTTACAAGGATCTGTGGTTGGGAGATACTGGTCCAGATGACTTGTTTAGAAATAAATATAAACTAGCTTGTGTCTTTTTTGTATCATATGTCACATAGAGACCTACCTCATAAAGTTGTTTGAAACACGTCAAGCATTTGGTCCATAATAGGTGCTCAATTAGTAACAGCTATTATACTACTAGGGATCAGTGACTTAGTAGGAAGAGTAAGAGGCTTTGGAGCTACATAGGTTAGAAGATTCTAACCAGGCTAAATTAATAGGAGTCTCTACTCAAACTACCTTGGAATTGAGGCTCTAGATTCAATCTTGGAATCACCTTTTTCCATACTTAATTCTTGCTCACTTTAAATATCCATTTGTATGTACCCATTTCCTTTGGTTTCATCTTTGTGGAATAGAAACCTTCTTCTCCTCCCCACCCCCAGTTTGTCAGTGTCCCTTAAGAGATGTTATTCCTGTATTCTAAAGATGTAATGTTCACCCCTGATTGCACCGTAGAGTCACCTGAGCAGATCTAGAGCTGAATACAACGCCTGGGTCCCACCCCGAGAGATTCTGATTTAACTGCACTGGAATGTGACCTGAGCATCAAGAATTTTAAAAGTGTGTGGCCAAGGATGAGAATTAGAATTGCTTTTCTAACATGAAACCAGGATTGGTGATAGCTGTTTTTGCCTTACTTAGTATCAACAGCCAATGTCACAAGTATAACCATCTCATTTTAATGTACTTCGCTTTATTGCGTTTCACGGATGTTGCCTGTTTTTTATAAATTCAAGACACGACCCTTCACCAGCAAAAAGATTACAGCTCGCTTTACTGTGCTGGTCTGGAACCGAACCTGCAATATCTTCAAGGTATGCCTTTATCTTAATTCCTTTGTCAGTAAAGGGATTGAACAAAAGGGAGTTTCTGAGATAGCTGTTAGAATGACACTGACGAATGAACCACTCACAACCTCACTTGTCAGACTTTCTTCAACCTAAGTATCAAGTCAGTGTCTAAAAGGAGGGTGTGTGGAATGAAAGCAAAAACCTTATACCTTGCTTAAGTCAGGGCATATTTCATCTGTCATCACTCATTCTAGGAGGCAGTGTGGCACAGTGAAATGCACTCAGGTTTTGGCGCTAGATGAATCTCGATTTATTCTGACTCTGTTGATGACTGGCTGTGTTGCTTGAGGTTCAGAGAGTTTGCAATTGCACATTGTCCTCATCTGGAAAAAAATAGGGATTATTAAAAACCAGAATCATACACCTTGCAGGTTTGTGAGGATTTTAGACTATATATAAAGTCCTTAGCATACTCCTGGCTTAGTAAATAGCAACTGTATTTGTATTAGTGCTCATGCTATGTTTCACCAGCCATTGAAGCCAGGGACTATGAAGTGAGAGACTGTCTTAGACTCATTTGTATCTCCGGTGCCAATCATAGTGCCCTATGTTCAGAAGGTTATAACATTTGATGATGTATAGAAAATAGAAAGTTTGATTTCTTTTTTTTAAAAATCTGACTGGTTAATCTCATAGATAAATAATTAACAGATGTGACATAACAGTGCTCAGCAAGTAAATGTTGCTACACATTATTTTAATAGTGATACCCATTCATTTTTGTTTAATGAGATTCATGGTCAAAGTCATGCAATGTCACACAGCCCAGGAACGAAAATAGTAGCACATAGTATTTAGCAAAAAATGCTAATGTAAGCAAGAGACTAGGTATGAGGGACAGCTATAAAGAATAACCAGGCAAGGAATTGGAGGTCAAAACAGGTTAGGATGGATAAACAAGCCAAAATCAGAATATATTGGGTTGTTGGAAAAGTCATGAGGCATTTTTGCAACGGAAGACATAGAAAAAAATACGTCATGACTTTTCCGACAACCCAATGTAAGAGAAGCATAGTTCATCCTATTTTTTCCTAGCTCTGTCCACAAAGGGCCTAGAAGCAATGAAATACTAGCAGTAATGAGCACCCCTAGTGCCCAGGTTTTACTTTCTAAATGTCATTCCCCACTGAGAGGAACCAAGTCTGGAGTGGGAACTTGATAGGGTGAGCCTGAGACATCCTCTTGTGCTAGAAGCAAGAAAGCTTTTAAAATCTAATAGAATAATTACACTTTAAAACAAGAGACCTAATGGAGTTGTGACAAAAGGGAGTTGTGTCAAAAGGACACAGAAATCAATTTGAAGGGCCTCCCACTGGCTGAAGTTGGGACAGCTGGCGCATTAAGGAGAAAAATGACTGCAATTGATTTATACACATGAATATATAAAAATCCATGAGTGCATATTAATACTTGGAAAAGAGGACATTCACCCCACTCCCAACAAATTAACGTTAAAAATTAATCTGAGGGCCGGCTGAGTGGCTCAGCTGGTTAATAGTTAGCTTAAGAGAGTGTGTTCTGAGCAACAGGGACACTGGTTTGATTCCCACATGGGCCAGTGACACTATGCCAACAGGTGGCAGGATGGCTCAGCTGGTGAGAGCACGTGCTCCTAACAACAAGGTTGCCTGTTCGAGATGGTGGGCTACCCCCGCCCATAACTAAGACTGAACTTGGCACCTTGAGCTGAGTTGCTGCCCAGATGGGTCAGTGGATAGAGCGCACAGTCTTTTTTTTTTTTTTTTTTTTTAGCTGAGGCATCCTGCCACCTGTTGGCAGCTCAGTGGCTGCTCAGCTCAGGCCGAGACTCGAACTGCTGTTGCTTAGAGCTCAAAAGCGCACACTCTTAACAAGTCTGCTGGTTCAACTCCCAAATGGGATGATGGCTACGCCCACCCACAACTAAGATTGTAACACAGCACCTTGAGCTTTGAGGCCACAAGCTGCTGACAGGCAGCCAGATGGCAACTGGTGCCCTCCACAACAAAGATTGAAGAACAACAACTTGGCTGGCCCCCTTCCCAATTCCCCAACACTGTTCCCTTCCCCCAGTTCCCCAATTGAAAAAAAAAATCGGTATCAACTTCTTACTCTAAATATTGATAAAAGAAATAATTTAGTATTTTTCCAGGAGCAACTTTTTTTTAAAGGTAACTGAATAACTCTAGGTGATGAGGATATGCTCTTCTTTACATAAGACTGACAGTTAATATTTGTAGAAGTACGGATGTACAGGCATACCTCAGATATTGTGGGTTCAGTTCCTGAGAGATGGCAAACAGAAGAGGTGAGACCTACAGTTGCCCCATTTGTTCTGCCTTGAGTTTCCAGGCTCTGACATCAGGAGCAGGAACTGAAGCAGAGCCTGAGTTGACACGAGCTGTGAGTCTGGGCAGACCAGTGCAACTACCGTTCATTAGACAGAGTACCAGGAAGACCAGAGTTACATGGAGAGAACTGCAGAGACCTTGCTGGTCTCCCTTGAATACTCGGCAGAGACTGATCAACACAAGCATTTGAGCAAACTACTCAAGATTTGGGATTCGAAGAGATTAGAAGGAACGGTGTCCAGGGCTCACAGCAGTAGCAACAGTCACTGTTACTACCAGCTAGACAGGAAAATGTCATAATTCGTGAGACATTGGACAGAATATGTGGGGTAGGTCTTGCCTTAGTAGGAGGGAATAATTATTAATAGTTCTAGACTGAGCACGGCTTTGGACCTGCTCAACAAACCTTAAAGGCAAGATTCAGAAGGATCAAACTGTGTCCAACTAACTTGACTGTATCCCAGCACAAAGCTCAAGAAGATTTATAGGAACAAGAAAAATCCAATACCTTACAAGGTAAAATTGACGTCTGGCATCCAATCAAAGATTATCAGGCGTGCAAAAAGGCAAGAAAACATGATCCATACCAAGGAGAATATGGAAACTGACGCAAGGCTGACACAGATATTACAATTAGCAAAAAAGAGCTTGAGAGTGATTATAACTTATACTCTGTATGTTCAGAAGTTAAATAGAGACATGGAATGTATAAAACAGACCCAAATAGAACTTGTAGAAATGAAAACTGCAATATCTGAGATGAAAAATACACTGGAAAGGATTAATGGCAGATTAGATATTGCTAGAGGGAACGATGAGAGAATTTGAAGGCATAGCAATAGAAATTATCCACAATGAAATGCAGAAAGAAAAAAAGAGCATCACTAAGCCGTAGGACAATTTCAAGGGGCCTAATATATGTATAATTGCAGTTCCAATAGAGGGGGTGTACAGAAAAATATTTTTAAGAAATAATGGCTGAAAATTATCCAAACTGGATGAAAAGTATAAACCCACAGAATCCAAGAAGCTCAACGAACCCTAAACACAAGAAACGTGAATAAAACTACCCTGTTATCAATTTATTGCTATTCAGCTCCAAATTTACCCTTCAGTATATGCTGTGAGATGAGCAAAGGAATTATTTTAAGTCTTTCTTCTTTAAAGTGAGCATGATTTTAAGCTTTCTTAGTTATAAGGAATTGGCTCTGGAGGGATATCGCAAGAGAAAGAAGCTCTCCTGCTGTTTCTGGTGGAGGCTGACGGTCAGAGTTGTGGGTATGAGGACATCTTAGTGGCGCCTTCCCCAGAACATGGTCTCTATGCAACATTTGTATCTTTGTCCTTTCTTCAGCTCCCTCTACATATAAACTAGAGCTTCCGTGTGACCCTGTGCTCTAAAGGCCTCCTGCCCCCACCAACACTTGGACTTCCTACTGCATGTCATTGGTTGCCAATTACTTGCTCTCCCACCTACACTCCGGAGGGTAGCTTACTGTTTGCCTGGGAACTCCAGGCCACCTGTGGCCTGGCCAAACTTGCAAACTTCTGTCTCGTGGGCTAAACCATACTTTCTCCCAATGAGTTCTGAACCCTTCCAAGTTTGTCCTTTATGGGTACTCTCCTTCAGCTATAAGGTACCATATAGAGTTACCTTATTTCCTTTAGCTACTCTTTTCATAGTTAATGATCTTTTAAATTCTTTTATTCTACTGTGTGATTTATATCTCCTGATTGGACCCAACTGCTACATACACCAAGGCACATGATAATCAAATTGCTCAAACCAGTAATAAAGAGAAAACCTTAAAAACAGCCAGAGAAAAAGACGCACTATGTAAAGAGGAACAAAGCCATGAATTACATCAGATTTTTCATAAAAATATAATGCAGGTAGGAATATAATTGAGCAATGTCTTTAAAAAAACTGAAGAAAAAAAACTTACCAACCTAGAATTCTTCACCCAGTAAAAATGTATTTCAAAAATGAAGATGAAATAAAGACATTTTCAGACATACAAAAGCTGAAATGATTCATCAGCAGACCCACACTACAAGAAATGTTAAAAGAAGTCTTTCAGGCAAAAAAAAAATGATACCAGATGGAAATCTGGATCTATACAAAGGAATGAAAAACATTAGAAATGGGAACAATGTAGGTAAATATATTGTTTTCTTATTATCTAAACCTCTTTAAATGATAATTGTCTCTTTAAACAAAAATAATGACAGTGTATTATGAGATTTATAACATTTATAAAAATAAAATGCATGATAACAATAGCCTAAAAGCCAGAAGAGGAGAAATGGGAGTATATTATTATAAAATTTTTATATTGTATGTGAAGTGGTGTGATATCACTTGATGATGGACTGTGATAACTTAAAGAGGAATTCTATACACCCTAAAGCAACCACTAAAATAACAAAACAAAGAATTGTAGCTAATAAGCCAACTAACACGATAAAATGGAATCATAAAAATACTTCATTAATTTTTTAAAAAGCAGAAAAAGAGAATGAAGGACAGATGGCACAAATAGAAAACACATACAAAAATAAAACTACTGGACCAGATGGCTTCACAGGTGAATTTTACAAAGCATTCAAAAAAGAATTAATACCTAGTCTCCTCAAACTATTCCAAAAAATACAGAAGGAGGGAAGGTTCCAAAGCACATTTTATGAGGCCACTATTACTCTGATCCCAAAATCAAACAAAGATATTACAAAAAAAGAAAACTACAGGCCTATATCCCTAATGAACATAGATGCAAAAATCCTCAACAAAATACTAGCAAACCAAATTCAGCAACACATGAAAAAGAACATACATCACGATCAAGTGGGATTCATTCCTGGTATGCAAGGTTGGTTCAATATC
>NW_017731479.1:1756855-1791391 GCF_001890085.2 Hipposideros armiger
AAAGAAAAAATAAACATATGGGATTACATCAAACTTAAAAGTTTTTTCACAGCAAAGGAAATCATCAATAAAACAAAAAGGCAGCCTACTGAATGGAAGAAGATATTTGCCAATGATATCTCTGATAAGGGGTTAATATCCAAAATTTATAAAACACTCATTCAACTCAACACCAAAAAAAAACCCAATTAAAAAATGGGCAGAGAATATGAAGAGGCATTTCTCTAAAGAGGACATATAGATGGCCAACAGGCCATCTATGAAAAAATGTTCAACCTCACTAATCATTAGAGAAATGCAAATAAAAACCATAATGAGATACCACCTCACCCCAGTCAGAATGGCTATCATCAATAAATCAACAAACAACAAGTGCTGGCGAGGTTGTGGAGAAAAGGGAAACCTGGTGCACTGTTGATGGGACTGCAGATTGGTGCACCCATTATGGAAATCAGTATGGAGGTATCTAAAAAAACTGGAAATGGAACTACTGTATGACCCAGCAGTTCCACTCTTGGGTATCTATCCAGAAAACCCAAGATGCTAATTCAAAAAAATATATGCACCCCTATGTTTATTGCAGCGCTATTTACAATAGCCAAGACTCGGAAACAACCGAAATGCCCATCGGTAGACGACTGAATTAAGAAACTGTGGTACATTTATACAATGGAGTACTACTCCGCCATAAAGAAGAATGAAATTGTAACATTTGGGACGATATGGATGGACTTAGAGACTATTATGTTAAGTGAAATAAGTCAGTCGGAGACAGACAAATACCATATGATCTCACTTATATTTTGAATCTAAAAAACTGAACGAGCAAAGTAAACAAATAGTCTGAGAGATATAGAGGAAAAACTAATAGTTGCTGGTTGGGAGGGGGTGGGGGTGAGGGAGATGGGGAAGAGATTAGCATAAATACGTAACTACAATATTGCCACAGGGATATGAAAGACAGTTCGGAGAATATAATTAATGTTGTAAATATTTTGTAGGGTGTCAGATGGTCACATGTCTTGTTAGGGAGACCTCTTCATGGATGGGGAAGAGGCTTGATCACTGCACTGTACACCTGAAGCTGATGTTGTATAATATTGTATGTCAACTATAAGTGAATATATATATATATATATATATATATATATATATATATATATATATGATCACAGGACGTGGAGTCTAGTATGGGAATGGAGTCAATGCAATTGTAATAGATACGTATGATATGGGGCGGGGGAGGAGTGGGGCAGTGGATTTGGGGAGGGAGGTTGTCACTTTGAGGGGTAAAAAGTATAACTATTGCACTGTGTTGTACACCTGAAACTAATTTTTTTTTAATTTTATTAAAAACATATACAAGATGATAGACTCAAACTTAAACTTATCAATAAATCACATTAAATGTGAATGGTCTAAACACCAGTTAAAAAGCAAAGACTGATCAGATAAAAACTCAAAAGATTTAGAAGTTTAAAATACAAGGATAGAAAAATTATAGCATGGTAACATTAGTCAAAAGAAAGTTGGAGTGGCTACCTTATTTAATATCAAATAAAGAACATTTCAGAGTAAAGAATATTAACAGCAATAGAGGTCACTTCATAATAATGAAGTAGTGAATAAAGAGGGTATAACAGTCCTAAATGTGTATGCCTTTATTAACAGTTTCAAAACAAAGGAAGCAAAAGTGATAGAACTGCAAGCAACTATAGACAAATTCACAAATCAATACATCTCTCAATAATTGATAGAATAAGTAAGCAGGAAGAAAGAAAGAATGTAGAAGACTAGAACCAACTATCGATCAACTTAACCAAATTAGAACTCGACCTGGTGGAACAGTCAATCTAACAGCAGAATGTACATTGTTTTCAAGTACACATTTTACCAAGAAAGACCATAGTATGGGCCATAAAAAGTCTCAATAAATTTATAAGGATTCAACTCCTGCAAAGTATGTATTTCCGACCACAATGGAATTAAATTAGAAATCATTAACAGAATGATCTGGAAAATTCAAAACATTTGGAAAGTAAATGACACACTTCTAAGAGAATTATGAATCAAGGAATAAATCAACATGGAAATTAGAAAGGTGTTGGAACTGAATGAAAATGAAGATACAACGTACCAGAATTGGTGGGATATTACTAAAACAGTGCTTGGGAAAATTTATAGCACTGAATGTCTATATTCGAAAAGAAAAAAGTTTCAAATCATTGACCTCATCTTCCAATTTAAAAAACTAGAAAAAGGAGAGCACGTGAAACCCAAAGTAAACAGAAAAAGAAAATAAAGACTAAAGTAGAAATCAGTAAAATAGAAAACAGAAAAACAGTAGATAAAACCAGTAAAACCCAAAGCTAGTTCTTTGAGATGAATAAAATTGATAAACCTCTGATTAGGGAAAAAAGAGAAAACACAAGCTACCAGTGTCAGGAGTGGGAGAGGTGACATCACTACAGATTCTACAGATATTAAAAGGATAATAAGGGGATAGTATGTACAACCTCATGCCAATAAATTTGACAACTTAGGTGAAGTGGAAAAATCCCAGGTTTGTTGGTAGCAGCCAAAAACTAGAAACAACCCAAATGTCCATCAGCAGGTGAACAGCTAAACAAAGTGTGGTATACAATGGAATACTATTCAGTAATAAAAAAGGAAAAATTCTCGTGATGCATAAAACAACATGGATGAATCTAAAAAGTAATTATTCTAGGTGGAAGAAGCCAGACAAAAAAGAACATGTATAATTCCATTTATATAAAACACTAAAAAATACATTTTAATCTAAAGGGATAGAAAGCAGAGCAGATCAGTAGTTGGAGGGGAGAAGGCAGGATGAGTGAAAGGGACTTCAAAAGGGTATAGGGACACTTTTGAAGATAATGTTCAGTATCTTCATTATGGTGATGGTTCTGTGGATGTATACTTTTGTCAAAACTTACCAGATGTACACTTGAAATATATACAGTTTACCGTATATCAGTTACATACCAATAAAACTATTTTAAAATAAGCTATAACAGTATAGTTGGTGTTTGAATGTATATACTGTGTAGCAGCAAATGATATTAAGGAATTAATTTTTCATTTTTATATATGTGAAATGGTATTGTGATATGTAGGAAACATCCCTCTTTTAGAGCTTCATATTGAAGTATTTTTTTGTAGAAATTGACAAGTCTACTTTATCAATTTGTTGCAAAATTCATATGGAAATGCATACAAATATGGATTCCTAGAGATGAATATCCTAATATCTGTGATTTATTTTATATACTTTAGAAAATACTGACAAAGCAAAGAAAGCAAAACATTAACACTTAGTACTTCTATATGATTGAAATATAGGCATTCATGTAGTATTTTCTGTATGCTTAAATTTTTTTCCTATAAATTTTTTTTTTTTAAGCTGAGCCATCCTGCCACCTGTTGGCAGCTCAGCGACTGCTCAGCTCGGGCTGGGCATCGAACCGCTGTTGCTCAGAGCTCAAACTCTTGAGCGAACTTTTAACCAACTGAGCCACTCGGCCGGCCCTAATATAAATTTTTTTTTAATTTATTTAAAAAGATATTTCATTCAGAACAGTGAGTTAGAAGTTAAGTAGATAAGAGCATGGAAGATAACATATGCTGTAGACTGAATTCTCCCCCTCCGCCCCCCCCAAAGAACTCATATGTAGAAGCTCTAACCCCCAGTGTAATGATATTTGGAGGTGGGGCCTTTGGGAGGTAATTCGATTTAAATAAGGTCATGAGGGTGGGGCCCTGGTGATGGGATTAACATTCTTATAAGATGAGAAAGAGAGACCAGAGCTCGCTCTCTCTTCACCATGTGAGGACACAGCAGGAAGGCAGCCATCTGCAAACCAGGAGGAGCGTCCTCATCAGGAACTGAACCTGCCAGCACCTTGATCTTGGACTTCCCAGCCCCCAAAACTGAGAAATAAATGCCTGTCGTTTAGCCACCCAGTCTGTGGTATTTTGTTATGGCAGCCCGAGCAGACTAAGACAGTATATATATAACAGAAGCTGTGCCAAGTCTAAACCAATAGGAGCGAGGCACTGATCAGAAAAAAGGGCAAGGCAGCTCCTGTGTCCAGTGAGGGCCTCTGCCTGGCTTATGGATGGTTGTCCTCTCACTGAATCTTCACATGGCAGAGAATGGGGAAGAAACAAGCTGCCTTCTTGTAAGGGGACTAATCTCATTCATGAGGCCTCCACCTTCACGAGCTAATCACCTACCCAAGGCCCTACCTCCTAATACCATGACACTGGGGGATAAGATTTCAACATAGGAACTTTGGTGGGACACATTCAGTCCATAACAACATAATAAAATGATTTTCATTAAAGTGAGCCAGGAAAATGGTATGATCAGTCATGATATAATGTTAATAGTGTTATTATTTATTGATTATTATATAAAATATGACACCTAAAATAGTGTTTTGTAATATATAGTTGTAATTCATACATTTTTATTAGTCCTATTAACGTTTTATAAGTAATAAAATATTTTAAAGCAAAAACAGTAGAAGATAAATTTAAAACACCTATTAACAAGGAAATGCGCTGAGGCCCAGGGCTGCTTCAGGCCTGTGGAAGGATGGCCCAGCCACTGACGCAGCTTCCCAGCCCTTGGCTGGAGTGGGGTGTGCAAAGAGGTTTCTGCTGCCTTGTCACTAGGCTTTAGCTCCTAAGTCAGCCTCTTTGCTCTCCTTGCCATCTATGTGGATGTGATCATTAGCATGAGCTCTCTATGCTGTGGCCTGACAAGGACTTGGGACTACAAGAAGTTGTTTTCTGCACATCCATCTGAGTTGGAGTTGGTACTAGACTGCGGTGGAAATTCCATGAGGCAACTGGGATTATATAAAGAATATGAATTGTTGGCTATTTCAGTGTTTAAAATGAGAAAACAATGATGGAATAATCTCAAATCCCTTTGACATAAAGTTGACTCTCATCCTGTTCCCCTTGTGATACCACTTTACCTTGCCAGTAATATCGTTTCTGTGCTTTATAGACTGATACATTTTCATATATTATCTAATTTCACACTCACAATTCTATCGTAAATTAGATATTATGATCCCTATTTTACAGATAAGGGAACAGACGCCCTGAGAGGCTCTGATTTGTCCAGTGTTAATCCGCTAGATCCTTCACAAACTGTCATATTATTGTCACTTCCTGCGTTCTCTCATGGCTGTTTTTCCTCAGACTTCTTTGAGATCTTTAAAATTCTAGTGTGCGCTTCCCAGGTATTTTTTAAAACATGGCTTTTCTTGTGGAAAAATTTATGCACCAGAATTTTCTCTTGGGTATAATGTAGTAAGTATCCAAAATATCTTTGGTCCCCATAGGACTAGTTTAGCTATTTTCATCCAAGACAGAGGCCAACATCACTTAATACCATTATTTCTAATTGATAGATCTGTTTACTCTTAATTTGCAATTATAGACCAAAATAGGCTAACAGCAAGAAGATTACGGTTCAGAAGCACTAAAATGTTGATTGTCATGCTCTAAATGGGTGTTTTTAAAACAGTTTTAATCGAGGCAGTGGTGGGTATTAATCTCGCTCTGCCTTACCATACCCCTAAACTGTTAGTGACTCAGAATTCATCCAGGAAATTGGCAATTTTGGAAGGCTCGCTGTTAAGTGGCTTTGTTTTTTTTTCTCCTAACGTCTGATCACTGGAGTCATGAATGTCAATTTAGTCAAAGGTCTGCAATTGGAATGTAGCTCAGTTATTATCTGGGACTACAGACTTTACTAGGAATACCAATTTGGAAGTCCCTCCAAGTCTCATTTTCACTAGCGTTTTAATTAATAAGAAAACATCTCTAATTCTGTGTTTTGCTCTCTACCTTTGTCAGTCACCTATCCAAGAACTGATGCACCCCCCAAAAAAATTAATATTGAAAATAACAAGAAAACTTGCTATTTTATGAAATAGGCAGCAGTGGTACAGAAGTGGTGAGGGACCAAGCTGTTCAGGCAGCCTCCGTATCCCATAATTACAGGTCATCAAGGAGTCAAATTGGAGGGCAGCAGCTGACTTAAGAAAAAGCAGTCTGGTAAAAAAGGATCGCTGAGGTGGTGGTTAGCCAAGAAGCCAGGGAGGAGGCTTTAGTAAAGTGTGCTGAGCAAAAAGTAGGTCCTGACCTGGGAATGTGGGGCCTTAGAACCATGGCTGTTAATGCTTGTGGTCAGAGGCCTAAAGTGGATCTGCTCAGTCATGTAAGGGGAGGCATGTTAAGATCATAACAGGTATGAACAGAATGTACTGTGGAAGCCCCAGGATGGTATTTTGCTCTGTGCCCTGAATTGCATAGCTATAATTTTACCTAGAGGTGAGCACTATGCTTTCCTCTCAGTAGATCCCTCAGTTTCGTTCCATGGAACACAGCCTCTGACATTATCATTATTACGACTAAGTGTTGTTTTTCTTATTTTTATTGTAACTTGGTTGCCATTAACAGGGCCCTGAATTAAAATGTACATCTATTGGGTTGTCGGAAAACTCATGACGCATTTTTGCAACAAAAACATAGAAAAACTAAGTCATGACTTTTCCGACAACCCAATATTTAGAATTTTCCAAAGCAGTTACAACAGCTTTCCCTCAGAGTGTGCCATTAGAGCATCAATCCCAAGAAATGTATCTCAGAATTTTTAGAAAGTCCATGGTCAAGTGACTCCAGGAAACGTTTAATATTATATTCCTCTCTTGGAGATTTGCAGTGTATTTTAGTATACCAAAAGTTTTTGTAAGTCTTACAGTAAAGAAACCTATTTGATCCAATGTTTCCCAAACATTTTTTGACCCCAGAATTTTGTTTTTTTGTTGCTAATACCTACTAACTTTCTTTTGAATTAATACTTCTTTTTTTTTTTTTAAGATTTTATTGGGGAATTGGGGGAGGGGAACAGCGTTGGAGAATCGGGGAAGGGGAACAGACAAGCTGCTGTTCTTTTGTTCTTCAGTCTAGTGGAGGACATCGCTTCACTGGCCCATGTTGGTATTATCATTGCAATCTTCCTGGGTGAGGCAGTCGCTTGCCAGCCATTGGACGGCTGCTCACAGCAGCTCACAAAAGCTCACACCAGCTGCCGGCCAGCCCCACTGCAGCCTACGCCATCACTGGCGACTCACTGCAGCCCAGCTCCAGGTCGAGCTGTTGTTCACCATCTTAGCTGTAGAGGGCACAGCATCACTGGCCCATGTGGGATCCGAATGGGGGCCCTGCTGGCAGAGCTGGCGTCCCAAGCCAACTCTTAACCAACAACGCCACTTGGCCGTCCCTGAACTAATATTTCTTAATTTGGGAAATAGAACATATTCTTGGAAATAAAGCTATTTGCCAAATGAATTGAACTCGAAACAAGTAGAGGAGATCTAGATTATCCGTAATGTAGCCCCAGGATTTAGAGAAAACTTCAGACTCTCCTTAAGGGACCAGATAAGCCCAAGAAAGGGACTAGCAATAATGATCTGCTCTGTTGTCCTGATGAAATGGGTATATTTTGGAAAGTGGGACAGGCTTATGTCACACTTAATAGGATGAGGAGGATACCTCACATTTGTATTGTGCTGTAGGATTTGCAGAACTGACATTTCCATGATCAGAACCCTGTGAGGTAGAAAGGCACATATTGTCCCCATTTAACAAAAGAGAAACCAGATTAAATGACTTGCCCAGAGTCACATGACATGACTAATACATAGTAAAAGTAGCATATCTAGAACGCTGCGCTTAATCTCGAAGTCCAAGGTTTATGTCCACATGACCAAAGTAGCTGTTCACATCTATGCTAATGGGTGCTGCTTTTACAGACGTGCACACTTTCTTTTACTCACTTTTTTTTCCCCCCTTATAAGTACTTCCAGTTGCATTTCTATCTACCCCTGAGTTCTTTTTTGCCTTTGCTACTTCCCACAGCTTCTGAGTGATGAGCGGTCTGGACAGAACATACCCAGTTTGTCTCTAAGTAGCCTACTTCTCAGAGCATCAAAAACTTTAGCCTGGAACAAATTTCACATTTCTCTTACAAAACATGATTCCAAATACGAATTTAGAACCTATTGTGTTTAACCTTTTTTGGTTTTAGTTTTCATAAATTCAGCAAACACTTATTGAGAACTGACCACCATCTCCAGGCAATGCATCGAGTTTTCCATCACCCTATCTTATTGTCTGATGCATCTCAATGGAAGTTGACATTGTCAAGCGTTCAGTACACTTTACTGCTTAAAACTTCAGGATGTATATTATTAACTAGAGTTCAACATTTGTTTACAGTACCTTTTTTGTGTTTGTGTGTGACTTTGTGTGTGCCAGGCACATGCTAGGTGCTTATCAAATGTCTGTTGTGTGTGTGAATGGCTCAATCAGATCAAAACACAGGATTGAACACTAGAGTGTGCACATTCATGAAGGTAGTAGAACCCTATACTCTTTGAAAAGGCCATTTCATGTCTGCTGTCTAGACAGTCTCAAAATAAAATTCCTTCCACCATATCTTCCCTTCACCCCGTTACATGTATACCCTGCCCCACACATACCTGTATTAGAACAGCCAGTCTCAGAAGCCAAACATTCCATTCTCAGAAGCCAGGAACAGGGAATCTTTTAGGAAAATGAGACTAAAATAAATCAGAGCTCCTCTTCCTGGTAAGTGGCTTTGGAGTCATAAGCAATGATAGAAAGAAGGAGCAGCTCATAAAGACTTAAAGGGAGGTTTGTTTGTGTGTTTGGCCCAAGTATCTCACGGCCTAGTCAAGCTGTCCTCCATGCATACATCCCTGTCACTTTTACACTGACTGATGAGTTGAAGGATCAATACTTTCTTCTTGTTGAAATCCTACCCATTTTTCCAGGACCAGCTGGCAGTTCATCTCCCCCTGAACACTTCCCTCACTGTTCCAACACACCGGTTACTTCATTTTCTGAGCTCATAATTTACTTGGCACTTATTTATTCACTGCCTTGGAGATACTGTTTTGTTTATTTTTTAATATTTTTATTGTTACAAAAGCAGTACGTACGTATGCCCTGAAGAAAATTATAAAATAGAGTCAAGTGAAATAATTAAAAAATAAAAATACCACATTTTTACCTTCCAGAGGTCACCACGGAAACAGTTTAGTATTAAATCGTTAAGGACTTTTTCCTAGGCATATGTAAATACATGCATAATTTTTTTAAACTGAAATCCTATCATATGCTGCACATACTATTTCCTAACCTGATTTTTTTAAGTCAGTGATCTCTACCTTTCCACTCCAGTCATTTTTCCAAGTCTGTATTCAAATTTCCCAATTGACCTTAAAAAATGTCCTTTACTCTTGGTTTGGAAATCAGGATCCAGTCCAGGGCCATGACTTCTGTTTGTTGCATTTTGTGTTGTCACTTAAGTGTTATTTACTTTAGTTACAATTCCCCCTTTTCCCGTGACATGTTGAAGAAACTGGGCAAGTTGTCCACAGCACAACCCCCATCTTCTCCCCAGAGGAACCACTGTCCAGACTTTTATGGTAATCAGTCCTTCCCTTTGCTTTATAGTGAGCTTTACTTGCTGAGTATGTATCCATAAATAATACCGTTTTGTTTTTCTGTTTTGGAATTTTGCATCAGTGGAATCACAGTGTGAATTATTTTGTGTCTGACTTCTTTTGCTTAACAATTTGGTTTTACAGTCCCTCCGTGTTGATACATGTAGCTTAGGTAACTTATTTGCTTTGGTATACTGTATATATTCACATTGTATGAATATATACTGTACCTGTTTTACTGGTGATGGTTGTTTATAGATTTTAGCTATTAGCAAATAAAACTGTTATAACCAATCTTGGACATGTATTCGGGTGAACATAAGCACACATTTCTGTAGGATATACACTTAGGAACTTGCTAGTATGTAAATCTTTGACAGCTTCTTTGATTATTCCTGTAGATAGATTCCTTGCTTTAAAATTAATGGATCAGAAGGTGTAACCATGGATCTGAAACCATGGAAGCTGATTTCAGAACTACTGTGATTTTACTCGATCATCAGTAGGATAGCCTTTATTCTAGTTTAATTCTTTCTGCTACAGTGTAAACCAGACCTACACTTTGTTCAGTCTGTGGAAACATGCTGTAGAATCAGTAAGCAGTTTTTTTGTACCAGGAGATTCAAACTTGGTTTTCCCTAAAGTTCATCTGGAAACGTAGTTCTTTCGTGCTACCCGTTTTTTTGGGGTTTATGTAGTAAATACGTCTGATTGGCTGGAAAGCCTAGAACTGTTGATGCATCTCATTGTATAGAAAACCAATTCATGATGATCTAATGTATAAATACATTGATTCAGTATGCTTTATTTGAAGATTCACTTCGCAGAACTTAAGATCTATCAATTGAATGTTTTCATATATGTGCTTCTGTGTTGTTGGCTTTGACTTTAGCAAACGCATCTCTTGTTTGTTCATTTGTGTAGTTCATGTCCTTCCTTGACTGAAGGGCTGCATCTTACTCACTGCCTAACAGCATGCCTTGCCTTTGTTAGATGTTCATTAATGGTATGTTGAAATGGTACTGGATTGCCACATTATTTGGAATTGATGCCTTTGTTGTATTTTTGCTCTTCCTGAGTATGTTGAGTTTATTAATGAATGATGATTTTGACTTGTAGAGCACCTTCTCTGCCATGTAGGAGCCCAGAGGTGACAGGTTATTTGCATTCTTTTGGGCTCGGAATAATTATTCTGGCATTTAAATGAGCCTCTATCTGAATGTGCTTCCAATTTTCATTTCTGTCTTTTCAAGCTTCCCTGATCCCGAGAATTTTCAGGCTTATAAGACTGCAATTAATTAAAATCTCCATCATGGCATCCCAGATAGACATGGAAGTTGACTGATAGGAAGCAGAAACAAGTTTCAATAGAACAGTGCTTACAGTGCGATAGCATTTTATACTTGAAAGCCTTTGCAGATTATTAACTAATCGATTTTCCAACACCTTGGAGAAGTAGGAAATGGGTTTTTATTATATATTTAATAGCTGAGAAACTGAGATATGCTTTTAATCTCTTAACTCTTCCAGAGAAGTTGATGTTCACTTGGGAAAAACTTAACTTTGTTTTAAATCATGAAGACATTTTTTGTAGCCTGGTTTACATAATACATTTCTATATTTTTTCAATCTGAATTTTTTTTTTTTAACAAACTCATCCTTTGACCTTCCATTTTTCTCAGAAGGTGACAATTGAGTCAGCTTCAAAGCTTACTGGTTTTATTTTCACAAAGCCAATCTGGTAGACTGTTTCCAGAAGTAGTAAGCTACTCTTGCTCCCTTCCCATCTTTGGAGAAATAAGAAAATGGAACTGATGCCACCTCAGAACACTGAGGAAAGTCTAGCTGCCCCTGAAGAATGGTCCAGCAGTGGATAGAGTTAGTTAGTCCTTTATTTTTTAAAGGCCTGAGGAAACAGAAGCCCAATTGCGTGTAAGAATTGTTTACGTTCACCCAGTGAACCAGGAACAGTTAGGAATGGAGTCCAGTGGTAGGTGATCCGTGTCTCAATACTTTTTTTCTTAAACCAGTGGTTCTGAACTTTTCCCTATGAAGATACATGCTCAGAATGCTTCTGTAATGTTCAGTTTGCTCAGAGGGCTAGTTGTGACTATACCTTTCCTCTCCCACTCAAGAAAACATGGTGAGTGAACGTTTTGAATTTGCTACTATTGATATTTTTTTTAACTAAGGTATTTACTTCATTACTTTATTAGTGATAACAAATGACGTGCAGCATATATCACAACTGACCGTGATCAAACACCAATATGTTCATAATTATAGCTGTATGTAAGATTTTTAATTAAGTTTTTTTTTTTTTTTTCCAAAATGGCACATGACATTGTTAGAAGTCTTTCGGTACGTTTGCTTTCTTTAAAAAAAAAGCAGTCTCTGCCTTCCCACCTACTCACATCATATGTAGTTCTTGGGGTTTTTTTGTTTGTTTTTTATTGTTTATGTTCTTTAAATCATTTTTGGTTAACTGATTGCCTGTTGTGAGCCAAGCCCTTTCTGAATACTGGAGAAGTTGAGCCACCCTTTCCTTTGAGGAGCCTACAGTCTAGTGCCCGTGACAAGGCTTGTTTGGGGGAAATAACTTGTCACACCAGAAAAGTCACTTAACCTCTCTAAAGTGTAATTTCCTCGTTTAAATACTGGGTTAGTAATACCTACCTAACACGTATTATTATGAAGACTTAGTGAAATGATCCACGTGACAGCATTTAGCACTGGTGCCTGGCCCAGGGTAGGCCCTCAGTAACTTTCAGTTTGTTTATTCAGTAAGTTTATTCAGTTTGCATTTAAGGAACCGTGCAAGACACTCTTATCATTGGGAACTTAGGTTATGATATGATTTTTTAAAGTGTGAATTGAGAGACAGAAGCAAGAACTGAGAGCTAGAGTTTGTTAGGAAAGGCATGGAGGATGGAGGGTTTAAAGAGGCTCAGAATTTGATGATCAAGCTGTAGGTATTCATAAGGATAAGGAATGGATAGAACCTTGATTTGAGGGGGAAATATGGGCTCCCCTCTCCTCCCCCACTTATAGGGAATCTCACCAGCTTTTTATCCCCATATGATATCTGTGTTGCTTCCCCAGGGACTACACGGAAAAGAATACTACTCCCAGTGGTAAAACCCTGTGGTGCTAATCCTTGTTAGCATTACTACTGTTTCCATGGCAACCATCAGATGACATGTAATCTTAGTGAGGCAAGATGTAAGAAGTATTCTCTTCAACAAATGCCTGAATTTGCTGGTATTGGGTTGTCAGAGAAGTCATGACGCATTTTTGCAATGAAAAACATAGAAAAAAATACCTCATGACTTTTCTGACAACCATATAGAATGTCCCACTGGGAGATTACCAGACTACTTAGCTGTCTCCAAAATCTAAACTTGGCTTTTCCATATTTCCATGTTTAAACATTTAGTAGGAGATAACTTTTAAGACAAAAATCTCACCATGGTTTGTTTTTTTTTCCTATGAGGAAAGAGCATTATGCTTGAATTCTGTTTGAATAGTTTTTGCAAAATGGACATAACAGCTAAGATAAATCTGAAGGGGGGAAAAGGTTTTATATCAATAATAATTTATGTAGAGTTTTTGTGACTACTGACTAGTTATTAGGGGCATGATTCATCTGTCAGTTTTGTTAAAATACAAGGAAAGATTGTAAAATAAAATTCTTAATATTTAAAAATATAACTTTTCTGCTAAACACTGAACTCATTCTGTAATATGGGAATTTTATAGAATTTGTTCAGTACTCTGTGACATTTAGGAATATGTTATAGACAACCATGAGTTGAAAATGAGTGCATATATACGTTTTTCCCTGTGTTTAACAAATTTGTCTGCAGTGTGCCTGGCACGGTTCTGAGTACTGGGGTTATAGCAGCAAAGGAAACAAAGGCCCTGCCCTTTTGGAATTGTCATGAAGGGCTGAGAGTGAGGCAATAATTCAATTAAGAGGTATCTGTCTGGTGCAGTAAGTGCTATAAAGTAAAACGGAGGAAGGGAATAGAGATTAACATGCATACGGGTAGGGTGAACAGAGGAGGCCTCTCCGATGAGATGACATTTGAGAAGACACCTGAATGAGTGAGGGAACAGGCCCTGTGAATATGTCTTAAGGGAAGAGCGTTCCAGGCAGAGGGATAGCAAAAGCGCAGCTCGTGGTGCAAGAGTCTGCTCAACAGGGCCGAGGTCTGCATGGCAGCTAGTATGAGTGGAACAGAGAGAATGCAGTGGATGAAAGGGAAGATCAGAGAAGAGGTTGGGAGGGGGAAGGAAGCTTGTACAGTCTTACAAGCCATGAGAATGACTGGATTACATTTTATTCTGAATACGATAGAAAGCTTTTAGATGATTTTGAGCAGTGACATGGTCTGATTGGGGTTTCAGAGTATTGCTCTGCTGCATGGAGAACAGGTTTAGGAGGACAAGACTGGGAGCAGGGGGACCAGTTAGGTGATGACTGCAGTCAGTAGTCTAGGTGAGGGTGCCATGGTGCCAGCTGGAACTCGGATGGGAGAGTGGGGGCAGGAAGAAGTGGTAGGATGCTGGATATTCATTTTACTCAATAAATCCTCATATAGTGCTTATTATATGCCAGACGCTGTTTAAAAATGTGAGTTTTTAAAATATCAACTAATTTCATGCTCGTAACAACCCTGTGAGGTGAATTTCAAAGGTACAGCCCACAGGATTGGTAGATGGATTGGATGTGGGTGTAAGGGGGGAGAAAAAGGAGTCAAGGATAATTCCTGTTTGGGCTTAAAACCCTTAAGCGTGGAGTTTGCCAGCTCCTGAGAAAGGGAATACTCAGGAGAAGTATATTTGGGTGGAGGCCTTAGAATCAGGAGTCTGGTTTTGTGTTTGTTGAGTTTGAGTTGCACACTGGCTATCCACGTGGATACATTAGCTATAGGAACTGAAGTCAGAGACGAGGTGGGGGCTGGAGATAAATTACAAAAGAGGCCTCAGCCTTCAGGAAGATGCGCCCACAGGATGTCTGTTTTGTGCTGCTCCGTCTAACCTGCGGTGGGGTGTGAGGGCGGTCTGTCCTCGGGCGTGGTCATGTGGTGGCGTTTTCATTGGCTTTGGGATCAGGCCTGCATTTGAATACTAACTAGCTTCATCCTATACTAATTAGGTGCCCTCCACTATGTGACTTAAGCTCTTCTAGCTTCAGTTTCTTCATCTATAAAATGGGTTAACAAGACATACTCCATAGCATTAAGATAAAAAAAATGAAATAACGTGTGTTACCTAGAGCAGTATTTTGACGTAGAACGTACTCAAATAAACATTATCTTCCTTTTCTTCAGGTTTAATTTGTTGCATTCCACTCAAACGAACAGAACATGATCTTCCGGGATAAAAGAAATCTGAATTTAAAGCCCACTAAAGACTTTTTTTGGGGGGGGGGTGTCTATTTATAATCACAAGCGACAAAAAAGATTTCAAGTGTATCTCCTATTCAAAAATAATGATCTTATAAAAGACAGGACTTTGATGAGGTTTATAGAAGCCACAGGGAAAGAAGTTGTGGGTTCCCATATTAAAATGTTCCACATGCCAAAGCAGGGTGAAGGTGTGTAAGATAGGTAGACGCACCAAGCAGCAAATCCACAGATCAGTCATGGGCCATTTACATCAAAGACTAAGTAAATCTGCTGGAGCCATGGCGATGACCTCCAGGAGGAAATAATGCCCTTTCTGGGGGATGGGCTATTTAAATCAAAGGGAATGATCTCATTAATTCCCTGATGACCCTACTAGAATTTAGCTAAAGGGACACTCCTGGGGTTTAGCTTAATCCCACTTCTATTTTCAATAGTCATAGCTGGACTGTCTCAAAAAGGACTCACATAAGTGTTTAGATTTTATCTCATACAGTAAACATTTGAGCACCTACTATGTGCATGTACTTCTTTAGGGAAACAAAGATAAATATGAGATACGATTCTTGTCCTTAAGTCCTTCACGGTGAGGCGATGCCCTCCACAGCTAGACTGAAGAACAAAAGGATGGCAACTTGTCTGTCCCCCTTCCCAGATTCCCTGGCGCTGTTCCCCTCCCCCAATTCCCCAATAAAATCTTTAAAAAATTTTTTTTTAGAAAAAGAAGTCTAAAAGAAGCTGAAATTAAATTTGGAAAAAGAGAGAGTTTGATTTTATTTTGTTGTGCGTTTTTTAATTGTTTTCAAATTAGAACTATAGGTTAAGATTTTTATGTGCCTCTCTAGTCTGGGGGGGTGGGGAGAAACATTTGTTGAATTTATGGGACAAAAAAAAAAGATGGACAATTGATTATATAGCATTTGTAGATAAAAAGAACTACTGAACATGTAACCATTACTGCCTCATTGAACAGCTAGCCTACCATTTCAACATTATTACCATCCCACCTCCTCCAAAAACCTGTCCTATCCATTTCAGCACACAGTGATCTCACCAGAGAATCCATAAAAATACTAACCCCATTTGACCTCAAAAAAGCACTGAGACAGTTACTTGCCCTATCCTGCAGCTCTCCTCTCTACTGGATAATGTTTGGGCACTCCTCGGTGGGGGCTGGACTATGCCCTTAAGAGGAGGAGCATTTTTTTTTTAAAGATTTTTATTGGGGAAGGGGAACAGCCAAGTTGTTGTCCTTCAATCTTAGTTGTGGAGGGTGCAGCTAGCTCAGCTCCAAGCCCAGTCGCTCTCTGGCCACCCACTGGCAGCTTGTGGCCGCTCAGCTCAAGGTGCCATGTTCAATCTTAGTTGTGGGTGGGCATAGCCCACCATCCCATGAGGGAGTCAAACCGGCAACCTTGTTGTTAGAAGCATGTGCTATCACCAGCTGAGCCATCATGCCACCTGTTGGCAGCTCAGCAGCAGCTCAGCTCAGGGCACAGCTCACTGGCCCATGTGGGAATTGAACTGGTGATCCTGTTGCTCAGAGCTGGCACTCTTAACCAACTGAACCACTCGGCCGGCCCTCAATATTTATTTCTTGGCTGAATAGATCCCCCAATAGATATTCTAAAATATTATTGCAACTTATATTCTTTTTTTTAATTATTTTTTATTATGAAATACACATTTTTTAGAATTAGTTTCAGCTGTACAACACAGTGCAATAGTTATACTTTTTACCCCTTGAAGTGACAACCCTCCTCCCCCAATCCACCACCCCACTTCCCCCCAATATCATACATATCTATTACAAATCCCTTGACTCCACTCCCACACTATACTCCACGTCCCATGACTATATATATATATATATATTCACTTATAGTTGAATACAATATTATACAACATCAGCTTCAGGTGTACAGTGCAGTGATCAAGCCTCTTCCCCATCCATGATGCAAGACATGTGACCATCTGACACCCTACAAAATATTTACAACATTATTAATTATATTCCTCGAACTGTCTTTCATGTCCCTGTGGCAATATTGTGCAACTTACATTCTTTTAAAAGACTCTACTGCATATTCAAGAGAAGGTGCTGACAAACGAAATGGTATTTGGTTTTCGCTATGTTTCAGCATTAGAGAATAAATCGATTAGGGTGGGAAATTAACACCTTAGCCAGCACTCCCTAGAGAATTAACAGCTGCAAAAAAAGTCCTTGAAGCATGAAAGGCAAACATCTTAGCAGACTTGACAAGGAATTTCAAATAGTGTCCATGTGAAATGGAAGTGAGAACTGCAGACAGATGATTATCCTGGGGCCCACTGAGGAAATGGAGAAATAAAGGAATTTCTAGGGTAGTAGGTATATCTGTCTTACTCTTTCATGTAAAATACCGAGACTTTGTCTCAATTTAATAGATGTTTGTCGAGCATCTGCTATGTTCACAGTGATAATGACGATGACAATCTGAAAGTTTACTATTTCCTAAACCTGTTTCCTCTGATCAGCAAAGCGGCCTTGGACCTAGACAGTCATTCCTGGTAGAGGTAGGGGTAGGGGTTCGTCTTGTTTGGACCCTAGAGAACAGATGGTCCGGAGTGGGTTGGGCATGGACCTGTATCTCATCATGTACTCCTTATAGAATAGAGAGTTGTGAAGAGATTCTTGAGAAATGAAAGGCAAAAGTCCGAACAGACTCCCTTTGCCCAACTGGTGAGTCAGCTCTGAAGGTGTCCTCTGCTTGCAGGCCTCAGAAGTTGAGAGGCAACTCTCCATGCAAGTGCACGCCCTCCGAGAAGACTTCCGGGAGAAAAACTCGTCCACCAACCAGCACATCATCCGCCTGGAGAGCCTGCAGGCTGAGGTGAGCCTCCCGTGCAGCAGTGCTTAGAGCTGGAAGTGCTTTTCTCATCAAAGGCACTGCAGCCAGCCTTTTAGATAAGGAGCCCTCTGGAATGGGAAACAGACACCTGCTCTAACCAAAATCTCTAGAGAGACATATCTGGAGGCACTAAATGGGGAACGTTTGATCCACGTTCCTCTGGGTAGCCTGCCGTCTGGAAAAATAGGGTTGCTCAGCGTTACTGCTGAGTGTTTTGAAATCACGAGTGACCTACTTTTTACTGAATGTGTTGATTCCTCCAAAAACATCCCGGCCAGTCCTACCTAGAAGATGGGAAACGGAATCTTCCCTTTCTCCGTCCCGTTTCGATGCGGTTCAGTCCACCTTCAGAGGGCCTGTGACTCTCACCTAGACAATGAGAGTGACAGAAGTATCCACTTCATAGGCTTGTTGTGAGGACCTGATGAGCTGATACATGGAAAGCACTGAGTGTGGTGTTTGGAAGACAGTAAGGTTATTAAAAGCATATGAGAGGCCATCAGGGTTCATGGCCCTGAGTGTGGGCCAGAGGGAAAAAGAAAGCAGCACTTAGGAGATGGCACTGTGCAAGTCCAGTCGTGTGAGGCGAGAAGTGGGGGGTCCTATCGCCAGACAGGGGCTCTTTCCCGGGGAGGCTTCCACCTAATCTGTTCCTGGAGACCCCTCAGCCAAGTGTCTCAAGAGCAGCCCTTCGGCCCAGTTACACTTTGAGGGACAGGCTGGGGCCCGAGGAATGTGCGCCCTCACTGTGGCGAAGGAGTCGACCTGCGTGGTCAGTCCCAGGGAAGTAGGCTGCTCCCCTGATTCGTAAATGACCCGAAACTGTGTTTCTTAAAGTCTGTCAATATCTTCTCTTTTCTCCTGCCTCTTCTGCCTCTCATTCCCTTCCTCCCCCCCTTCCTTTGGAATTCCCACTGGGATTGAGCAGCAGGTTCTTGAAGTAAGTAGTGTGTTCCTGGGTTCGGCATGCCGTC
The DNA here is from genome assembly GCF_001890085.2 of Hipposideros armiger. Taxonomy (NCBI): domain Eukaryota; kingdom Metazoa; phylum Chordata; class Mammalia; order Chiroptera; family Hipposideridae; genus Hipposideros; species Hipposideros armiger. The sequence continues at coordinate 1,775,710 of NW_017731479.1, forward strand.
TGTGACCATTTGTGTGCATGACTTGCCTTTCAACTGCCTCCTCCAGGGTCCGACTCCTCCGCGCTGCCTGTCCTCTCTCCCCTCCCCCACGCCCCCATTCACTGTTTCTAGACCCTCGTGACACAGGGTCATTCCCAGGAATGTTTATTGCCAGATTTGGTCCCAAGTTTCAGGGTGTGTATGGTGGGGTGAGGAGCTGGTCACCCAATGCCCTGTTTCATCCAGTAACACTACTGCTTGTAAAAGCCAAGCTATGAAATTGTTCATTCAGATAAGTTACTTCATGGGGTGGGAGTTGCGTCTCAGAACCATAATGCTTCATTACTTCACTGAGTGGAACTGGGGAAACAGATTCTCCATGGGAAGGAAAATGTAAAGGTCAGAGGGTATTTAAATGAAAATCAGCTCGAGTGAGAATTCCCTTCATGTGGGTAGCGTTGCTTCAGTGTGGGGAATAGTGGGCCCATTCACAAAAGGGGCCTGCTCCTGTTGGTTCCTTACCCAGGTGCACACTTGAGAGACAGTATTTCTTTGTTTGGCCAGACACCTGATCTCTCTGGACAAAGGCCACATACTTCATTTCCCCAGGACGGCATCCTATCTGATTGATTGGTGGCCAGGGAAGATCTGCGCCCTCTGAACAGAATTCTAGTGCTGAGAGTGAGGACAGCCAAAAAGCAGAGGGAAAGGTGGATTTCAGAGGACCTGGGACAAGATAGACGTTCATTTTGAAATCTCCCCTGGAAGAGGTCTGAGGTTGGTCCCCTTAGTGAACGGTTATCGCCACTAGGCCAGAGAGCAGAGAGCCTCTTAACCACGTCAGGAGGATATTTACAAGCAGGAGGCTGGCTGAGAAATCACACACTAGCTGATAAGAGGAGCCAAGGGGACCTTCAGGACTCCAGAAGTCCCCCAAGGTCACAGGCAATAAGCAGGACTTGGGAAGGCGCCCCATGGTCCCGAGCAGGGCGCTGTTCTTGGGGTGAAGCATAGCTAGCCTTGGAGAATGCCAACGCAGCTTCGCATCCTGCAAACCTTGAGGCCAGAGAAAACTTGGCATCTCTTTTCCTCTGTTTTCCAACTGAAACTGAAAGACTAGACAGACCTTCCTAAAAGGTTTATATCTCTTTGGAGACTGGCTAGATAGTGTACAAGCATACCACCTTGTTTAATAAAAGGAGAGAAACTGCTTCTGTTCACAAATTACTTGCTCGAGCCAAACATACCTTAAGTGAAATCAGTTATTCACTGTGGTCATGAACACAGGCTGATGCAGGCACTGTTTTGTTTTCTGTACCCTGCTACTTTCCCCCCATTAACTGAGGTCTGAACTGTGACCCCCTAGAGCCAGACCCGCCAGCGGTGGGAAAGGACAGAGAGCCGTAGAGTAGGAAAAGACAGTGGCTCCACAGGCTGTCTTGGGCATTTTCTTGTGCTCATGACTTGAGAAGGAAGACGGTACAGAAGGCTTAAAGTTTCACGCCTTCATAAATTGTGGGGTTGAAGTCAAGCCGTGGGCAGGGAGGGTGGCGCCCCTTTCGGTCTTATCTGTGGAGTTTCCAGAGCACTAAGCTTCCCTTCCTCTGCCTGGCATCCCACATTCCAGCTTCCCCAGAGCTCCACCCCCGCCCCTTCCCGGACAGGTTTCTAGAGGGGAGGGGTTTCCACTTCAGCTCGGGAGTTGACAGCTGCTGTCTCAGAGATGGGGGCACCGGGCCCCTGGGCAGAGCACTTGGAGAGACACAGGCCTTCATGTCTGGGGGCTCGTCCCCCCTCCGTACTCATCACCCCAGTGTAACCCCACATCACCCCCGTGGCTCTCCCCCCTTTCAGATCAAGATGCTGTCGGATCGGAAACGGGAGCTGGAGCTCCGTCTCAGCGCCACCTTAGAGGAGAATGACCTGCTCCAAGGGACCGTGGAGGAGCTACAGGACCGGGTGCTGATCCTGGAGAGACAGGGCCATGACAAAGACCTACAGGTACTGGCACAGAGAAGCTGTCGTGTAGGACTAGGGCCGGAGAAAGGCGCGCTTAGTCACCTAGCTAGAAGGAAGGCCTGGGAGGCCATTGCCACCTGTGGGGTCAGGAGTGGGTGAAGTGTCCCTGCGGGCCTGGTGGTGGTTCTCGGACACTCACTAACTCGGATCTGGCTGTGCTGAGAAGAAACGCATTGCTACCCACAGGTCATCCTTCCATTTTGTTCTGAGCCACTGGCCCCTAAAGCAGTTTTACAGAGTTCTTTCTGGGCTATTAACATAGCTGGAACACCGGGGGTGTCATTCTGCCTGCTGGGGTTTGTGAAATCTGCTAGGGATTTCAGAGGGAGCCCGTGACTGTCTATGCTTGGCTCACAATGCTCTCGGCTGCTGCTTTCCCAGGCTGATGGGTTTAGTTGGCTGGCACTGAGCAGAAACCAGGAAGCTGCCCACTGAACACAGCAAGACTTATATCCTACTGCCTCCAGTTGCTAGAAAAGGCATAGGCTGACCCTTTGTGAGCCTAATTAGCCTCTTTTTTCCCCCTAAAGGAAATTGTTTCATGACCATATTTGTCCTTATTTGGGAACTGCCACCAGTCCTTAGCTTAATCCCCAGGCTCACACTTGACAAGAAACAACCCCCTAAACAAGATAATCACTCCCAGCCTCCCCAGGAAGAGAGTGGAGCATCTGCTACCAAGAAAGCTTTGCTGAGCTGGCCTAGGAGCCCCCAGGGCTAGTGGCCAAAAGGGCATTGATTCCTCTTGGGCATCCTCTGGGCACATTCCAGGGAGTGGAATAGATTGCAGCAGTGTCATTTGTGTGGAGGTGGTCAGCCAAGTAGGCTCGAGCATCAGGTGGGTCCCTGCCCAAAGACCAGGCCACGGAAGGTCCCCTGGGCCCAGCGGTCAGCTGTTGAGGAAAGCCCTTGGGTGTGGGATAAGGAAACATTTTAGGCTAAGACCACATGTCACTGACACCATCAGCTAAGCTACCATCTGAGTGATTAACTTTTTAAGAGCAAATTAGCAATTTTTCTCCCTCCATGGTTTTTTTTTTTGTACCTTTAGTTCATAACTTATATATATCAGCCTCAGTAAATGTTGAATAGAAAATGATTCTTGGCAAAAGCCTCATAGCAGTTTTCAATATGGAAAGGAGTTCGCTCATATTTTAAGGTTGATGATGATAATAGTGGTGAAGGTTTCTGTGCTCCATTACAGGGAACAGAATGAGTTTGCTTACATTCTAAAAGTAAGGCTTAGAAAAAAATTGAATCGTTGATTCAAAGTAGTGTAGCAAGTCCTTGGTAAAATTGAGAACAGAGCCCTCCCGCCCACCTTACGTGGTGCGCAGTGATGACTTCCAGCCTGTCACGGGCTTCGGAAGTCAGTGTCTCACCTGCATTTATTACCCCATCAGACACGCTACTGAGGGTTGCCAAGGTTGAGTACGGAGAGAAGGAAAAAAGTACCAAAAAATGGGAAAATTGCCCCTGCCTAAAAGAAACGTATAGGCTAGCATGAATTCACAAATGAAAAGTCCTTATTTCAAATCAAGAATTGGGGACCTGGGGATGGGGAAGATCCAGGACCAGTGTGGACCGTCCGGAACCAGGCCGGCACCGTGGGCTGTACGTTCTCTAGCAGCAAGAGCCCACGTCACGTCACATGCCCACCCTCGTCATCTGCACACCCGCTTTTTCTGGTTGGGCTTCTTCACTCACCCCAGGACCTCCATCAAGTCAGGCAGTTCCCGTTTTGATTTGGAAAATCTGCATTTAGGGGCTGAATCCTCATCTTTCCCAACCATTTGTAATTCTTGGTCTTCATACGGAACTGTCCTAAGCGAGTTCTTAACCATCGCGCCACTCGGCCGGCCCCGGAACTGTCCTTAAGCTGCCGCTGATTTCCAGTGTCCTCCAGAAGACCCTTCTGTTGCTGAAATGGTCTGTACTGATCCAGAAATAAAAATTCCAGCTTATTCAGCTAGTGGTTGAATGGTCCGAAATCATAGACTTGTAAAATGTGGAGGTAGTGGCTTTGGAATGTATATAGTCCTGTGATTTTAACCCTTTTCCTCAGATGAGGGATGAGAGGATGGCGGAGCAGGCAGGATAACAGGTCTGCCACAGCAGAGTAGCCCCCTCTCCCCTTTGATCTGGTTCACTGTGTAATTGGAGTTCTTCTGTCAAGCACAGATTTTAAACCACCGATCAAATCCAAATCTGATTTTTTTTTTCAGGCCGAGAATAGGGATAAAAATCATTATTTATTGAAGACCCAATACATTTTTTAAATCGGGCATTTTTCTAAAGTCTTAATACCCAGTAAAGGATTTTATCTCTTTAAGGGCCATTTAACTGTCCTACTTCATACCCAGCTGGGCATCTTACACATGTGTGCAGGGGCTTCATCCGTGAGTGGGTGGATTTCATCAGCAGAGAGCACCCACTGTGTGGTGACCTGGAGTCTAGACCGCTCTCTGATGCTGAGCGTGTACCATTAGGCAAATCACGTGACATCATACAGTCTCAGTTCCCTCCATGTAAAATAGGGAGTGTGCCCCCACTTCTGCCAGTGTTAGGGGCATGAGTATCGTGAGCTTGAACTTGGTATATTGTACAAGCACAAGGCATTTGGTATCTTCCTTATTCATACATACAAATGCATTTAGTGTCATCTTTGTCACATAAAGGATGATATTTCTTGTTTTAGAGGGTTCTTGTATTTAATAGACTCTTGCATTGGTTGGTTCAGTTTTTCTGCCTAAGTCCATGGATCAGTTATTAACTAGAGAGGGCAGACCTGTCCTGGTCTTTTGTTCTCTTGCTGTTATAATTAATTAAGCACTTGCGCATGTACATGAGTAATTGAACGAATTTTGTGCAGTGCAGGAGAGCTTGTACTTGTCTGTGCCGAACTTCTCCTGCTGAGGTGTACGTGGAGTGTTCTGGAAGATCATTGTAAAGTGCTTTGCCAGTTGAGTATGCTGTTTGTAATCGTGCCAGATGCTTCCTAGGAATGTCTTTTTTTTTAAACCCTAATTTCTTATTTCCTGAGTTTCCTCAAAACTGGGGCTGGAGGAGTTCCCACTGGACCAGCAGGTATTGCTGATCCATGGGACCCGTGCAGAGCAGGCTCGCTAATTCTTTTTTCGTTCTCTGAGCAGCCAGGCTCCAAACTCTTCCTATCTAAGGGACGTCCAGACCTCGGGTTCCATTAGCCAGCCGTTCTCCAATACTGACCAGCAGAAGCGGGGCTCCCAGGACAAGGAAAGAATTGGCTGACAGCTTGGCAAGGCAGCTTCCTCCATTCATGAGAGCTACAGAGCCCAGAGCTGCTTCCTGCTGCTCCTTGGTCTCTGCGTTTCTGCTGGAGCCACAAGGCTACCTGGCCTGGAAGAGACAGTACAGCGTCCGCTCTATTTTTAATGAACAGGGGTGACCCCAGAAGTTCTATTTTCTAAGAGGATACATTACTTCAATTTAAATCCCAGGAAGTTTTTCCCCCTACACCCCCAAAAAAATCTTTTGTGGGGGCAGTCTACAAATACGAGAATAGGAAACAGTGCATCTGTGCAGGCGTAGTATGCGGACATATGCATAGTGCTTAGCAAATGGGTAAAGATGCTGGAGGTGGGGAGGTGGGGTCTTAACATTAAAAGCAAGTGTGGTAAGGGCCGGCCGAGTGGCTCAGTTGGTTAAGAGCTCGCTCAGAGGTTTGAGCTCTGAGCAACAGCAGTTTGAGTCCCAGCCCGAGCTGAGCTGCCAACAGGTGGCAGGATGGCTCAGCTAAAAAAAAAAAAAAAAGCAAGTGTGGTGATGGAGTGCTCTAGTAAGAGTGTGGCATTCAGCAGTCATGGTGGAGTCGACCCGTACCTTCAGCACTAGCAATGTCACCGGGGAAGGGTAACCATTTGGACTCCACAGGGAAGGGGCTGCAGAGAATGCAGAGGGGGGTGAAGTAGCAGCAGCGAGAGAGGGAAGGTGCCCTGACCTATAAGCCGTGATACCTGCATTGCCGACCCCCCTCTACCTCTGGCATCGCTCTCCTTCTCAGGGCCGCAGATGCTGGGCCAGGCCCCTCCCGGGCCCTGGGTTTTGTCTGTAAACAGTGCGGTATGACACAGAAGGAGGAGACTGCTTTTCCCATGGGTTTGGAAACCCTTGGTATTACTACCCAGATGTTATTCCAGTCCTACCCCCAGCTCTTTTCCAGACAACCTTAAATATTTCATTAAACTACTACGTGTGTGTGTGTATAGATATCTATATATATATAGATAGATAGATAGATAGATATGCAAATCTTAAGTGAACAGTCTAATGAATTTTTACAAGTTTATACACCTGTGTCACCAGCACCCAGCTCAACATATATCCCATTACCGGCACCCCACAAGCCTTCTGCCCCCTCCCAGTCTGTACCCTGCCACTTCCTCAAAAACAAAAACAAATCTCCATTCTGACTTTCATCTCTTGTATCTCAATGAAGTTTTTGGCACTTTTTATAAGTGGCATCATACATTATATATTGTCTTACACCTGGCTTTTCCCAGCATCATGTCTATGAAATTCATCCATGTTGTGGCATATGGGAGCAGTATGTTCTTTTTTCACTGAGGTCTAGTATTCCAGCATGTGAATATATCCATTCTATTTTTATTGGCATTTGGATTGTTTCCCATTTGTGGCTCTTATGAATAATGCTGCTGCGTACATCCTGTTGGTCCTTTGTGCACGTTTGTGGTCATTTGTGCTGGGTCTGCGCCTTAAGAGTGGAACTGCTGGGTCCTAGGATGGGCATATATTTCACTCATCGGAAACTGCCAACCAGTTGTCCAGAGTGGTTGTACACCTTCCATTCCCACCAGCAGTGAGAGTCCCAGTTAGCCCATGTCTTCATCAACACTTGATATTATTTTGTTGTTATTTGTTAATTTATTTCAGCCAGCTGGTGAGAGTGTAATGGTATCTTACTGTGTGTGCCTGTGTGTGTGTGTAAATTTTTATTATGGAGAATTTCAGAAAAACTAAAAAATAGAACAGTGTGATGATGCCTCAGGTACCCCACTGCGCAGCTCTACAAACCATCATTCCCTAACCAGTCCTGCCCCATCTTCATTGCATCCACGGGCTTCTCCCTTGTATTATTTTAACATAAATCCCAGAGCTTTTATAATTTCATCTGTAAATAACAAATACCTCTAAATGATAAGAACTTTAAAAATATGTAACCACAGGACTAGTATACCTAAAAAATTTAGCAGTATTTCCTTAATATCATTACATATGTGTAGTCAATGTTCAGATTTTCAATTGTGTTATAAATGTCACAGTTGTTTTTCACATTTTTCATTTGAACCAAGGCACAAATTAAAACAGGCCTACACATTGCATTTGGTTGATCTCTCTTAAGTCTCTTTTAATCCATAGGTTCCCCCTTTATCTTTTTTTTTTCCTTGAAATTTGTTGAAGAAACTGAGCTGTTTGTGCTGTAGAATTTCCCAAATGCGATTTGGCTGACTGTATCCCCCTAATGTAGTCCCGCATGTTCCTCCCTCGTCTGTATCTCTGTAAATTGGTGGTTGAATCTAGAAGCATGACCAGGTTCCGGGTCAGTGTTCCTTGTTTGTTTTGGTTTCGGGAAGCCTCACTACCATTTGCTGTCTCTTTGAAAGCTGCACCAAAGCCAACTGGAGCTCCAGGAGGTGCGGCTCTCCTACCGACAACTACAGGTGAAGGTGGAAGAGCTCACTGAGGAGAGGAGTCTGCAGAGCTGCGCTGCCACCAGCACGTCCCTCCTGTCGGAGATTGAGCAGAGCATGGAGGCCGAGGAGCTGGAGCAAGAGAGAGAGCAGGTGCTGACATCCCTGTCGCTCTGGCACGTGAGGTTTCCTGGGGGCTGGCCCTGGGCTTCCAGAGCCCATCAGTCCTCCCTGGGGCCCGGTGCCTACCATTTCAGCTTTATCCCGGCAAGGGTCTGTGGCTCTGCACCTCTGCAAGCCCCTAGGCCTGCTGGCTGGAGCTGTCAGGAAGCAGGCCCTGGCAGAAGCATGTCCCTAGCTCACTGTCGCCCCAGCGCGCCTTAGGAAATGCTTTAATCATCAGCCTCATATCTCTGGTATTGACAGCATTCTGTATCATTCGTGATCCGTCCTGTTGGCTTCTTTTCATGCTACTCATAATGCACAGACTAATCATGCACAGACTCCCACCAAAGTAATGGACTAGTATAAAGAAGTGCTTTATTTGGCAAATGAGAGGGGCTAGAGGGCAGGGAAAATAAGAATTCGGAGTCTGTATAGATGCATCGGCCCCAGAGTAAGTATCAGTATTTGTTGGGACAGGTGATTTAAAAAAACTTGCTCCTAGAACTAGTATCTTGTCTACTAGAAAAAGATGACCAGGGAGCAGTGTTCTCTAGAGCCCATAATCAAGAATAATCCTTTGTGACGCAGCTGAGATTGCAGCTCTGGGAAGCCTACTGCCAGGTTCGCTATCTCTGCTCACACCTTCGAGGAAACGACAGTGCTGACTCGGCCGTCTCCACGGATTCCTCAATGGACGAGTCTTCAGAAACCTCATCTGCCAAGGATGTGCCAGCCGGCAGCTTGCGCACTGCCCTCAACGAGCTCAAGAGACTGATACAGAGCATTGTGGATGGCATGGAGCCCACGGTAAGAGGCCGGGCTGAGAGGCTCCTTAGCCCACAGCACCCGGCCAGTGGGAGGCTGACACCAAGCGCAGAGAGGGAGGCTAACCCTGGAACCCGGAACCTTCTAAAACCTGCAAGAATTTCTTCTGAGCCCTTATTGTTTGAGAGCCCTGAATACTGAGTGCCAGAGAATGGAAAGCTCCACGGGCATCTTCCTGCAGACACTGGGATACAAATGGAGTCCTTTGTCCATATGGTAATTCTATGCACAGGCCATGGTGGCCTCTAGTTCCAGGGCTTTCCTTGGAAGTTTTGAATGTAGAGATTTGGATCCAGGTAAAAACTCTTAAGTTACTTTTCTGTAGCCCATTGGTCCTAGTGGTGGGGTTAACTGTGAACAGGCACACTTAAAAAATAGATCCGAAGCTTCTGCTAAAAGGATATAAGTGAGCAAAGAAAGTTGAGAACAACAGCAAGGGCCTTTGAGAATCCCAGATGTGGCCCTCGTGGAGGAGAGGAATGTCCCTGTGGGCCTCCTGGCAGGCTGGCATTTCTCATGGCTTCCTGACAGGTTCCTGCCAGCCTCACTCTCCACTCACCCTCCCTGCTCTCAGGTGATTGCTTCTCCTGAGCTTTCATCCTCCTACAGACTACTTGTGTCTTTCTCCCCATATTAGATGAAGTACGATGAAAGGGCGGTTGTCCTTATCTGAACGTGCTGTGATGATTATAGACTGTGTTGCAGCATGGAGGCCGGGGTCACTGGGGGGAAAGGAGCTGTTAGAGTGAGGTGTGCTGCTCCCACACACAACTTCCCTGCCCTGAAGCCTGAGACGGAAGTGAAATAAATGTCTAGGTATTGTTTGCAGATTGAAATGGCGTAAGAGCCACTCTCCTCTAACCCTTTCTTTCTTTCCTCCTCTGTCTCCTCTCTTTTCTCCTTCCTGCTCTCTGCCCATCTCTTGCTGTCCCCCAAACAACCATCTCTCTGCTCCCCTCCCCATTGCTCCCCTCCACTCTCACCATCTCTCTGGTTGTCTGGCTCGCTCTCTTTTGCTGGCAGAGCTCCCGGAGAATTGATGATGACTCCTTAGAAGAGCAGATAAGACAGACCAGTGAGGATTCGAGAGCCCTAAGGGAACTCATGGAGGGAGAGAGGGGTAAACTGAGGCAAAGCCTAGAAGAGCTGCAGCGGCTCCACAGTCAGGTGAGCACCTCCGTCCTCAGTCCAGTGCAGGGAATATGCAGGTGTTCCCCGACTCCTGAGACCTGGTGAGTTTCCCTCTCCCACGTGCATTTGAGAAGCAGTTTTCCTCTGACAGATAGATCCTCGGGCAACAAAAAGTGACCTGAAGTTGAGGTGAGCTGGATGTCTTCAAGAGAAGAAGCCAGTCCTCTGGTTTAGCCCAAAGTAAAACTGTCGTGGATAAGAATAGCTGACCCCCCACTTCCCCAGAGACACGCTGCCTTCTGCAGAGCCCAAGTCACCTGGTGGATTCTGACAGTTGAAAGTGCCTCGGCTCCCAGGACACTCGGGGCTCTTTTTCCAGCAGCGTTTGAGCCGGGAAGTTTGCAAACCAAGGATTGATCTTTGCAGGCCTCTCTCTCTGTGAGTGCCATCACCTCTGCCAGCCTGTTTTTTGACTTTACAAGCACTTACTGCTGCTCTTGCTGTTTCTTCCCTGTTTGATCATGGTTTCACCTCTCTTAAGAACACTGGTGAAGGACATCTATGTTCTGATCTGAAAGGCTTTAAAGGACTTAGTGGCCAGCCCCACCCAGAAAGGAGCTTCTAAAATTTATCCTAGGAGATAAAGGCTCTCCTTTTGACTAGGGTCAGATGTAGAGGTTCTGTCCCACTTGTGGGGGACACCAAACAGGCAGCATTTTAAACCCTGCCCCCACCCAGCCTGCTCCCTTCTTGCCTTGTCCAGAGCTACTCACCCTTCCTGCTACATAAGGCTGCTGAGAGATGGAACTTAAGCCTGGCTTTCGCTTCAATCTGAATCAGCATTTCTTAAATTTAAAGGACCTTATAGAAATAAACTCCTCTGTTTTGGGGGGTTGTTCCCATTAGACTTCCTAATACTCTCTTGGAAGATATTGGGAGTCCCACCCATATTCACCACTGCACTCATTGTGAATGACCAGATAACAAGGACAGGGAGATGCTACTGAACACTGTAGCTTGTTCCTGGCCAGATGTGGGGAGTGGGTTTGAGCATCCAAAGACATTCTCATGCCTAAAACCTAAGTCCTTCAGGTGGTTGTTTGGCCAGGGAGTGGTTCAGACTTAAGTACAGATCTTCCAAACTGGAAGAATAAAATGCAAGAGAAAGTGGATCAAAAAGTTCTTGGGATTAATAGAAGTTGTATCTATTTTAAAGCCTATTTACATTTCTGTGGGGTGCTTCTGCTTATCAGCTCTTTGATATGGGCAAGTTTTTTGTTTTGTTTTGCTGCTTCTCGGAATTATACAACTGGACACACCAGAGGGCATGATTTCATTCAGAAACCTAAGCAAGGTGTAGGTTGCTGAGAGTCTGGAGTGGAACTGTTCAGGAAGCCGTCTCCACCAGGGTCTTGCTTACAAGTTCAGCTAATAACTGATTTAGGCCACTTCCTGTGGCTTCTCTCTCAGATAGCTCATCAAGCAGATGCTACGCTGGGTCCCACGTGGAGCATAGCATTGGGCCTCTCTCATTGGTCATCTCTTCCCAACAGCTCAGGCAGAGCAGCAGACCTCTCAGCCAGACTCTGTCTATGCAAAACCGTCCCATGGGAGTAACTGCCCTCCAAGGCAGTGGGGCGGGACGCAGATTGAGTTCCAAAGTGACAGTGGAAATGGCAGCCGTCACAGCCGGCGTGACGTTCCTCATGCAGCAAGTTCAGCATCTGCTGAGCACCCGCTATGTGCCTGTGCTGCACGAGACCCTGAGAGGCACAGGGTGAACGTGACAGCGCCCCTGCACCCCCAGACCCCCAGCATCGTGAGTGCAGACAGACCAGCTTCGTGCCCTTTGGGGGCCGGGCACAGACAAGGTTATGTGGAGCCAAGCTTCCAGCAGACAGTCCCAAGAGCAGCAGGGTCAAACCGCATCTGATGGATGACCAGCCTCCAAAGCCCATTGCTTTCCTCGGAGAGTGTTCTTTCCCCACCTGGAAACTGGGCCAGAGGTAAAAGGCGTGGGGCCTGGTTTACTGGTTATGTGACCAGCAGCACCCCACCCCTCAGAAGCCTACTTAAGTGAAAGAGAGCCCAGGTTTGATAGAACTGGTAATTATCTGTTTGAGGCAACAGTCTTAGCCAGATCGGAAGACTGGCCCCACACCTGGTGCTCTGGAGAGCTCCCTCTCACCCCGTTCTGCCCTCTCTTCCCCACTTCCCACAGCTCTCCAGGCTCCTGATTTTAAACCTGGTGAGGGCCGACGGGGCGTCTGGAGTAGCTGCTGAGCAGACCTTCAGAGCAATATGAAAGCTAGTTGTCCATGGGCCCCTCAGCCAGTTCCCAGGCTGTGGGAGGTGCAGTAAGAAACACAGTCCCGGTCTGGTTGTTGGGTTTCTTTGTGCTCGACAGGTGAGTGCCAGTCATTCCAGGAGGGGCATGGAAACACGGAGCGTGGGCCGGGAACAGTCCAGGCCTTCGCCGCTGAGCCCTGGTGACCCCCTCTACAAAATCAGTATGGCCTCTCTCCTCCATCGTCCTAGCCACTGCCTGATGGCAGACCTTCATTCTTCCACTCGCTGGCTTTGAGCATACTTCCCAGTGTGTCTGCCTTCCAGCCCAGTCACCCTCCACACAATTTGGGTTGATATTCCTAAAGCACCACTTGGAAATGAGGCACTTTAAAGTTCTGCATTGACTTCCCATCATCAAGTCACAGGGAGCCTCTCTCCCTGACGCCCTGATGGCCACCACCGTCTGGCTGCATTCCAGCCATCGGCCTTCTGTCCTGCTGTTCCCTTTTCACCTCCTTTGCTTGAGCAAAATTGAATATCGGCTATAAAAGGACATGGCACACACTCCCCATGCCTTCTCACATCTGGTGCGTGCTCTCTCCCTCTGCCCGGAAAACTCGTCCCTGCCACCTCCCATGGCTCAGCCTTACTCATCCTTAAAGTTCCTGATCAGGTTTCACTTCCTCCTGCAAACTCTTGATTCCCTTCCTCATGGGGCCGCCCTGGCCCTGCTGTCATAGTTGCCCTCACTGCCTTCCCAGTCAAACTGGGCCCCCACGAGGACAAGCTCAAGCTGTGACTTCTCTTCTCCTAAAGCACCCAGCACAGTGCCTTGCCTAGAGTAAGCACTCAGATAATCGTCAAGAGGGCAAATAAAGCCCTAGATACATAACTTCAGGATGCTTTCTTTGATGCTGTTCATTTGTGTAGGACACTCACCTTATTTGGGAAAAGTGGGTTTCGGGGTGGCAGTAACCTGACATTGTGTAAATAAGCCAGGTCAGTCCTCATGGCAGCCATCAGCAATTAGGTCCTGAAAGGGGTGGGGGTGGGGGTGGAACTGACAACCATGTGCCAGGCACTGAGCTGGGTCCTGGGTGTTTCTTGTCTTGATGGTGGGGAATGGTTATTTTTATTCTGCTCTTTACGACAAGTATTATAGCTCAGAGAGGGTAAGTCCCTTGTCACCTCTGAGGCAGATAGCTGGGGTCTCTACCTTGACCAGGTTCCCCAGGTCAAAGCAAAAAGTTCTTGTGGAGTGTTATCTGGAACATATTCAATGTTGGTAGTCCCTGCCTCGCATGTACTTGAATCTGTCATTTACCTAGCTGGCAGAACACCTGGCTGGCCCACAGCTGGCCCGAGGCCATGTCAGCTCTTATTTGCTCTGAGGAGGCCTGGCTGCCTCTGCCAGGTGCATTCTGGGTCTTGAGTTCTGGCCTGCAAGGCTGTAGAACCTGCTAACAAATGGGGTGAGGCTGACTTCTCACCTGCCGCCTTGTCTGCTCCAGGGCTAGCCGCATGTGCATGCCACAGCCTCTGCAGGGGCCCCAGCCTGTTCCTCCCCAGGCTTCTAACCCTGCTCACCCGAGCCGGCCCCACCACAAAAGCCCCCAGGAACTGGCAACTTTGCCGTCGTCTTTAGTCTGGGGAGTCTGAAGTGTCCCAGCGAAACTTGATCTTCATCCTTAGTCCTGAGGCCTTTTGCTCAGTTTCATTCTGTTTGAGGATGATTAGACCTGGACTTGAAAAGCAGAGGAGTATACTGACAGGTGGCATCTGACCCCTAGTGGGAGGGACAGATCTATATGGAGGGATCCTCCCTTGGAAAAATGTCAAGAGTATGTATAGTATTTAACAAGAGGGCAGGGTCAGGTATCTGGACTCCAGTCTGATCCTATCAGCTATGAGAAGGGGCTCCCACCCTTCCATTCACTCAACAAATATGTACTGAAAGCTCAACCAGTTGGGTTCTGGTTGCAAACAACAGAAACACACTCAACTTAAGCAGAAAGAGAATGTGTTGGAATTCAGTGTCATAGTGTACACAATCAGCAAGCAGGCCGGAGGACTGAGCTCCACAGGAAGGAGGCAGGAACTGTGGGAAGTGGGTGACACTCTGCTGTCCGTGCAGTCATTTCCCAGTGGCCTGTGGCTGTGCTGTACCCTCAAAAGCTGCAGTCCCAGGTAGTGGGGGGTGACGGGCAAGTCTAGGTTTCATACTCATGGCCAGGTGCCTAGGAAATGATATGTCTCTCCCTTTGGGCTTCTATGGTGGGAGAGGGCATGTCCTGTCTGCCACCAAGACGGACGTAATCAGGAATGCCCCCAGAATAGGGATTTCTGGGTGGTGTCAAGCCAGAAAATGACAACTGTCCACTCAGTGCACAAGCATCATACCCAGTCAGGTTTTGGGATGTACACATAGGGCGCACTTCCTACCATCACAAAGCCCAAGGTGTACATTGAGTCGAGTAAGTCGTGGCCACCAAGGGAGCCACTAGGAACGGTACCTCACCACCAGTAAACGGGCCACGGTGCCAGTCACTGAGGCATGCACCACAGAAGAGCTAACAGGTTTGAAGTAAAAGGTGATAACATCATTTAGGTGTCCAAATTCCATGTGGCTTTGACCTAGGGAACAGAATGAAGAGGGAAGACCCAGGCTGCATCAAGTGCTGTCACAGAGACGGGAGCCAGGCCCCAGGCTGTAGGACCAGCCAGGGCCCTGGGGAGAACAATGCTCCATGTTGAGTGGAAGATGGCTGGAAACCAAACTTGAGTCCTTACCCCCCAAAAAGGTGTTTCAGAGCCCTGATGCGTGTGTAGCCTTCGTTCCTCAGTTCCTTGGGATTGCCTTGAAATGAAGGAGGTGGTGTGGTGGTCCGTGTCCAAAGGGGATCTGGCCCCATGGCTGCAGTGCACCCCCACCCCTGGCCCCCCAGCCACTGAGCTCCAGCCTAGCAGGTGGCATCCTTTCTCAGGGAGAGATGGGCCTCCCTTGGATCAGGGGCAGCAGGCATCATTACAGTCATCCCTTTGGCCTCCCTGTAGGTGACATTGCTGAGTGTGGAGATGACTGCACTGAAGGAGGAGAGAGACCGACTCAGAGTAACATCTGAGGACAAGGAACCAAAGGAGCAGCTTCAGAAGGCCATCAGGGACCGGGATGAGGCCATTGCAAAGTGAGTGAGCGTGGCTTATTTGATTTTACTGTAACTACAAGCAGCATGAGTACGTGCTCAATTTTAAAAGTTAAATCATACAGAAGAATATAAAAGTGAAAGTGAGAGTCTCCCTGCTGCCCACCCTCACCCCCAATCCCATTCTCTCCAGACAGACACTATAGAAAGTTGGGTGTGCATTTTTTGCAGATCTTTTTTCTATGTGTATGCAGGCGTGTATACAATATAGTTGTCTTGGATTTTTTTAAAGCATCAAAGGGATGATGCTCTACATGTCTTGGTTTTTTTTCCAACTTATATCTTAGCCTTCCAATTTCATTAAACACACACACACACACACACACACACACACACACACATATTTTCACACACACACACACACACACACAGATGCCAGAG
>NW_017731479.1:1791624-1818379 GCF_001890085.2 Hipposideros armiger
CCTCCCCACTGGACTGGGCCAGAGCAGGTCACAAGAACATCCCATCAGCTCATCCATAAACACTTCAGTCTAAATCTCTACCAGAAAAAAATTCTTTTTGTAAAACACTCATCCATAAGACAGTTATCACACTTGAAAAAAACTTACAATGTCTTAATATCATCTGGTATCCAGGGTTCACATTTCCCCTGTTGTTCCATAACTGTCTTTTTATAATTGATTAGAATCAGAAGCCAAAGTCCATATATCCCATTTAGTTGATATGTCCCAAAAGTCTGTAACACTTGCCCCTCCGTTTTTTAGTATTGCATTTATTTATTGAAGAAACTGGATCATTTGTCTCACCATTTTCCTACATCCTGAGTGTAATTGCATCCCCAGAGCGTCATTTAACGTTTTTCTCTGTCCCCTGTATTTCCAGTAAATTGGGTAATTTTTAAATGTTTTTGGGTTTTCTTTAGCAGAGAAGAAATTCAAAAAATTTGGAAATACGCAAGCAAAACACCTATTGACATATTCCCAACCCGCTGTAAATTGTTTATCATCCACTCAGACTACCCTATTCATTGAGTGTAAGGAGATAAAAAGAACTAAAAACTTGTCTGCTTTGGGGACGCTTTATAGCACATTAATAACAACATTTGTGCATCACTTTATTGTTTATAAAACACTTTCATCCTTTAATCCTCTCAGCCACAGCAAAAAGTAAAAATTTTTCATTCCAATTCTACGGATGAGGAAACATAGCTTCTACCTCAGGCCTCTGACTCCTGTTCCTACATCCTTGCCCCTTACCATGTGGCTGCTTGTCAGGAAGCTGAATGAGATCATTTGAAACAATTTGTAATTAGATACTATGTGCCTTTGAAAAAAATAATAGGACACATTTTAATTTCTGACTTTAAAATTCCCCACACCTTCCGCCTTCTCATTTCCACACACACTTGTCCCCACCCTAATGTTCTCTTTAATCATTTTCATCATCTCTGTTTCTTAGTTTTACCATTGGGTCCCCTTTTCTATTTGCTTAGAACCCCATATCAGGTTATCAGTCCGCAGTTCATTTTTACCCAGTGAGGCTCACAAACCTATGTGTTGTCAAACAATCTCAAAAAGAGACTGGAGGCTTTGGCTAGAAATGAATGATAAAGATTTATTCAAGGCTCTTAGTGTTTGCAAACTGAGAATACAGCTAGGCAAAAACTCAGAAGTGTTCCAAAAAAAAAAAAAAGGTAAGTTAAGAGTTCCTAAAATTCTGCATTCTTAGCCCTAGGATTGGTCCAGGACGGTTGTCAGTCAGATGTCAGGCGGTCTGGGTGATGAATGCCAGGTTGTCTCAAGGATGGGGGCCAGGAGGGTCTGGTCACATCCGGTGGTCTGGATACATGAGTCCTTCAGGGGGGTAATAAGAGGGTTATCTGGAGGTCTGGTATATATCCAGATGAATATCCAGACATTGACCCAGGACTGGAAAGTTGAAAAAATTTAAGTTTCCAGGCTAGTAAAGCAAGAATAGAGTCTTTCCTCATGCCTCAGCCTTCACAATGTTAATCATTTTAGCAGCTTGATTAAAGTGACTCCATTTTATATATTCCCTGTCTTCACTCTTTCTTTAGTATCTTTGCCACTAGATTCCTGGTAGATTTAATTAGTGGATACTTGAAGAGCAGTGTGATATTTTGGAGTGGGAGCATACTTTGATGAATAACAAAAGGTGAAATTGTGTCACACAATTAGGGCATAAAATGGTAAAATTAAAGTACTAATTGTGGAAGCCCATTGGGGATAAAAAGCAGAAGGAAGTTAGAAGTAGAGCCTGGTTGATCCCCTTTTCTCAACTAGAGAAGCTGAACATCAAGTTCTGACCATATTCTGTCATCAGCATATGGGAGGTGGGAGATACAACCAGAGAAAGTACCAGGGTGCAGGAAAGAAGCAGCAGCAAGTTGTCCAGTCCCCCTCCGTTAAAATAAGTGGAACGGTGCCCTGACACCTGGGTGACAGAGGAGGCCACCCAACCTCCATGAAACCTTAAAATACATGCCTTTCCTAGCCTGCTGTCAAGGAGCCCAGTTAACCTCTTGGAGTCTGAGCAGGTTTGCAAACTCTCCTCCCTAAGTCCTATTACAGATTCTCTGCCCTGACCAGGGAGAACCCTGCATGAGGCCCCCATCCTTCCTGGACCCCGTAGACCAGGGCTGGACCTTAGGGAGGGTGTTAGATCACTCCAGGGGGACAGTTCTCTTTTTGTCTCTGAGAAATGGAATTCTTGGTGTACAAGAATTGAGACAACAGACCTAAGGAATCATTTAAATATGGACCTTAAGAGTTGACACTATATGCTTTCATATACGTCATCCCTGATTCTCCGTCCTGGCTGCCATTCAGAATTATCTGGGAACTCCTAGGATGCCAGGGCCCCCTCCGGAACAAGTCATTCTGAATCTCTGGGTCTGGGGCGACTTCTAAAAAGTGTCCCCTTGACCTGCCCCGTGATTCTAATGTGTAGTCATGGATGATTACAAGGAAAATTATGTCCTTCTCTTCACTGGGCTGCAAGAATCTTAAGGCATTTCTCATCCTGTGCAATAGATGGGTTCTAGAAGAGTTAAGCAACAAATTTTATCTCCTGGCAGGCGAAAAGCCCTCACTAAAAACAAAATTTGTGGCTAGCAGTCTGCCTTATAAAAACAAAAGGAATCAGTCAGTTACTAGTGGTTTCGCGTAAATAAATAATTCTGCTAGCCCTTTGAAATATCCCTTTTAAAAGCTGCTTAATACTCGTATATCGATCAGTGGTTTCTGCAGCTTTGCTTTCCGGGCCTCGGGTTTCTCATGAATGATAAGCACCGAGGTTCCCCAGTGAGCAGACGTTCCCGAGGGTGCAGTACAAGGCTGGCATGTGGAGGAGGGCAAGGCAGGACCTGCTTCAGGAGTTTTTCTGGCAGGGGACCTCCTCTAAGCCCAGCGTGCAGCAGCTGCCACTGGACCTGCCCCCTCCGCCCGGCGGCATTAGTCAGCATATTTCGGGGTCTCCGGGTTGCTCGTGGCGCCACCTGCCGGGAGACGCCGGGAGCTCATGAGGCTGCGGCGGGGCGGGGCGGAGCAGGGCGGGGCGGGGCGGGGCATCAAAGGTACTGACGTTCCAGTACCGAGGGAGTGGCTGCCTGGGCGTCCATGACAACCGGCTCCAGGGGAGGGTTTCCGCTGTTTGCCACTGGCCAATGGCAGGGGCTGTGACGGTGCAGCCTCTGAGACGCCGGTGCTCATTGGACAGGCTCGACTCCTGTCCCTGCAGCTGCAGTGCGGGCGGACCAGAGGGACCAGAGTGCGGCTGGCTGGCCTGAGCCGCTCCTCTAGGAAGGGTGGGCGGGGCGCCGTTCTGGGGCAGTTGGGTGTCAGGGGAGGTGGCCTGAAAGCCCGAGAGGAAGTGCTGGTCAGGTGGTGGCCTGAACGCTTTACCCCAACTGCTCCGCCTTGGGGCCGCGCTTAGCTTGGTGTAGTCGGCTGCGTTCCTGAGGCCCCAGCTAGGCGGCCTTTGCAGGCGAGTCCTCTAGCTGCCCTTGGGCCGTGCACATTGGTCGGTAGCCCTGTGCAGTGAGGACACTTTTACTAGTTTTTGTCGTTTCGAATGTGAAAGGTAATTAAAGGTTGATGAAGACAAGGGCTAAACAATGCTCATTTGGGCATCCAGTGCCACCTCCACAGAAGCTGCCGGGTTAGCACTTTACATTCCCGTCTCCCCTCACCGAAAAAATGTTGTTACATTGAGCTATGATTCAGCAGTGTTGGGGAAGATTTACAAAATAATGTGTGAAATATGTCAAAATATGAAAATGTAAAATGCAAATGTGTGTTACCCATCAGCAGTCATTATCCACAGATAACCAGGTAGACCTTTGGTCTATGACCTTCAAATACACACGGACAGTTTTTCTTTTTACAAAGCAGGTATCGTACCAGACCTTGTTTTTGGTGCTTTCCTCCCCCAGGCCCAAATACATTATGAGTATTTCCCCACTGCCGGTGAATATTCAGTGTCACACCTGTTACTAGGGACTGGACCCATCATAAAATTTACCACCAGTCCCCTAACTGTTGGCTACTGGGATTAGCTGTGGTGATCACCACTGTGCTGTGTGGCCACCTTTGCAGATGTGTGTATCTCTGAGATCCCTTAAGGGCAGGGCATTGCTAGTGAAAAGGAGGGGACCAGGAAGCCAAGGTCCCCCACCTTCCACTGCGACTGGCCTTTTGGGGGAGGGATCAGCAGCTCCCTAGTGCTGTGTGTAAGGCCTGTGATTTCCTCTGGGTTCCAGTCCTGATTTAAATATCACTCTCAACCTCTTCTGTGAGATGGGGTGACAGATAACCCCTTCACCTACAGGTTGGTTAGGAAAGTTGAGAAAATGTCGGTGAAAGCATGTTGCGAACTCCCCAGCCCTCTCCAGGTGGCATCATAGTTACTGTTACTGTTTGTTGTGAATTTGGCATCAGAGCCTGTTTCCTCGTCCTGTGGACTCCAGGTGCCCCAGGTAAAGAACCTGGTGCTTCTGGCACAGGGTGTCCATGCTCCCCCTGGCTTGTCTGTTTGCAGGAAGAACGCTGTGGAGCTGGAACTCGCCAAGTGCAAGGTGGACATGATGTCTCTGAACAGCCAGCTGCTGGATGCCATTCAGCAGAAACTGAACCTCTCGCAGCAGCTGGAGGCTTGGCAGGTAAGGGGAGGGGAGACAGGCTCCAGGAGGGGGCTGCGCACTCAGGCAGGCAGACTGTAAGAAGGAGAGCTTGATCTTGGAGGGTCCGAGGTGCGTGGGTGAGCAGCGACCCCCGTCTTCACCTGGTGAAATGGAGGGCTTGTGCCTCCCCAGTCCGTGGGGCAGAATGCCTGAGGGTGCTCTCTAGAGCGATGAGCCCCAGGTCGTGCTGTTTGGGGCTGTGGTGACCTCCAGGTTTGGAACTGGGGCCTCCTTCAGCTGTTAGCATGGAGGGCCCAGGAAGCCCTGTGTGACCGAGGGAAAATTCACAGGCGGATATAGCTCAGCAACCCTCAGGTTGCTGGCAGCTACTGCTCTTCCCTTTCTCAGAAGCCAGCTTCCTTTTTCCGAAGAATACTGTCCTGTGCGAGCCTGGGGAAAGTGAGTCAGTGTGTCCTTCTCTAGGACGGCTGTTTTCAGAGTCCGTGCAGCCTGCCCCATCCCAGGCCCAGCATGGGTGCCCCGGGGTTGTACTTGCTTTTCCTTGATGAGGTTAGGGTAGTACAATTTCAGGATATGGGTGTAACTCTTCACCTTGCTCCCCAAGAAATCCTAACCAGACACCTTCGGCTTTACCAAGCAAACCCCGCCGTGGAGGGCAGGCTAACGGTGACCGTTCCTCCAGGGGTCCTGCTGAGCTGGCTGCAGGAGCACTGACCCCCAAGCTGGTACCTGGCTCCTCGGCCAGCTGGCCATTCCCCAGCTTACTGCTCCTGTTCTCTTCTCTTCTCTCCTGGCTACAGTTTGCTTCCTCAGGGCTTTTTACTATCTGGCTCCTTTGGTTTCTGATCTAGTGGCCTTTCTCAGTTCCCGTATCAACAGCTTTAGTTGTACACCCCTCCTGCCTTTGAGGTGAGACTGAGCCCTCGTCCCATTCCCCCTCCCCCTGCCACCTCTTTCATGGCCCACCGTGTTCTGTGTGCCGGGGTCCAGCGTCATCTCTGTGCAGTGTGCCCTGCCATTGAGCCCCGGCCTCCGTCCTCCCATCACCATCACATCCAATGAATGCTGCATCACGTGACCCAGTACTGACAGTCTGAGCCATTTCTGACCAGCTGACTCCTGGTTTCTTGGTCCCACCTCCTTATAAATGGCTTGTTTTGCCCACAGAAGTAACGGCAGGCATGGACTTAAGAGCAGTTCGTGTATGTGTATATACTATTCTAAAATGATACATACGATCCAGGGGGTTACCTTGACAAACTTTAAAGTATCAAAATGCAGTTTGCAAGGTGCCAGAATAAACACTGGCAGCTTTGAAAGGGTTTCTTTCTAAAGAATGCTTTAACATTCCTACTGTTGTATTAACAACATAGATTTTATTGAGCATGTGCCAAGTTCAGGTGCCGAGAGGTTGAACTGGAACGCTGGAAGTATGGACTGTGTCTCCGGTTTCTGGGAGAAGGGGTGCGGGAAGGAATTTGAATATGAAGAAAGGGATGGGAGGAGAGGAGAGCAGGACGTGAGTATGGAGGGAACAACAGTTCCATACCTACCCGGTGACATGGCCAAGAAAGTCCCTTTGTTTCACACGGAAACCTGCAAACATTTGAGTGACACCCACTGGTGAGAGCTTGGGTGAGAGTGTGGGAGGTGATGGACAAGCTGCTCAGGGAGTGAGGCCCCGCCAGCCCCACTTCCTGCCGTCATCAAGCGAGTGGCTGCTCAGACCCCGCGAGGTTCGAGGCTGAAGGAATCGGGCCGATGTTTGTTAGGTTTCCCGCTGGTTTGAACAGGACAGGGCTGCTTCTCTCTCTAAAGCAGTGATTTCATACTTCGTTAGTGGCAGAATGCCTTTGTCCAGTGGGGCCTTGCACAGAATTGGAAACTAGTAACTAGAATAGAGTGGAAGCCCCTCTGGAGGAAAAGCTGTTTTGTAACGTCAAGTCTGGGCAAGTTTTCTAGGCAACTTTAACAAATTGGAAGGGGAAAGGTGCTGCCCCAGTGAGGAAGCCAAAAAGAAATGGGCCTGTGGGAACAAGACAAGCCCTGAAGATGGTGATGAGCAAGGGTGGCACCCAGGGAATCTGTCCTTGCCATATGCAGCTGCCAGTGCGTAAGTGTCAGTAGTCAGGCTGGCAATAATTTGAAGGGGGAAAAGGGGGCAGAAGCCCCGAGGCCAGGCCATTGAGCTGGAGGTCAGCGGTGGGGTGGGTGGTGGTCAGCAGTGGGGTGGGGGGTATACCAAGTGAGAGGTACAGGAGACACAGGAGGCGGGGCAGAAAGGGCCAGGCACTGGTGTGGGGCCGGTGGCCGAGGTGGACAGACAGGGAGGTGTCAGCAGTAGCCGTTCTGTGGACCTATAGAGAACAGACCATATATGGGGTCAGCCCAGAGGGAATGCTAGTGAGGAGAGGCGAGCCCAAGCCCTGAGGAGACTGGAGGGCTCACGTGGCTCGTGTGTCCTGGTATTGCATCTACACCTGCTTTCTTGGTCAGGGCAACCCTGCCTGCAGCCGCTCATTCATCTCATCCCTCATCCTCATCTCCCGTCCTTGCCTCCCTGCCCACCCCCAGCGCCAGGTCAGTGCCCCGCTCAGCCCCCTCCGCTCTGCCCTCTGCAGGATGACATGCACAGGGTCATTGACCGGCAGCTGATGGACACGCACCTGAAGGAACGGAGCCGGCCTGCTGCTGCCCTCTCCAGGGCCCACGGCGCAGGGCGCGGGGACGAGCCCAGCACCGCTGAAGGCAAACGGCTCTTCTCATTCTTCAGGAGAATTTAAGTTGGGAGGAGTCCGGCCAGTGAGAATGGGTGGACTGGAGGCGACTGAAAGGGGGTGCAAGTGAGAACCCAGGGTACAGTGTTTGCATGCAAGGGCCCCCTAGGCCGAGCCCAGTGGCTGCACTGCCCACCCACATGGGGGCCCGAGTTGTCCCGGAGGGCCTGCTGGCCTCTGGAGTCGTCCCTCCACACAGGGACAGGCAGGCACCCTGTCCCCACCGCCCAGCCAAGCCCGGCCTGGGCTCCCCAAGGATCTGCTGTTGAGCAGAGCTCAGGCTGCCTCCAGAGCGGCCCACAACACACCCGCCCCTCGGTGGCTCCCCGTGCCCAACCCCATGCGCTGCTGCCCTCCTGTTGTGGAATTTGGGGGACAGGAGAAACGGAGGCCCTTTCTGCATGCCTCAGGAGGCTGTTGCTGCCCCCAAGTGGCCTGAGCCTTGGGGGCCTAGTCCTGCAGGGCATCGAGCCCAGGTCTGAGATCCATCCCTCCCCAGTCCCTGACCAGGGAGTAAGGGGAGGTGGCCCCTCACCCACATGCATGCACCACTGCCAGGAGCGCCTCTGTGGGCAGGAGACCCAGCCCTGATGGCTGGGGCTGTTCTCAAGTGCTCAGCCACAGTGGGTCTGGCGGCTGGGCTGTCCTGAGCCCGGACGAGGAAGGGCCTGCCCCCTGGGCGCCACGGCTCTCCCTCCTGGCCTCCGCCCAGGCCTTGGCGGGCCTTCCCCTCTGCAGACTTGAGTCAGCCAGCCCTTTCCCCGTTGTGGGGCCAGGGCTGCGAGCGGGGGTCTCATCCTCCTCGCACAGCACCCCCTGCTTGCCTCACATATACAAGTGCTTGGTTCAGCCAAGCAAGTCCAGGCCAGAGAATGGCCCCAGAGGGGTCAGCGGTCAGCCAGCTCCACCTCAAGGGCAGCGCTGTCACACGGGGTGGATGCCTGCAGATTCTGCCCACCAGGCCTGCAGGATAAGCCCCCCAACCTGCTGCTTCTGTCCTTGATCCTCAGCAGCCACTCCACCTTCCCTGCTGAGGCCCTGACTCTGAGGCCCCTGGGCTGAGCCAGCCGCAGGCTGCTTCCCAAGGGCCACCCACCCCCCTCAGCTGGGAAAGCACAGCAGGGATGAGCAGAAAGAATGTGCCTGTAGATATGTACATACCACAGTGCTGTAATTTTGTATGTAGCAATCATGTAAATACACGTATGGATTTTATAATATACATATTATATATAAATCTATAAAGGCATATTTTTAGAAAAACAGCGCACCACTGCTTCTTTTGAAAATAGTCTAAGAATAAAATGAATTTCTACAGACCTTCTCGCCTCAGTCATTGGGTCCCTGGAGGGGTGGTTTGGTCGGAACACAGCTTACCTTTCAGAATCGTTCCTGGCTGGCATGAAGGGGCAGCAGTAGTGAGTCCCCCCACGCACCTGGGAGGTCACCTCATACACTGGGACCCAACCAGCCGATTCTGCCAGGAGGGGCCCCCCTCTCCTGGAGGGTGGAGATGTCCTGTCAGTGACAGCTGTTTTGGGAGCAGTGGCCAAAGGCGCCGCCTTCCATGCCCACCCGGGCCTGGGCTCCCTGCCAGTGGTGCAGTTGCCCAGCCACAGGCAGGCCCTCGCGGCACTGCTTCCCAAGCCTTGGCAGAAACTTCAAGCCAGAAAGAAACCACTAGAGGCAAAGCTTCCACTGCATCCTTCCGGGCACGCAGAGAATAAACACGGCACTTCCCCTGGCATCTTACCACGTGCGCTCCTGGCCAATACGTCAGACCGGAGCAGCTCAACCTGGACCGACCCTTCATGGAGAGAATGAACTTGGCTTCTAAAAGTGTCCCTGGGACTCAAGAGGCACCTGTGCAGGACTCGGACGAGAACAAACAAGAGCTGGACACAATGGGGGGAAGAAGGCAGGCCCACCCAGAGCACAGCTGGAGGAGAGGAAACAGACCCTGAAGAAAATTTGGCAGCTTGAACCTTTATTTTTAGTCCTTTTTTTAAAAAGCATAATTAGAAACTTTCAATACAGAAATAATCCTAGCAAACCATTTAAAAGTTTTGTTCAAGAGGAATTTCACATCAGGTCCACCAGGACGTCGGTCCATCCCTGTGCGCCCCCCACCCCCACCCCCCATCCATGCGTACTAACACAGCGGGACAGGCACACTGTCATCACCAAAGTTACCCCACCACTGGGTCTGGGTCCAGCTGTCAGAAGCCATGATGGTTTCTAGCCTGGGCTGGCAGTGTCCAGGACCCCCCTCCTCTTATTGTTTGAATTTGCAAGCACTGCCACACTGGCATCACCTTAATGCTCAGAATAGTGTGCCGTCCACCCTGGGAGCCCCGGGCCCTGCGCATGTGTGCAGGACCCATGATCAACCAGGATAGTCTGAGGACAGAGACCATGCTTTTGCCCCTGGCCCCCCAACCAGACAAGGCTGCCTACCAGCTGGCCCTGCAGCCGCCCTCCACAGCATCGCCCTCCCAGGCCACCTCTTCCAGTGACTCCAAAGTGAGGGCCTGTCACATGGAACCACGATGTTTTGGCAGTTTGGGGATGTGGAGAAACAGGTCAGAAGAGAAACCCCCAGTTCTGATTGATTAAAAACCCACCAAGTGTTAAGGTGGAAAATCTGCAACGTGATCTGTGATGTGATTGTCCACTCAGGGCTTCTTCACCTGGTAATCGCATAGGAAAGGAAATCGAAAATGCATCATGGTGTTGAAATAAATTATCCCAGGTTACATGATCCTTTTAGGGGAAAGGTGAAGTGTCCCGCGGCGGGAGGGAAGGGGACAGTATAATCAAGTGCAGATAACCCTGGTTTTTCCTCCACGGGACCAAGGGCGGGTCAAAGCTGGCTGGTTCCCAGCCCCACCTGCTAAGAAATCCTCATGCTACCTTTGTCCTAACACAGTCCTGTCAGTGATCCAAGGCAAGGCTGCCTGCCACCCAGCGCCGCGGCATCGTCCCCACAGTCCAGCAACCAACAGCACCCACCCCCACATTCAGAGGTGCCTTGGTGCTGCATCAGAGACCCAGGAACTCAGTGGGAGGCCCTGGGCTGACACAGACAAGGGCGAGAGGCCCCTTCTTTCCCAAGAAACGTCCAGGAAGGCAGAGCTGCTGCTGTGCCAAGAGCCCGGCCCCACAATGACAGGAAGCCATTCACTTTTTCTAAAAACACTGGACTCAAAGCAAGGAGGCTACAACTTTTGCTGCTGTGCCAACCAAACCTCAGGAAGGGGGGGGGGGGAAGTGTGAGGGACTTAATTAGATTGATTTGGCTTCATTTTATCTGTTAAAAATCACACTCCTAAGCCCCATCCCTACATAAACACACCCTACCTTTCTGCCGGAACTGAAACAGGTCGGTATAAACAGAAGCTATGGCTCCCCTGGGTTTGTAGCTCAGAGGCGTCTAGAAGGCAGGACAAGAAATCTGTTGGCCAAAGGGCAGGAGTGATCCTGCGGAACTGAAGGGCTGGGCCGGCCTAGGGCAGGGCCTGTAATAGCAACCCCGGGCCTACCTCAAGGCCAGGCTTCCCCAGCTGCCAGAATGGTTAGGGGTAGGGGTGGGGATGGAAGGGAGCGGGGCTGGGCACAGAGATGGCACAGGCCCTGGAGACGGGCGAAACCCAGGGACAGAAGTTGACGACGGCCTGCAGGAGAGAACAGGTAACATGGAGCCCACGCCACCAGCCCAGGTCGGCAAAAGACGTGGCTAGAACACAATGCTGATCCTCAGGAAGCTGCTGGCGGTAAGATGGGATGGGGAGGGGAGGGTCTTTTGCAGCAGGCTGGCATTAGGGAAGCAAAGCCAGAGCAGGACGAGGGTGACGCGATGGTTAAAGCAATATACATTATGTACAAACTCTGGTTAATCAGTCCGCTCGGCTGGCAGCGTCCTCGCTGGGCCCAGGCGCCTTGGCCAAGGGGCGGGGGCACCAGAAGGGAAGGGCAGGCTGTCCAACACCTTCTTGGTACTCGAGGGGGAGGGGAGGAAGTGCCGATGGCGCCTCCAGATACAAAAACGTGGAGAGAATTCTTTAAATAACGGCATGAAACTGAGACTGTCCCCCAGGAGCCCGTGGGCCTCGGGCCGGGGCGTGGCCGCAGTGCAGTCTCTGCAGGGGGCTGGGTGGGGCATTAGCAGCAGCGTTTCTTTCGTTTATTGTTCCTTGTGAGCTTCACCACATCGTTCTGTTGTTGCTGCTGCTGTTTCGCTAAGTTGTCTTTCTTTGCTCGGAGGACCAGCTCTGTGATGCAGTTGAACATCTGCGAGGAGGAAGGAGGCAGGGCAGGCCTCAGACCTGGTGGGGCGGCCACCTCACGGCTGCGCAACCGTCCCAGGGCCCAGCTTTCTATTTGTACTATGAATTTTTTTGGTATGTATGTCCTCAAACCCTTTCTAGAAGGAGGTGGGAAAGTATAAAGGTCAAAGAGGAACAGCATCAACGACCAATGAGCTGTGTCCTGGGGAAGTCGATCTCAGAATTTTCCCGTCTTTTCTTTTAAAGAGGAGGAACGAACCCATTTCCTTTAGCTATAATCTTCAGATAAGACACATAAAGGTGCCCCTGCTCTGGTGACAGGCTAAACGGACCCAGAGCCTGCCCACTGCATGCCACCTCACTGCACGTCCCGCCTAGAGCCTTCCCCAGACCACCCCACGACATCCTTGCGATGCCAGTGTCCAGTGGAACCCACCTACCACCCCACAGTCCTGTCCGTCCCTCTGCTAGGAAATTACCAAGCACTTGACAAGTAGCTGCTGCTTCACAACCCGGGAGGCAGGGACTCAGCCCACCCCAATGTACAGAAGGAACAGATGGAGCCTGGAGAGCTAAGTCTCCGCCCAAGGTCACTCGGAACCCACCCAGGTCCCCAAGCAGAAAGGCGTGTATTGTGATCCTAACCCTAGCCCGACTCGGAGGCTCCTGGGGTCAAGGACCCAGTGAGGATCCGAGCTTCCTTGGGCCTCTGGACTCCACATACCACAAGGCAGGATTCCCCCCAAACCCTGGGTGTGGCCCAGCTTTTGTCCCACAGACTCCCGCCTGCTCTCCAGCAGGCCCAGGGAAGGGAAGGGAGGCTGCCGGGGGCTCCGCAGGCTGCGGGGCTGTGTGGCCCACTGCAGGGGCTCACCTGAGAGCTGGAGGCCACAGGGAAGGAGGCCAAGGCCCCAGGGAAGGCCAGAAAGCAGGAAGAGGGGACAGTAGTGGGGCCAGGGCAGGGACAAGGAGGCGGAGGACTGAGTGGAAACTCTGCGTGGCTGTGGCTGAGGTCTACGTCTGACTCAGCCTAGTGCAAGCTAAGTGCTATTCCTTAAGCTGGAACCTCAGCCTCCCATTTGAAACGCGGGACTAATTTACCCAGGAGCCTTGAGATATAAGACGAGCTAACACCGCTGAAGGGCCTAGCACTATGCCTGGCACACAGCCACTCAGTAGCCGGCAGTTCCTGTGACATTCTCTGGGGGCCAACGGGGTACCCTGGGCAAGACGAGCAGCGGGGAGGGGCGGGCCACGGTGGTGGTGCAGAGGGGGGCCCCACTCCCACCCCGGCCCAGGCCTCACCTCCTCCACGTTGACATTCTCCTTGGCGCTGGTCTCAAACAACTGGATCCCCATCTGCCCGGCGAACTTGTAAGCGTCTTCCGTCTCCACCACCTTCCGCTCAGGGTCATCGTTCTTATTTCCCACTTCAAGGCAAAGCAAAGTCAGCCCGGCCCTGCGGGAGCGCAGCCCACTGTCCCCACCCCGGTGGGTCCAATCTCACCTAATATTCGGCACACGTCATCACAGTTCTGGTTGATTTCGTGAAGCCACCGCTTGACGTTGACAAAGGACTCGGCACTGGTGACGTCATACACCACGATGACCCCGTGGGTCCCCCGATAATACCTGTAGGCCAGGGTCTGCGTCAGAGCTTCGGCCTACACAGGAGCAGCCCCTCGCCCGGCCCTGCCCGCCCTCGTCCAGACAGCGGCCGGGGCACTGGCGAGGGGCAAACGCTGTCCAGCAAGACCCCGTCTCCTTTCCACCGGGCCTCGCTCGCCTGCACCTTCTCGAACCGCGTCCTGGCCAGCAGGAGTGGGGGGCTCAGCAGCGCTGCTGCTCACACTTGTCACCAGGGCCCCAGTGAGGAGGGAATGCAAGGCCCCAAGGTGGCCAACCAGCTTGTTCAGGGTCTGCCACGAGCTTGAAATGTCTCTGAAGTTCTTGTTTTAATTTTTGAATTCAGGCAACTTTTGCTTTTCACATATTATCACTATCCTTGTTTTAAATTAAAAAAAATCTTTCTCCCCTGAAATCTTACTAAAATGCCATTCCTAGAAGATGTACCAAGGTCTGCACTCCCTCCCCATCCTGCCACTCCAGGCTCATCCATGCTGGTGGCAGGCAGAGCATGGAACAGCGTGGGCATGCAGGTATGACCGGGAAGAGGGCGCCCACATATGCCACCATCCAGCTGGAAGATCTGGAGGGTGTAACCATTCCCCTCCAGACACTATGTCCCCACTCATTCGCGTGAGTGCCTTCTCTGACCCCATGGCAGGTGACATCCCCCCAGAGCTGCAGCGATTCTCACTCAGAGAATTACGAGGTAAGAACCATTGCCTGCAAGGGGCCGCACTCCTGGGCTGACAGGCTGCTTCCCCCCGACATGCTGGCTGCCACCTGGCCCAGCCCCAAGCACCTCCATCCTCCTGAGGCGTAGCAGGGCCTGAGCACTCGGCCCGAGCCTGCGGGAGACCTGCGGTTCTAGGTACCAAGCTTAGCAATGATGGGGCAGCTGGGCTGGTGGGCGCAGCTGTATTCTCGTCTGCCTGCCCGTCAGCTCTCTGACTAACTCTTCACATTCAAGGCCCAACCACAGGGCAAAGGCCAACCCAGCTCCATCTCTGAAAAGGCTGTGGGACCCTGGGAAGGTCACTGCATGCACATTGGCACACCTCAGTTTCCTCAACTCTAAAATGGGGATACCAGTACTTAACTCTTGGTGTGGTTGCGAGGAATGGAGGATAACGCACATTTTCACAAGGGTGGGCGAGTAGTGAACAGTCAAGAAATGGTGGCTCTTAACCATAACTATTAATATTCTTTCAATGACAATCTGAGACCCCTGACAAAGGTGGGAGAAAACCAAGGGACGGCATGGAAGGCAGCAGTGAAGGCCGCTTCCCTGAGCTGACTACCAAGGCTGTGAGCAAGAGGAGCCTCTACTGTACTCTGGGGTCAGGGCCACTAGTCTCCCCCACCCCACTGCTCCACCCCTAAGACACCCGCTGAGATCTCCCAGGGCTTCATTCTGACCCCTGCTTTGCCCTCCCAAGGACACAGTGCCCCCTGCCTTGGGGAGCCCTAACAATTGAGCCATCTAGGCACTGGGCCCCCAGAACCAGCTCTTGGCCTGGCCCTGGCCCCCTGCCCTCCGGCAGCTGCTGCCGAGAGTGCCAGGTTACCACCACGTTACCAGCTTGGTGGACGCCCACCTGAACGGGTACAAGAGTGCAAGCCAGGAACCAGGGGGAGAGACGATTGTCCCCGGCCAGCAAAGTAAGTGTGAGCAGTAGAATGGATTTCCTTCCAAACTCTGCTTTGCTGAAGACTACTGAAGATGCCACGAAATGCCTATGGCCACAGCCCAGCACACAGCCCCCGTTGCCCTCTGGGCACCTCCACCTTCTTTGGGGCCCAGGTAAGGAAGGGGCCTTTATAAGAAAACACAGACAGGGAACTAGTCCAGGAATGAGGTTGGGGGCTCAGAGCTCCGGCAAGGAGCGCATCAGTGCCTCTGGGCTTCCTGTTAGCACTGCCACCAGTCATGACGTCCACTCACCACGCCTTACCTAGCTCTGTGCCAGGCACAGCACCCAGCGCTTTATGTCCACTACATAATCTTTGCAACAACCTGGTATGACAAACAGGAGGGTCGCCATTTTACCAGTGAAGACATGAGTGACCCGAGTAAAGTCATACAAAGTCATGGTGCCTGGGTCTGAGTCACGGAGCCTGGGTCCAGGACCAGGTATTGAAGGGGTTTCCCTTCCTTGTCACCTCTCCCTCTCACCGCGCTATCAAACACCTCACTACCTTCTCCCTAAACCCACACCCCCAGCCACATCTCTCAGGGTCAGCAAACCCCAGCGACCAAGAGACCAGGAACCATGAAAGGGTGACAAGAGGACTCTTTCTGGTCAGGCTAACAGGATGCAACTTTAGTTTCTCTTTTAATGTCCTGAACCAGAAATGGCCACACTGGTGTACCCTAACTGCCCCAACCCCTGAAGAGAACGAACTTCTGAACTAGTCCAAGACTCCTCCCTTCTTCACCAGCTACCCTCACCACGTGTCGAGTCTTTCCATGGTCCCTCAACATAGCCTGTAGTGCCTCCTGCCTCATGAGGGGCAGAGGAGGGGACACCGAGATGGAGCTACCCTCAGCATCCCCAGACAGACAAGACGGCCAGCAGGGGCCGAGCTGGTGCCCACAGGCTGCCAGCTTGCAGTGTCACCCGCCCCCTTTCTCAAGCACCCTGAAACTAACACACATTGCCTGCAGGCAGCTGAGTAGCTCCAGTCTCCCCAACAGAATAAAAGAGGCTGTTCACCCCCTTCCTGCCCCGCCCTGAAAGGAGCTGACTACATGGCAGGAGTGGGGGTGGGGGGCGGCTGTGGCTCCTCTGCTAAAACAGCCGGGGCATCCCAGGTCCCCACAGGCCCGATATTCTCGGCTGCCCCGAACTCTGTGACTGATTTTTAACCCACAGGAGGCCCTAGAGCATCTGCCACCCGCCTCGGCCCAGGTCCCTTGAGGGAGAGGGGCCAGCAGAGAGCAGGGACTGGTTAAACGAAAGACCTTTAGCATCAGACGGACCTCATTTCAACTCCTGACTAACCAACCAAGCTAAGTCACCTCACCCTCTTTGGGCCTCACTTTTCCCATCCATACAATGGAGATAACCACAGGCCTCTTTATCGGGATGAAATGAAATGAAGTAGGCAATGTCCTTAGTGACAGTCACAGCCCAGAGGAACTATATCTGGGGTCAGTGCCTTGATCTGACCAAGAGGTCTTGTTCTTGTTCAGGCCTGGACACACGGGCCCCCCACAAAGAAGTCCATGCTACCCACCCCAAGGAGCCTCTGACCCCAGCTGCCCTCTTAGGGCCTCGCTGGCAGCTGCTGAGACACACAGGGGCTCAGGCAGCTCATCAGAGGTAGCCGTAGGGAAAAAAAGAAGTTGCCACAAAAAGCTGCACAGGGCAGTCCCCGAACTGGGGTCCCCTGGGGTTTCAGGGAGTCACAGACCAGGGCGCACACGTGCTCACTGCAGGGCTAACCCAGTGACAGAAACCCACAGAAGCTGCTCGGGATCCAGCCCCTCAAACCCCTTGCCCAGGGCCGCGCCCCCTCTCCTGCCTATCGGCCCTCCCTGCCCCACCAGCTCCCGCCGGAGTCCCCCCCACACTCCCCGCCACCGTGCAGGGACTCCATCGTTTCACCTCCCTCAGAAGAGCCCGCACCAGCCTGGGGTCCGCCCATCTCCATGCTGAAGGGAGGAAAGGGCTCTCTGGCTGGGAACTTCCTCAAACACCTTCCCCAGAGCCCCCATTCCCAGGCGGACTCCTGCGGGAGGCAAAGGAAGAAGCAACGACTACGGGCCAGCCCCCGGCTCCTACTCTGCATACACCACCGTGAGCAGCTTGGGCTGCCGCTCACTGGGAGCAGGGCCCCTCCGGAAGTGCCCTGACCTGTAAAATAGGGACAATAATAGTACCGACTGTGGAGGGCTCCATGAGACCACCTGCATGAAGCCGAAGCACAGAGTACCTGGCACATAGGACTCAGCATTAAAGCAACGCCTAAAGACAGCCCTCTGGGAAACAAGCACAGAGAGTTTAGGCAGCTTGCTCAAGGTCACACAGCAGAACAGAAATGTGAATTCCGAACTGTCTGCCTTCAAAGCTCTGCTCTTTCCTGGAACCTGTTCCATTAACAGCCCAAGAACCAAGAGCCCCTGCACAGGACTCCTGCCGTCTGGAGCTCCAGCTGGGTTTTCCTGTTTGCAGCTAAGAACCACAAAGGTACTATGGCAGCAGCACAGGAGGGCAGCCTGCTGGGACAGCCGGGTTCCCAGTAACCAGCGTTAGGGAGGCCTCCTACGCACCAGTGCCCCTTCCAGGCCTCCCAACAGAGAGAAGCCAGCTCCAAGAAGTCAGGGTGGGTAATGGGAGGCTGCAACTGACACCCAGCCAGAGTAACTGCTACTAAGCGTCTGACCACCAGCTGAAGCCAATATCATCATCATCCCATTTCACAGACAAAGGAACCAAAGGCCACAGGGTAGGCTGACGGACGTGTCTGATCCTGCCAGCCCCGGAGCCAGGGTGCTCAGCCACTGCCCACCCACCGGTAGTGGCCACGGCTCGTCCCCACCTCCTCCCACATCTTCAGGAAGCAGAGGGCTCAGCCTGACACCACCCACTGTGACCTGCAAGGGGCCACCTCCCAACAGCCTCAGGGCCCACCACAGACATTTCTACCAACACCCAGGACTAGTCGCTCAAGTGTGCCCAGCTGTCCGTGGGAGGGGTCAGGGTGCGGGCCGGCCGGCCTGACTCACGTGGAGGTGATGGTGCGGAAGCGCTCCTGCCCGGCGGTATCCCAGATCTGCAGCTTCACTTTCTCCCCATTGATCTCCACAGTCCGAATCTTGAAATCCACTCCGATCGTGGTGATGTAACTGCCTACACACACACGCACACGTTAGACTGTGCCCTAAACTGCCCAGGTGACCCCAGGCTCCACAATCCCCCTCCTCCCCCCACCGCCCACTCACTCTAGGGGCCTGGCACATTCAAGGTCCCTGAATAAGAAAAGACACGGTCCCTGCTGTGTAGGATTCCAGTGGAGCCCACAGTTGAGGTGAGTGCCACAGACAGGATACAATGAAACTAAGTGGTAAAGAAAACAATTTCAAGAGGATGAGTGCCACAGAGGAAATAAAACCAGGAATGTGACTGTGAGGAGGGGATTGAATTAGAGTGGCCCAGTCACAGACAGGTTAAGCTGTGGCCTGAGAATGGTGGGAGACCTATCATACACTCTGGGTTTTTTTCTTTTCTATTCTATTCCAAAGATTTTAAATGACCCACAAAATTAACATCCTAACACATAAACAAGTCATGACCTGCAATTTGAAAAACACTGCTCCAGGCAGAGGAGACTGCAGCAAAAATAGCAATGGGGGGAGGGGGGCCACGTGAGGTCAAGCTGACAGTCAGAGGCAGGTAGGGGTGCAGAGGCCTGATCTCAGGGCCTGATTTCCACAGCTTGGACTTCCTCTTGTGTGTGACAGGGAGGCACTGAAAGGTTTCAATCAGAGCATGAGCTGCATTGTAAATAGCTCTCCTGGGGCACCTGTGTGAAAGATTGAGTTGAAGAGAACTCTTGGCCAATGGAACAGTGCTGTCCAGGCTTACAAAGGCCCGAATGCTAAGACAGCATGTTCTCACTCCATATGGCGCTTACAATATAACACAGAGCTGCAGAAAGCACGGACGGGGACACACGGACGGACACACACACACACACACACACACACACACACACACACACACACACACCACTCTCTCTCTGAAAGTGTCGAAAGTGTAAAGGTCAAAGTTCAAGGTGGGGTGGAGATCAAGGAAGGCTTTGGGGAGGAAGTCACATTCGCCTATCTTGAAAGAACAGATAAGATTTCAAAGGTTGAGATTGGGGGTGGGGGGGACAGGGAAGACACCCCACCCAGAGGAAAAGAAGGGAGGCAAAGCAGAAAGAGAAAAAGTTCAGAAAACAAGCCAGCCGCTGGCCCTCTGCGAGCCCTGGATGACGCCAAGGAGTGTGGCCCAGCACCTAGGGCTGCAGACACTCAAAGGGCTGGTGGCTGGTGGCTGGTGGCTGAGAGAGCCAGAGCATGAAACGAAACAATGACAAACAGTATGCGAAAAGAAGCTGGAAAGGTGAGCTGAAAACAGATGATGAAGACCAGTGGTTTTCAACTGGGGGTGATGGGGTCCCTGCAGCGGACATTAAGCAGTGTCTGCAGAAATTTTTGTTTGTCACAACAGAGCATGGAGGCAACGCTACTGGCATCTAGTGGGTGAAACCCAGGGGTTTTGCTCAACATCCTTCACAGAATGGCCCCCACAATACAGAACCCCAGGGCCCAGAGTGGCAACAGTGCTGAGATAGAGAAACCTTGCAGAGGCCGCTGAGGTTTCCATAGAGGGGTGCCCCTGCCGGAGGCAGGGATAGCAAGATGAATGCAGCAGTCTGGGCAGGGCTGGGTAGGAGCTGCTGTAATGCTGCAGGCGACAATCAACTAAGATACTAGTAGTAAAAACAAAAAGAGGAGAGACACTGCAAAAAACAGCCCTGGAAAGGATGGGGAGTCCGAGGGACATAAGGAGGAAGAGGAATGTTTTTCAGCATCATGAGAAGCTGTCCATTAGTTACCATTCTTGAACAGAAGGTACCAGCAACAACAAACCGCTGGGATGTACAGTGAGGTTACCGACTCCCAGGCACCCTGACTTGTAATATCGCAGGTGACCTTCTCAATACCCCTCTGTAGGAGGGACGATGCTTAGCCCCACTTTACAGATGAGGGACGTCCATGGTCACACAGAGAAGACAGCTCTTTCCACATCACACCACTGTGGTGCCGCAGAGCTACTGTCGGGAGAAACACACTTCTCCACCGAGCGAGGCGCTGGCCATGGAATCACTTCCTAATTGTAGCTCAGTCCTCAATCGCATCACAGGGAATTCTACAGTAAGTCACGTCTCATCCTGGATCAGAGAGGCCAAGCCGACACGAAGCCTGTGCAATAACCCCGATGTATTCGACAAAGGAGAACATGTCTCACTTCAGTGACCTGGGAAGCACATACTTAAACGAGATGGCACTTTTTGCCAACAGGCTTAGCAAAAATGCCTACCAGGACCCAGCTTTGATCAGCATTGGCCCAGGCACTTTAAACCCCTTCGGTGGGAGTGTCAGTTCACTTAGGGCCGCTTCTTTGAAAGCTGAGTTGAGAGTGGTGTGAAAAATGCACAGAGCCCCTTGCCCTAGTCTCCCCACTTCTATACAAGAAGAAACATACAATGTATCCCAAGAAATGCAGCACCATTGAAAAGAGAAGCAAGCAGGAAGCATGCAGGTATCAAGATCACTGGTAGTGAGGTGACCGGTTGGCTCAGTTGGTTGGAGCGTGGTGCCGGTAACACCAAGGTTGCCGGTTCGATCCCCGCATGGGCCACTGTGAGTTGCACCCTCCCCAAAAGAGTCAACTATGCCATTGTAGCATGAAAGCAATGTGTAACGAATGACCGAATGACTGGCTGTTCCCCAATTTAAAAAAAAAAAAAGGAGCAGTGGTAGTGAGTGCTGTGCACCCATGCGCGAAACCTCCAGCCACTCCAAAGAAACAGAGGTCAGAGGTCTCCCACAGCTGTGGGTGGGTGATCCTTCACAGGCTGAGGGGTAACACGCTGCTGATCCCCCCCCCATGTGGAGTTGAGAAGTGGGACACACATCTCACTGAACAGAGGCTCCCAGGGCACCAGACGGGGGAAAGGGAAGGGGCAGCTTTCATTTTTCACTTGATTGAGTCTTCCTGTTTGAATTTTACCCAGGCATGTACCAACTTGTACATTTTTTTTAACTTTTTCTTTTTTGTAAACGTTAGGGCACAAAAAAGACCCTGCGTGGCAAAAGGATGGGCCTCTAAAGATTTTTTTGAACAAGACAGGTTAAGACCGACCCGAGACTTCTAACATGTGCCTCCCCCCGCCTCACCCTTTCCCTCAGCCAGCAACCAGGACGACAAGGTTTCCGACAGTCGGCAGAGGCAGGTGTGCTCTGGCGCCAGGGAAAGGGATTTCAAAACCGAAACGCCCCAGCAGCACCCCAGGGGCACACTCACCTGAGAAAGTGTTGTCTGCAAATCGTAACAGTAAACTGCTCTTGCCCACACCTGCAGGAGAAAAAGCAGAAGATGAGAGGAGGCGCGGGTCCCCTCCCTCCAACCCAACCCTTCCTTCTTCAGGGAGATGACACCCAGGTCCTAACTCCTAAGCAGCTCAGCGGGACCCCTCTCCCTCCTCAACGCTGCTTCTGACCTCCCTAACCCGCCAACACCAAGAACATCTCTCCCACTCATCCGTGACCTTCTCCTCCGTCCTTGTGTAAGATAAGCCGCCCCCAAATGCCCCAGGGAGAGATGAGAAAGGGGCTCGTGCCCAGAGCCTGCGCCGAGGGTGAGGCCCCAGCAGCCCAGAGGAAGGTACCAGATGACAGAAATAAAGCAGGGGAAGGTCAACCAAATGATACTTGCCCCAAAGGGTGTCTAAACCATGGTCCCTAAAAACCTGCACATCATGTATGGAGCCTCAGCTTGTTTGCGGTGAGAGACGGGGCACTGCAGAGCTGGAAAGAACCCTTGAGATCATCAGGGCTATTTTGCAGGTGAGGAAACTGAGGCTCAGATAGTGTGAACCGACTGGCAGCCATCTTCCCCTGGCTGATGTCACTGCCAGCTGGATCAGTGGGGAGGGAGTGTCCGCCCAACAGCTCCCGTGGGCTCAGAGCATTTCCCTTGTCACAGCACCTCCTGGGACACCGGTTCCCAGAACAGGCAGAGCCCTGGTAAGCTGGGCTTCCCTTGACTTCCACGTACAGCAGCTTTAGCCTGCCAAGTACACCTGTCCTGTGTCCTCCTGTCCCATCCCTGCCCCCACCGCCTCTAAGGCCAGCTGGGTCAATCAACCACAGAAGGAAGGTATTAGCACGCACAGAACACTGTGTGTAGTGGGCACTCTGCTGCTGCTCCTATAATTCCAGCTGCATCTCTTAAGATGGGGCAACAGGCTCCAAAGGAGCTAAGCAGCTGGCCTAGGGGCCTCCGCAGGAAGTGTGCAGCTGAGAGCTGAATCCAGGGCTGTCTACTGCCCAGCGCTAAAGCTCTTTCCAATACATTCTGCTTGGGCAGTCTTCTTGTGCCTGTTTCAGGAAGTAAAATAAAAAAGAGCCCAAAGGGGCTCCTGCATCTCACTCCTGGTCGATTTTTAGCAGCAATGCTATCAAAGCTAGATATGAGGAGCTCTTCACCTAGGGCCTCAAAACCCACCGAGTCCCTAAATCAAATTTTGAGTGTATGTGGATACTTGTGGGGAGGAGCCCGTAGCTCTCAGCAGCTCCTCACAGAGGGGGCACTGCCTGCAACCCCATCCTCAGCTGCACTTCACTAACCCTAATGAACCCAGACATCCTCTCTGGGCAGTCCTCTCTGTTGATCTTATCTGGAGGCTTCTCCAGGTGAGTCAGTTGTCCTGGGAGGCCCAGGAAAACTTGCTTCATGAAATGAACTTGATTCTGACCTTCCCACTGGCAGGATGGGGGTACCTGCTGCTCAGCCCCTGTGCCTGCAGCACTCTTGCTCAGAGCCACTTCCTCATTGCTGCCTCTGCAAGGCTTCCTGCTGAGCCCAAGAAGAGCCCAAGTCCTGGGCTGGGTCCCTCGCGGCGTTCTGCCCAATGCCAACACCCCATCGGCAGGGCCGGCTCCTTTGCTTCTTCCTGGAGCTTTCTGGGTCCGCTTACTCAGCTAAAATCTGTGTCTCGGCCACTAGGCTGTGAGTTCCTCTAGGAAGATGATGCCTCACTCGCCCTGGACATTCAGTGTACTGGAGGCCAGGCCCAGCACTTAGTAGGCGCCAACAAAATACTGTGCAATGAATTTACGACTAAACGAATGCCAATCACACTGACAGCTATGCTATCTAACACTGTGACTGCAGCAGTAACAGGAGCCAAAGCAGTGGTTTTCCAACTTTTTTTGGGGGGGTGGAGGGAGACAGCAGAATCCTTTTTTAAAAATGTATTGTATCTGACCCCCATGTATCTAAAGCAGATAAGCGGGAAGTGCTCTCCCTGCGTGAAGCAATGAAGCAGCAGTGTTCCCTCCAGCCTGGCCTCTCTGGGTCCCCTTCACTCACCCCCAAGCTCCTCTGCAGAGCTGCTGAACCACTAGGCTGCAGAAAGACCACTACAGTCACCACAGTCACAGCTCCTCTGAGCCTTAGTTTGGGCCTGTCACCAACCTCCAGCATTGCTCTTCCCTTTAAAAGGAACAGACACCCACCCTGAGAAACGCCATCTCCTAAATATACCTGGTGAGGCCTCCTTGGGAAAACACACTTCTACCATTCATCCAACAGCACCGGCCTAAGGGAGTAAGTGATAGGTACCAATCTAGGTTCACCACAGCCAAAGTAAACAGCTTCCCAAGGGTCTTATCTAGTGTGACACCCAACCAGTCCAGCCCCATCATCTTTCACCCTGCAAGGAGCACAGGCCCGGCCCTTGAAGCCTCTTGGTAACCAGGAGACATAGATTTATTTGGCAAAAACCTCACACACCACTCCCAGTCATCACTGCTCTCCCTGCATCACAGTCCCCTGCTTTCTGCCTCTTGGGCTACACAGATGCTCTAGTCCTCCAAGAGCCTCCACCGAAGTCCCCACCCCCAGCCCTGCTCCTCCCTTGGGCTACAGTTCCCTCATTCCGCTTTGCTTCTGTCTGAGACTGTTGAAGACCTTTAGACTTTCAAGTAAAGTCTTCTCAATTTTAAACCTGGCTCAGCAACTAATTCACGGTAGAACCTCACATAAGTCACTTCCCATCTCTGAGCCTCAGTTCGCGCCTCTGTAAAGGCAAAGGCTTTACCTAGACCTCTGACGGCCACTCCAGCCTCTGGGTTCTAAGAATGAGGATGGCTGGCCCCATGGATCCGACGAAAAGCTGTTACACATCAGAACCAATGTCAGAAGAGCAGAAGAGAAAGTGTAGACCCTTAAACATACAGAAGAGCTGCAGAAGCTGAGAGAATGTATTCCAGAAGCATGTACAACATGGGAGAGTGGGAAGAAGAACTCTAGGTTTATAAAGAAAAAAACCAGCATTCACTGAGGGCCTGTTTGCCAGGCCTGACACCAGCTGCTCACACACACCAATCGCTGTGCATTAACTCCTGGCTTTGCCTCTGATGAGCTGTGCGACTTTGGCCAAGTCGGTCAGCTCCTCAGAGCCTTAGTTTACTTATCTGACAAACCACACAGGCAATGGGTGAGAACCAGATGAGAGAATGTCTGTGAAATCATTTGATAAACCCAAAGGAAGCATCCACATAAGGAGCCCGGGTCAGGAGAATGTATGACACTTGTCTGCTTGCTCAGTTACCAAAGCTTAGCTTGAACTTCCATGGCTAACCCATTTCCCAGTTTCCTAGGCGTTTGGCTTTGAGTATCAGCTCAGTATCA
Source organism: Hipposideros armiger (assembly GCF_001890085.2). Lineage (NCBI taxonomy): Eukaryota > Metazoa > Chordata > Mammalia > Chiroptera > Hipposideridae > Hipposideros > Hipposideros armiger. The sequence continues at coordinate 1,816,488 of NW_017731479.1, forward strand.
GGAGACATTGAACTACAAAGCATCTGCCTCCCCTACACAACATAGTCCTCTATGCTCAGACCGAATCAGGAGTCAGGCCACATAAATCTTGACTCAGAATCTTCCCCGACACCTGACTTCTGAGTGAAAAATCAATAGACCATGCAAAATGCACTTTGAGGAAGGGGGGCAAAACCATCCCCCTGGGTTTTACAAAGAGAAAAACAAGCTGCAACTTCTTACTGAGTTTATGCTTTTCATTTTTGGCTATCAACACTGGCCCTAGATGTCTTGCAGGGGGATATAAGGACCCTTGACCGTGGTGGGCTGACTGGAACTCCAAAAGGAGAGAGATCACCGAGGTGCCAGCCCCTCAGAACCAAGGCCAGGGCTGAAACCAATCCAGTGAAGGCCTCGCGACCCAGAGGAATGCCAGAGGCGACCTCCAGGAGCAAGTCTATACAGCTTGTCTGGTTTTCTTTCATTCAAACCACAAACTCCTCCTTTCTAACTAACTCCTTCCCCAACCACAGCTACTCTTAATCTCCAGAGTTAGCCCCTAACTTTTCCCCTCACCTCTCCCCTTCTACCTGTAACCACGGAAACCTCAGCCATCCTTCACCTGATCCAAACCACCAACCACATCCCAACCCAGCTCCACAGTGGGACCAAAATCCACCCACTTCCCTGGCAGAGCTACGACACTGTCACCCAACACGCCTACATCAGGGTCTTACAACCCCTTTGATTTAGGCCCCTCTTTTCCGTAACAATCCATGGGCTCCACCACCAACCTGACCTGTGCCACCAGTCACGTGACCCCCTTGCCCGCACTCAACTCAGGTCTGCTCTATAAACTCAGCGTGCTCCCAAGGCTTCTTCCCCATCATATAATTCCAGCACCTGAGTTATGCTCCCATAAACCCCCTGGGGCCTCTCCCTGACCTCTGGGTCACCCCCCTAACCCTGCTTACCTGCCACACTCCAAACACCTCTAAAACCCTCCATCCTCTCCCAGAAACCAGTCTATCCCTTCCAAGGACATTTAATATTCATTCATTCAACAAATATGTGTTAGGCACCTGCTGGATGCCAGGCACTGCACTAGGCACTGGAGATGCTGCCGTCCACTGAGCTAGCAGCTCTCCAAGAGTGTGGACATGGCCAAAGCACTTTTGTAATTCTGGCTGACCCCGTCCAATCACATCTAATACACAGTAGGTAAGAGCAAATGCATACTGAACACTCACTGTGTGCCAGGCACTGTTCTGAACAGTGTGTGTGCATTATCTCGTTGAACACTCAAGCAGCGCAGTGAGGCAGGTCCTATTATTCCATTTTACAGGTGAGAAAAGGGAGCCACACAGAGAAAGTAATAATAATTCGGCAGGAATGGGCTAGGCCCTGTGCAAAGCGCTCTACCTGCCTTACCTCATTTAAGCCTCATAGTGATCCCCGGAGGCAGGTTCTGGGAATACCCCCACTTTGCAGAGGAAGAAACTGAGGCTTACGAGAATACTGATCACCACATCCATAGCTAACATCTACGCCAGGTCAAGGACTAAGCACTTTTTCCAGCTTTAGCGCATCGAATACTCACACCACCCAGCGCGGCAAGTCCCCACTTCTCAGATGAGGAAACTGAGGCTGAGAAAGGCGCAACAACTTGCCCAAGGTCACAGCGTGAGGAAGCTGGTAGTCCCCAGGACTCGAACCTGGTTCTCTCCAACTCCAGGGACCGCGCGACTTGACCAAGGTCACACGTGAGGCAGCGGCAGGCGCGGTGAGTGGACTGGGCGCCCCGGCCCCGGCCCCCGCGCGCCCGGCCCTCTGCTCCGCAGCTCCGGGCCCCCAGCTCTCCTTGGCGCGGCCCGGAGCCCCTCGGCGCGCCCCGCGACCGGCGGCCGCCCGGC
>NW_017731479.1:1818459-1831953 GCF_001890085.2 Hipposideros armiger
CCGCGCAGGCCGGCACCTCCCCGCCCGTCTGCCCGCCCCGAGGCCCCCGCGGGCCGCACCCGGCAGGGCCCACGCCGCCTCCGGCCGCCGCGGCCCTCACCGCTGTCGCCGATGATGAGCAGCTTGAAGAGGTGGTCGTAGTCCCGGGCCATGGCGGGCGGGGGAGGCGCGCGCGGGCGGGCGGGGTCGGTGCTGGCCTCGCGATCCGCAGCTCCCTCCGGGCTGCTCCGGCAGCGGCGGATCCACTTCCCGAACAAACAGCCGGAACTGACAGAAACACCTCCCTCCGCTCCCCCTCCTCCTCCTCCTTCTCTTCAGCAGCTTCCACCGCCGCTACCGCCGCCGCCGCCGCCTCCCTCCTTCCCGCCCCGCCCCGTCACTGCGCAGGCGCAGCGTCTGGCACCGCCTGTGCGCAGCCGCAGCCACGGCCAGCCGCGCCCTCTCCGCGGTCACGCAACGCGCATGCGCCCTGGCAGAGTACCCCCCCGGCGCGGGCCTGCTTGTTCAGTGTCTCCTTGGTGAACGCCGCCCCGGCCGCCGCCCTCAGCCCTACGGGCTTGGAGTGCGGAGCTGCTGTCGAACCCTAACTGAAAGAAGCCGAGAGTGCCAGAGAAGCCCGGCTGTGGCCTGGGTCGGACTCGCTCCTTCATCTTCAAGCCCCGCAAGTGATGCAGAGAGGAAGACTGGCGCGCAGTGACCGTGGGGCGTGGCTTACTCCGAACTCCCGCTTCCTCGAGGCCAGGGACTCGGACACTCCGCCCCGTTTCTGCATCGACGCCGCCCCCGGGGTGCTGGCTCGGGTCCCCACACTGTGTCCCGGGCCTGTGGACAGGACGCCGATGCGGCTGGTGCCTGCGGAGTTTTACTGAAAGGGAATCGGCTGCCAGAGCTTAGCGTGTTAGGAGCGGCCTTTGTGGTCAGCACTGGATCGAAATCACAGCCTAGCTCTGTGATCTCTTGGAGCCTGAGTTGCCTTCTTAGTAAAATAGTACGATTCAGAATCCCGTCCAACTTGACGCTGAGCCTGGGAGATTGATGACCCAGTGTGTAAGATGCACCTCGGAGACCGAAAGCAGCAGCCCCTTGGGCTTCAACTTTACACCACCTGCAGATGCACAGCTCAGAGTCGTGTGGTTAGTAACCAAGACGTGGGCCGTCAGAATTTAAGCGGTCTTCGCTTTATCATCATCAGCCTGTTTTTGTTTGCTTTTCCAGTTTTAGAGTAAGTTCTCACCTGCCCTAAAAAGTAGGATGCTCCTACTACCATCCTCATACTAATTGCAGAGATCTTTAAGTTCCTTATAAGTTCTTTATAGCCCTGTCCCTTTCCAGTCAAGTACCTGTTGGATAGTTCTACTTTATCAAACTTCTTTTTGTAAATCTTGACTTGATCAAAAAAATAATGCTCGTTTTTGTTTTAGTTTTTTTAATAGACAGAAGCTTACCAAAAAGTACAAGTTATATTTTTCCTTCAGACTCACTCCTCACAGGTAACCTGTTGGTAAGTCTCTTGGATACTTTAAAATGCTTAACAAATATATGCTGAGTGAATAAGTGTCCTTAAGTGAGTTTTCTGTGCCTATGCAAACACATATATGTATGTAGTTTGCCTTTCCTCTTTAATATACATTTTACTAACAGCTGCATGGTGTGGTACTCTCTATGGCTGTAATAATTTAACCACTCTGCTCTTGATAGGCATTCATGTTGTTTATAATTTTTTCTTATAACAATGTTTCAGAGAAGATCCTTCAACAGCACATGGAGTGTCTGACTCAAGCTTTGAGTTGCTTTTCCAGGAGCTGAGAATCAGTGTCAAAAGAACATGGGCTTGGAATCCCACTTAGCTGGGAGAGGAGCTGCTCATATGATCATTTAAAAATGGTCATTCTTGGTCAGGGAAAGGTTAATGGGATCTCCTTTGATCCAGCTATTTTATTTAGGAAATAAATAGAAGTGAAGAAGAAAGCCTCATTGTAGCCACTAGGCAAGCACACTCAACCCTCCCCCTCATCTCAACCTGCTCTGGAGTCAGCGACTTCGGTTCAAATGCTAGCTTTGAAATCCTTTTGAAAATCCTTTTGAAAAGCTTTGAGATTTGGGATAAGTCATGTCACAATGTCTGAGAGCCCCTGTTTTCGGCACAGGATAATTGTAAGGATTAGAGATAGGTTTATATTATAAATCACCTGGCATACATATAGGCCTACCTCGTTTTGCTGTGCTTCGCAGATACTGAGCTTTTTACAAATGGAAAGCAAGATATTCCACTAGCAAAAGGATTACGACTCCCTGAAGGCTCGAATGATAGCATTTTTTTAGTAATAAAGTACTTTTTAATTAAGATATGTACATTTTTTAGATATAATGCTATTGCATTCTTAATAGACTACAGCATTGTGTAAACATAACTTTTGGATGCACTGAGAAACCAAAAAAATTGTGACTCGCTTTATTGCAATATGCACTTTATCGCAGTGGTCTGGAACCGAACCCACAGTATATCCAAGGTATGGCTTGTATAGGCATGTGATAAACAGTAACTAACACTGTTAACCAAGGTCATTCTGCACTGACTCATACTTTCAGCCATTTCTGATTATAGACTCCAGCACACATTTCTAAGGCACCTGCCTGATATCAGGGCTGCAGGGTACTTGTGAGAAGCAGGGCAGAACTGGCCATTGTGAAGATCAGATCCTGACTTGCCTGCATGTGTCTTCTGGAAAGCAATAGCCATTGACTCCTTTATTTCTTTAATAACTCTTCAATGAGTGCTTATTATTTGTTATATGCCACAGATTGTAGAATAGAGCCTTTTCCCTCCAGGAGCTTACAGTCTTATCAGAATGAGACATACTCATGAGGAATTAAAAATACAAGAAAAAGGGCCGGCTGAGAGGCTCAGTTGGTTAAGAGCTTGCTCAAGAGTTTGAGCTCTGAGCAACAGCGGTTCCATTCCTGACCCGAGCTGAGCAGCCACTGAGCTGCCAACAGGTAGCAGGATGGCTCAGCTTAAAAATATATATATGAGAAAAAAAAATACAAGCTAATATGATAAAAAAAAATAGCTGTCAGATAAGCAGTCTAGACTTCTGAAGAGGAACGCTTTCATTTTTAGCTAAAATGATGGGGAAGCGATTTCATCCTAAAAGTTTCATGATGGAAATGGAATAGAGTTTTGAATGACAAGTGTATTTAGACAGCCACTGTCACAGCCTGTGAGAAGCATCAGTTTTGGCTTTGAGGGGGAATTCCCTATGGGCCAGGATATGTGTCTGACTTCCCAAAAATTAAACTCTGAGCACATTTCCTGTCGAAACACTATTTTACATTTATTTTAACTGCAATTCAGTGACTGAAGCTATGTTATGGTAGGTAGGTAGGTAGGTAGGTAGGTAGGTAGGTAGATAGTTTATAGACATAAACTTTTGTGACCTGAGGTAAGATTCATTCAGTATGTGCTACTGTTAGGAAACTTGGTCTCAGTGTTCTGAACAGCCAACTTACAGATGCACTTTTGCAACACCACCTTTTATACATTAGAAACGACACTGGGGACAGGACACTGAAAGTTTTTGAGCGCAGGAGCAATATCAGAATATTATTTTAGGAAAGTAATCAGTGCAAGCCTGCAGGATGGATTTCAGCTGCTTTAAAGGAGGTTATTGCTGAAGCCCAGGTGTGAGGTAACAGCAGGAAGGGACAGATGCAGAAGACGATGTGCAAACAGTATCGCCCAAAGCAGCATTAAAAAAAAAAAAAAATCACGTACCTTACCTGGCAGCTGAATTCAATCGCTAATTTAGTAAATACTTGTGTGCCTACTAGGTGCCAGGCACTGAGGTTGTAACACAAGCAAAACAAAGTCCCATCCTCTTTCAATCTTCAACAAATAATCAGGGTTCACTGTGTGCCAGACACTAGTGTATAGCAGCTAGAGATTTAGCAGTGAACGAAACTGTAAAATCCCTGCTTTTGTTGAGCTTATGTTCTAGTAGAGAATGCAAAAGAATGTTTCTGAAGAGAAAACTAAAGGAGAGAGAAGTGTGCAGTTATTTACAGGAACAGTGACACTACAGAGGGGGTGAGTATGTACTATTCATTCAAGAAGTTTGGCAGTGAATGAAAAGAGAAGAATGGTTGGTGGTAGAAACAGACTCATAGATACAGAGAACAAACTGATGGTTGCCAGGTGGGAGGGGCTTGGAGGGCTGGGTGAGAAAGGGGAAGGGATTAGGACGTACAAATTGGTAGACACAAAATAGTCATGGGGATGTGAAATACAGTATGGGGAATATAGTCAATGTAAAAACTATGGTGTCAAATGGGTACTAGGCTTATCTGGGGGACCACTTCATAAATTATATAAATGCCTAACCACTGCACTGGATATCTGAAACAAATATAAAATATTGAATGTCAACTATAATTAAAATATACCATATATATATACACATATATAGTCGGGATGTTAAGTACAGCATAGGGAATATAGTCAATGGTATTGTAATGTATGGTGTCAGAAGGGTAGTATAGTAAGTAGACTTGGGGTTATCACTTGGAGGGGGGTGTAAATGTCTAATCATTATGTTGTTTTGTACACCTGAAACTAGTAATAAAAAAAAATAGAAAAAGTGGTTGGTGGTCAGAACAGTGGGGTTGAATGAAATGATTTTCAGGATAGCAGAAGCAGAGGATTAGAAGGCAGCGGATAGTAAGGGCTGAGCAGTGAGCAATGAAGAGGGTTTAAGGGAACTTTAAAGAGCTTAACTGGCAAAGAGGCGAGTCGAGAAAGTGCGGTGTCACCAATGGGGAGGCTAAGAGGGAACAGAGAGGGAACCTCAAGCCTGAGGCCTTGAAGACAGAGCCAGTAGGCAGGGCCTCCAGGATAGCAGGAGGGGTGAAGGTTAGTGCAGCGGAGGCCTGGAGGGGCCTGTGAAATCCAGATTTCAGACTGGTCAGCAGCGATGGATTCTAAAGCTGCTGAGATAGGTGGCAAGGGAGGGTGCACATGCAATCATATAAGGTCGACGTGGGTGTAAATAAGAATTTAGAGAAGGCAGGGAAACTGAATGTCAGGGGCTTTAAATGAAGAGTCAAGATGGGGCACCATCCAACATGCTCGTCCAAGAGGGAAGAAATGGAAGAAACCGCATCTGGTCTCTCCCTTTGATGAAACTGGATATTGGCCCTTTATCCCACACCTGCATGCCTGATGCCATACCAGGAGACTTGACAATGGCCTTGTCCTGCCCTTAGGTAGCCCCCCAAATCAAATGGACATTATGTACCTGATTACAGGAACCATCCTAGTATCCTCTGGGGACCTAACACATGGTAGGGACTTGGTGTCTGTTGAATTAAAGTGAAGCCACACATCGAATTTAAAGAGCTAGAAGGAATATCAGAAATAATCTAGTTGAATTCTCTCTTGAGTTTGCTTTATGTGGGATGTGGGCCAAACTTGGGGTCTCTCATTATAACTCAGGCTCACCCCCCCCACACACACACACACACATACACACACTCCCAGCAAACTCTTAAGTAGGATTTTAGTCCCTTCAACCTTTTAGATTCGATCGGTGGTTCTCCAGGTGTGGTCTGGGGCTCCCGGGTCTAAGACCCTTTCAAAGGATCAGTGAAGTCAAAACATTTCATGATACTGAGATGTTATTTGCCTTTTCCACTTACGACTGTACAGTGTTTTCCAGAGCCCACGCGACATGTGATATCACAACAGACTGACTGCAGAAGCAGACATTAGAGAGACTTCCAAAAATGTAAAACATTGCCACTGTCCTCACTAAAATGGTTTTTGTTTTAGAAGACCTAGATTTGTTATGGTTATTTGTACTAACGTGTAATGGATTTACTCTTTTTAAATCAATTAATAAAACTTTTAAAGTTGACCAGTTTTGATGTCTAAGATGGTAAATATCGACAGGTAAGATACGTATAAGCAAGAGTTCTTTAGGGTCTTCAATAATTTTTCCAAGTGTAAAGGGGTCCTGAGGCCAAAATATTTGAGAAATGCTGGATTCTGCTACACCCCAGCTTCCCGCCTCCCTTTTTTATGGGAATCTAAATGGTTAAGAAGGATTTATTGTAACTTATGACCAGGCTGCTACCTCAACCAGAGGAATCTCTCAAGTAGCAACTGAAAGTGACTGGTACATTCCATGCGGGCACACTCAGGAAAGTCTCACCCAGAAATCCCACTGAGGTAATAATCCTTGGACCAGTTTTTCCAGTTTCCTAGGCTTCCTTGTCATCCACACTATCCTACCCCAGCAGGCTGCAGGGAACCTTGCCCACAGAACCAAGGGTGGCTCGGAACCACCCAGAGAAAGAATTGGGCTCTACCTCTTCCTAAGAGAAACCCACTCACTCCAGAGCCACGTGCCAAGAACTTGACTAGTTTCGTTAAACTTACCTTCCAAAATTATTTTTATAGCTAGAAATATGGTGGGGTTTTTTTTTTCAGTTCTGCAACCAACAGGCTACATGACTTTAGATACCTTCCATCTGTACCTGACCTTTACTCCTCAGGAAGTAAGGACCAGCTCCCACCAGTGCGCCGGAAGCCCTGTCGAAGGTGCTTCCCTGCCCAGGCAGTGAGGACCCGTGTGCTTACACACCTCTCAGTTTTTGATGGTCAAACATGGTAATCATCACTCAAGAGAAACCTTATTTTAAGTTAGTGTTTCAAACTTCAGGCTTGAAAAGTCAATACATCCGCAAATTCTCAACCCAGCAATTGCCTGAGTCTGAGAGGACTGTCCTTGTGACACAGGGTAAGCGGTGCCGAGTGTTCAGTCTCTCTTCACTGACAGACACCTGACTCTGCTCACATCAGCCACTGATGAGCACCTCTGGGGTACCTGGCCTTGTGCTGTGCGTTATCTCATTCCCTCCAGACAAGCCTGTGTAACTGCACTATCACTGTACAGCTGAGAGCCTGTGGGCTCAGAGGTTAAGGAACGAACATACTCGGGGTCACCCAGCTTTATACTAAGCAGTCAAGTTCAAGTTCCAACCCGACTTCCAAGTCCGGGCGGCTCCACTACAGCACACTACCCTAGAACTTAAAACTGCCATCTGCATTTCCTGAAAAATATTTAGATCTTTAAGTTAGGCTGTTTCCTGTTTCTTCCTATTGTTCTAATACAGAAAGGCTTAAGGCAATTTAAGACCCGTCCACACTGAACCATACTTAGAAGAAAAACATTCCTAAATGCCAATCTTGTTTCAAAATCTGCTCTCAGTAAAACGTCTCCAAGTCCTAGCAAATAAGTGTCTCTCCGCAGGTTCCTTACCATCTTCCGGACTCTGTGGCTTCACAGCAGGGGGACAGAGGGAACTTACCTGTAGGTTTGGTTCCTGGAAGGAGTGTGAACCATGTCATCCTCTCCCACATTTTAAAATAATCTTGACCCTCAGGATTCCAGAGGTTCTGAGTCAGTTGAAAGACTGAGAAGAATGCTGTTTCGTTCTCCTTGTATTAGCTAAGGGCACATCATCTTGTCACTGCCTTTCAGGACAGGGCAGGGAAAAGATGGGCGAGACTCCTCTCTAGAGAATCACCGAAAGTCTGAGAGAATCAATGTCTTTTTGAAAAGACTTTCCCAGCAAGTGTCCTGTAAGTGGGGTGAGGTATTGATCAGGCCACAGAGCAGCTGGGTAGGACCTGGGTGGGGACAGCCCTGGGCCAGTCACTGGGAGCCACCTGAGCTTTTGCCTAGCTTGCTGTACCTGGATCTTTGTTACCTGTGTGCCAGGATGTGAAAGGTCTGGAGGCATTGCGGGAAAGAAGGAGAAATGCTTGCGCCTACCTGGCCAGCACAGAAGGAAGAGAAAAGCTAGTCTGAGATCTGGGCACAGATAGTCATTTATCAGCCATGTGACCCTGGGCGTGTGATTTCTCTGCGCCTCAGTTTCCTGCTCTGGAAATTAGTAGTAACAAGAGAACCTACTTCATAGGTTGAGAGGATTAAATGAAAAAATGCCAAATGTCATGTTATAATTACTAATGACCCCTAAAGGATAACTTTGAGAACGGATTAGAGCTTCCATTCTAAATGCCCCCATTTTAGAGATGAGAAAACTGGCCCAGAAAGGCTGGATGACTTGCCCAAGGATAAACAGCTCTACCAACCACGGGTTCTCTGCTGCCTAGCTCCAGTTCCTGCAGGGGGCTCTGTCTGGGCCGCTGCTTTCAGGATTGCTGACTCTCGGCTGACCGGTCCTTTTTGCCTGCTCCACTGAGTGTCATGTCTGTGAGAGCCCTTCACAGTTCACTTCCTGGGAGCTCCCACCCTCCTTCCAGACTAACAGAATGTAATTCAACATGCTCTGGAATCTTTGAGTCATCCCCGTCTGTGAATCAACCTTCATCCATCCATCCTGAACAGAGAGATCTCATCCTCCTCCAGTTTCTGGAATTGGAACCTGGTGTTTTTCCTTTACGTTTTGCTTACTGAATGTCCTCCACCTCTAAGAACATCAGATTCCTCTCCCAATTTCAGACGGGGGACTGAACACAAGTGGGGGACAGAAACATCGATTCTTAAGATCCCAGAGGAAACAGTGAAGACCACCTCAGGGGTTTAACAGGTTCCCAGCCTACTGCCCCTCACCCAGAAACTTCATCTGCCTCCCATGGCTAACTGGCAGAGGTGACCACACATGCAGACAGCTTGCTGGACATATGCCCCAGGCAGCAGCAAGGACGCCAATGACCATCTGAATCCCAGAAGCAGGGAACAGTTACCATGGCTACCAAAAGCTGTAACCATTGGCTGCTTTGGCTATGGGGACCAACTCAGCTGACCTCTCAAGGTCCCTTCCAGCTCTGGGACTCTACAATTACACTGAACCAGCTGAGACCACGTCTGCTCCAAGAAAATAGGAAGTCCTATGACATAGAAGGCTCAGACATCAAAAGCAAGGATTTCATCAGAAGTATCTTAGAGGTCACCTTGTCTTATTCATCAAAAGTGCTGACTCACAAGGCTACTTTCTACCTCGGCCGCATTAATAAGTAAAGCCTTGTCTTTTTTTTGCTATAGCATCTTAGACCTTTTACAAAGTGAGTTCGCTCCTACCACGTTTAGGTAATTTTTCTTCCTTTTACAGCTCTGACCAGTAATTTTGCTAGAGGTTTGTTCCGTATTGCGACCAAGGAAAAAGCCCAGAAAAACTTGCGTCACTGGGCCCAGAGGGGCGTGCTCCATCAGACAGGACGCAGGATCACGAGCCTTCTAAGAACCAAGAGGAAGGAAGTCATTCATAAAGGAGGCAGATGCTGAACTGCCACTCCGGTTTCCTCTGGCAAGTCCTGTGACTACAGGAATGCGGCTCTTTCTCACTCCACAGAAGGGATGGAGTCCTCTCCAGAGCTTGACTTCAAAAGTGGCCTAGGTCCCTAAGTCAGACAGAGCAGGGACACAGCTCCTTCGACCCCTGCCTTCTCCAAACCGGGTGAGGTCACAGGCCTGGCTACGCACCTCTCAAGACCCAACCTCAGGTCTTCAGGTCCCTACACAACTTCCAAGAGCGGGAGAGAGACGAGTGCTGCCCGTGTCTAAGGAAAACACCACCAGCCTCGCCTTCGTTATTCCGGACGCGGGAAGCCTCGTGTTTAATGGGTGTTTGGAGATTTTTAAAAATCGGCTTCTATCAAGATTAAATCAAAGCGTTTATTAAACACGCCTCCTTCAAACCACCCGCATTTAAACCTACCCCCTCCCCTGACCTGTGAACTGCCAGGGCCGCGAGAGCACGGGTTTCACCTGACAGGGGTCAGATCCAATCAGGCCACACAACATTCAAAAGCCACGCCAAGACCCCCCCACACTGGGCAGGCCTCCACAGTCCGGCGCCCCACCTGGGACCTAGGCGGAAGGTTGGTAGCGCGGCTCTGGAACCAGAGCTCAAGCACAGGAGAAGAGGAACCAGGAGCCTGCCCCTACTTGCTCCAGACCAGCCATGCTAAGCTGGGTGATGGGCTCTCAGCTACCGTTTGGTGAGGCTCATACATGTGCTTTTTCTTCTCTTCTCCAAAGAAAAGGGTGAGCGATGGAGGAGGCAATTTTGTGTGGGTTTGATTTAAGGCTTTGGCTGTGGTCTGTTGATGTATTAAAATACTTTCTGGGAAGGCCATCTCCTAAGCTCCCCGTCAGAACAAACGTATTTTCAAAAATGAAAACACTGAACAAAGAGGTGGAGCCGAAAGGCTGACTGTGCGGCGGGCGGGGCCCAGGCCCATCAAGTCAGAATGGTGTCGTCCACCTGCTCCGTGGAGTCGGCCTGGCTGGCCAGCTTCTTCAGGGACCTTCGGTTGCACTCACTCAGCACCTCCAAACTGGCCACGTCCAGGATCTTCGAGAGGGACTGTGAGAAGATAGCAATGAGGAGACACGGTCAGAAAACAGGGTTTCAGAATTCTCCAAAGACAAAGATGAGGTTAACCTCAGAACTAGAACCGCTGAGGGGAACCTGGTAAAATAAGGGAATCAGATGGGCCTGGGGAAAGCCAAGAAAACCACCCGTCATGCTTGTCATGTGGTGAGGCAGTGGTGGTTAGCGTTTTCAGTGCTTCAAAGGTGGCCTGGAGGTAGGGACTCAGTGAGCAGGGCTCTGAGCTACACAGGGCAGCCCGACTGGCCTCTCTTTTATAGGTTTGGGCCACATGAGATTTTATTGGCAGCAAGGGCTCCGTTGCTAGAAGTCTAAACACCACAGGAAGAGAGGAATGTGTATGCAGGCAGCAGGCCAGTCCCTGACCAGGTCTGCCCCTCCACACTCATGTACCCGGGGGGCAGGGGAGACTATGGTGTTTAACACTGCCATGCAGGAGCCCCGCAGGACGAATGCCCACAGCACAGCACGCCCCAGGAGGCACCCGAGTCCCAGGCTCCCACCTGAAACACCTCTTCACCCTGCCTCATCTTGAGGAGGTTGACAATCGCCTGGTCGCTGTAGGCCCGAACGATAGTGTTTTTATCCTTGGTGTTGTCAAGAAGAACTTTCAGGATGGGTTTGATGGCTTGGGGATCCAGGGGGGGCAGCGGGTCCTTGTTTGCCCACCAGATCATCTTCTCGGCCGCCAGCCTGATGTCGCTGGAGGGGTTCTGCAGACACTGAGGAGGAGCACGGGCTTTTAGTCAGGCACATTCAGTCTGTTTCTCCAAGCAGCCCAAATCTCCGCCCTGACATTCTCTCTTCATGAAAACTGACCCCACTGCTTCCTTCTGACGCCTTCCCTCCCGTGGGAGGGTGACAGGGCGTGATGCCCACTTCATCTTGTGCCATTCTCCCCGCTGCTCAGTACTCTTAGCCCACACAGGGCTTTCACTTCCTCAAACATACCACGCACCTTCCTCCCTCGGGCCTCTGCACTGGCTGGTCCCACTGTCGGGAACGTGCTTGCCCCGGATCCTCGCTTGGGTGGTTCCATTTCATCCTCAACTCAAATGTCAGCTTTCAGACATCCCCAACGGCCCTCTCTAAGTCAGGGCCCTCCCCCTGGGCTTTCTGTGCATTTCTAACTCCAGAGATCTTGTCTTCCTGGTTCAGCTCTACACCTCCAGGGTCCAGCCCAGACAGGCACACAGCAGGTCCTCAGCAAACAAATGCTGATCAACAGCTGCCTGCAGGGAGATGCCTTCAAACGGGCCCTGAAAACTCTCAGCAGGGCTCTGGGGTCTGCAGGATGGAGCCATGGCCTCCATCACCCTTTGGAAGTTCACTGCTCAAGGCGAGGTCTGCAGCAGCAGCACTGACATCGCCTGGGAGTGGGTTACACTGGCAGAGTCTGAGGCTTGGCTGCATCTCTTAAAAGGCAGGTTGTGGTTCTGACTTGTGTGCATATTCATGTCTGAGAAGTATGGTTTATTACACAGGCAGTGGGGGGTCCCATGTCCAGCTCCCTGACAACACACCCCACAGTAGTCATACCCATACGAGCCAGGCCAGCAAAAGGGAGGCAGAGAAGATTTATTAAGACTTGAACACAGATCTGTCCTTAATCTTACAAAATCAGGATGCCTAGAAAAAATGCCTAAAATCCTGGTTCTTAACTTGATTTGGGGGGGGTCACAGGTCTATTTGAGAATCTGACGTAACCTTGGGCACTCTTCCAGAGAAAAATGCACCCACAACCACTCTGCACTCCACCCCTATGCGTTCAGAGACCCCGCAGGCTCTCTGTGGCCAGCTCCTGGCACACAGCCAGTCGGGGCGCTCACCCACGGTGGCCTCCACTCATGGGGCCTGCTCATGGCCCAGCTGCCCCCAGCTCACCTTAATGAACAGGCTGGAGAGTCTGGGGGGCAACTGCCCTCCTCCTGTCTCGATGTGATGCTTCAACAGGAAGCCCATGCCCCGGACCCCGCTCACCGCGATGGGGATCTGTGGGGAGAGGGGATTGCTGGACAGGGTGGCATCTGGCTCCTTCCTCGGAGCAGCAGGGCCAGGCACCACGCCATCGCCCAGGAACCTGTGGGCCCCTGGCTCTGCACCACCAGCCGCCCACCTCCCTGACCAATTCACATCCAAGACCCCTCGACAGAGCTCATGCGGGCAGGCTGCCCTGGCTGTGAGGCAGAAGAACAAAGCCTGCGCCACTGGTTCCGGGAACAGGGATCAGAGAGTTTCTTCCTAGAAGAGAACTCTAGATGCCCCAACCCAAACTCCTCATTGTTTAGATGATGCAACAGGGGCCCAGGGGGAGCAAGTCCTGGTCCAAGGGCACAGCAAGTTACCAGCAAAGGTGAAACTCGACCCCCCCCGGCCTCTGACCACCCAGTGTGGGTTCCCCCATGCTGGGTCAGCAAGGCTCTGGCCTTGGAATTCTGGCTACGGGAGGGGGAGGGCTGGTGTGGCTGTCCCAAAGCCTTACCCTATCTGCCATGGCATTGCTGAGGATCATCTCCTGAACTTCACTGCTGTATTTGCCGGCACAGAGTCTGCTGGGAGCCACATTCACAGCCACGGAGAGTGCCAGGCTCCGCCCATGCCGAACCATCCAGTCAATGCCGGACACGTCCGCTGGGTAGAAGGGCACACTGGGGTCACCCCGCACGTTACAGCATGCCCCCCGCTCCAAACCATGGGCCTGACCCACTTCTGACAGGGCCTGGTGGAAACCCCAGTTCTCACTGCACACAGGCCTCCAGGCCCAAAGTGGTGCATTAAGGAGAGGGCTCTCACAAACCACTTCAGATTTGTAGCCGTGTTCTTTGAGCAGAGATCCTTGGTGTTACTGGAGCACTGGAAACTCTATTTTGTTTAAACAACTGGAGTCCCAAGGAGAGGGTAGTCCAGCTGCCAGAAGAATCTCTGAGGGGGAGGGGAGACAGGCGCCAACGGCTCTCCCCAAATGAAAAGCCGCCTGGGGGCCGGCCGAGTGGCGCGATGGTTAAGAACTGGCTTGGGACGCCAGAGGGCCCCGGTTCGGATCCCACATATGAGGGCCAGTGACACTGCCTT
>NW_017731479.1:1832188-1836278 GCF_001890085.2 Hipposideros armiger
AGCCAGCAGCCAACGTGAGCGGCCAGCAGCCGCAGTGAGCGGCTGTCCAGAAGCCAGCGACTGATCTGCCTCGCCCGGGAAGAGCGCAATGTTTTGCCAACTTGGGCCAGTGAAGCAACGTCCTGCACAACTAGACTGAAGAACAGGGGGACCGCAACTTGTCTGTTCCCCTTCCCCCGGTTCCCCAGTGCTGTTCCCATCCCCCAACTCCCCAATGAAAATCTTTGGAATAAAAAAAAAAAAAAAGAAGTCCCCTGGTGTACAAGAGAGACCTACCTAGCAAGCACTGCTGCAGAACAGCGCTAAGCTCCTCTTCAGTCAGAAAGGCACACAGTTCCCCGAGGCATCCAGCGGATGAGATGCGAGTGTTGTCCTAAAAGAACAGAGAAGGAAGTGAAAGGTGGTGCGAGCCACCCGCCAAGATAACCAGGGAGACTGCTCAGGACGGAGGGCAGGGAAGAAGGCAGAACAAAGCCACTCAGGACCGCCAACTCCAGTGCTAACTCCAGGCCCTGGTGTTCCTGCTGCCAGATGGGGGCTGCCATTCGCCACAACTGCCACTTGATGAGAAGTTAAAAATTACACACCCAGCACTCCACTTAATTACAGAAAACTCCAGTGTGTGCATATGGTAATCACCATCACAATAGCAGTAATAACTGTATTCACATAGCACCTTTCTTCTTAGAAACTAATGCTTTCATTATCATCTCAATTACTATCAACAGCCCTGTGAGGCAGGGAGGGGCACAGAGCGGGGAGGCTCCTGCCCTGGCACCAGAGAACCACTCTGAGCTCCTTTTACCCCCAGTCTTGTGTCCTTAGTGACGACTCCCTGCTCTCTCTCTACTATGTCAGTGTGCCACTGCCACCTACATTATATTAGGGTTTGTCAAGGAGTCACACTGAAGCCACTAATCAACCCAAGGAAGACAGGTAAAGGCCAAGCATTTTCTGTCACAATCCACGCCAGATGCACGAACAAACGGCTCCCTACCACTCCTCCCTAGCCTTAGCGTACCTAACAATGGGACACTAAGCGAGTAGATTGTAGGGTAACATGCTGCATTATCAATAAGCGCCAACTTGATGTGCCTCCCCCAAAACAGAACAAAACGAACAACTGGGGACTCAATGGCCTGTGGGGAGGCTGATGCCAGGTTGGCACCTGCACCGTCACCTTCGATCCAGGGCGAGTTCTGAGGGGAGGAAGGTGGTCTGCCAGTGGTTTGGGCCTCTGCGTTCCAAGCAGCAGCCCAGGTGCCAACCAAGGCTAAAGCTGGCACTCTGGACACCCACTCACTCCAACGGGTTCTATTTTAAACTCCATTGTGGTGAAATGCAAATCGGTTTAAACACTCACTTTTGCTTGCACTGTCGATGGCTCTGTAAAAACCCTGACAGACTGTGACCGTAAAAAGGAAGAGTTTCCCGTCTGTACCCCAGAAAAGGCCGGGGCTTTCATCAGAGAGCAGGTGGCTGGCGATTAGACCACACTTGAGGAGCCGTGATCAATGCAGCAGCAACAATGGCCTACCCCGTCTGGGGGCACACATGGATTAGCTCCACAAATATAAATTAAGTCACACAACAGAGGACTGTCAAAGGAGAAAGAAAAAATTCGTATCCACAGACGCGAGCCCTACTGGACCTGCCACAGCATCGCGCAGCCAATGGGTCCTTAACAAATGCTTCCCAGACGGGGTGAGGACACTAACGGAGCCGGGACAGAACCAGGAGTTTCAGTTTCACGGCTCCCATTCTGGCTCTGATTCTACCACTGGCTGGGGTGTGGCCCAGGCAAGTCTCACCCTCTCAAACAGTGCTAAGGCCTCCCACGGGGACAGACACCAGACAGGAAGTTTCCTGAGGGCTGTGACCAGGCTTTATTTACCTCTGGGCCAGGCCCTTCAGCTCAGCAAGTGTTTCCTGAACCAATAAACAAACCTCTCCATTTTACAAACGGGGCCATAAGCGGCAGAGAGGGAGAGTGATTTGTTTAAGATTAAAGAGCAAATTAATGAGAGATGTTGTGTAACAGAGACCCTCTATCTTCTATTTTTGAAATTTAAACCTCTGATGTAATTCGACTTGACAGTGGTTTGGCTTGGGACTTCTGAAAGTTTTTTTTCCTTTCTTTGCTCTCCCCTCTCCCCCCTCAAACCTTGATGACTCTATTTACTGTGCATTTACTACGCATACCAGTTTCGATGGTTCTGTTTACTTTCAGACCAGTGTGCACACCTGGCCCAGTAACTTGGGAGGGGTTTTTTGTATCTGTAGGAGATTCCTGCCTGACCCTGGGCAGACCAGCCTCTGGGAAGTGCTTTTTCCTGAGGTTACCGGGCCAACTTCTCCTTCCTTTGTCCCACCCTCCATGCATGTTTGTAAAACCTTTGGTGGTACTGAGAGCAGGGAAGGTAGTCTTTGTGACAGAGAGTCCACTGTCTTCCCTTAACGGCTGGCATTTTGGAATAAAACCTACTTTACTTTCCACCAACCTCGCCTCCCGAGTCTTGGCTTTCATGTGGCGAGCAGCCGGACCTCTTGCATGGTGACAAAGTGGGACTTTAAATACCTTACTTTCCTGATCTATAAAACAGAGTATCAATATCAATACTACCCTGCCTTGCCTCCCTCACAATCAAATGCGGGTAAACCATAAAGAGTGATATGAATGTCCTGGATGGCTATGACAACTGACCAGTGGGCAGCTGTACCATGTTCTTCTAACACAAAGCAGAGAGACGTCAGCCAGAGAAAAGAGCCCACCAGCCCCGCCATGGTCCTGAAGCCAGCGGTACCTCGTCGTGTCCCAGCATGCTCAGCAAGAGCGAGACAATGTTTTTCCGGATGACAGCGTCCACTTTGGCCCCTGCTCCCTGGATCACAAACCTCAGGGCCTGCAGCATGGTGTCCCTGCAGAACCAATGCGCGCATCTCAGACCCGGGCTCTGCCCCACCACTGCCCCTCCACGGACATGACCCCGGCCCACGGCTGCCTCAGCACTGCCCTGCCAGCCCCTCACCTGACACCCGGGTCCTCCATGGCACGGATTCCATTCAGCAGCTCTGTGAAGAGGGGGTCCACCTTGATGTGGATGGAAATGAGCTTCCCCAGCGCATCGGCGGCCTTCAGGCGCACCCCCCGGTTGGAGTCCTGCAGAGCTTTGGTAAAAGTGGTCTGCAGCTGGGGCAGGAAGGGCTTCAGGGCGATCCCAACCTGTGACAAAAACCCACACCCGGAAGTACAGCTGTGGTGACGTCCTAGGCCACCGTGTACTACAAGCACGAAAACAAGCCACCAGGAGCTGACCCCGCTCACACACAGGCTAGGAACAGGAATTCCGTCAGAGAGAGCCAAGCACAGACAGGTCACGCTCAGCCTCCTCTTCTGTTTTCAGCATCCTTTGCTGAAAGGCGATGGGAAAAGTGGGGGGAGAGGGAGGAGGAAGACAACCGCCACCACCACCAAGGGAGGGAAGCCGTCAGCTTGGCTTAGTGAAGATCTGTTCACGAGGACAAGGTCTGTCTCCAAATACATTAAAGGGTGGCTGTCACCACCACTGAGGAACTGCTCTAGTGCCAAGACAAGGAAACGGACTAGGTATGCAAGAGCAGGTACCGTCTACTAAGCACCTGACACACGGGCTGAGCAGTTGTCATTTAGCCCCCAGGACAATCCCATGAAGCCAGCAACCTCAGAAAATCATCCCTGTACAGATGTGCACCCCTCTCATTAAAACCCAGTTTAATCCCTGACCATATGTAAAAAAAACCTGGCACACTTATGATAAAATACAGACAGGTCCAAGACTAAAGATTTACTTATTGCTAAATAGGAAAATCAAAAGTGCTCTCTGAAAGTCTGGAAATACTGGGGTCAGGAGTTTGCAGCCTGCTGGGAAGCACAGCACAGAGTGAAGCCAGTAAGTCTGTGAGGAGGGAACCATCTGCCCATGGGTGACATCTGACTCAGAGCCTGAGGGACAGCTTCTGGGAGGGAAGGCCTCATTTGTATGCAGAGTTGCAAAAATACCACGGAAAAGAACAGCACAGAAAGCAAAGTAAAGATGATGCTTACTTTTTT
>NW_017731479.1:1836496-1842974 GCF_001890085.2 Hipposideros armiger
TTTTTTTTTTTTTTTTTTTTAGCTGAGCCATCCTGCCACCTGTTGGCAGCTCAGCGGCAGCTCAGCTCGGGTCGGGAATAGAACCGGCGACCCTGTTGCTCAGAGCTCGCAGTCTTGAGCGAGATCTTAACCAACTGAGCCACTCGGCCAGCCCCTGTTTATGCTTTTTTAAATCAAAAGGGCTTAATTATTGCCCTGTAAAACATCAGAAATGGTTAATATTTTGGATCTTCTTACACTTTTACCAAAAACTGAAGTTATTCTAGCTGCTCTCGACTTCATTTTCATTCTTTCGTCAGATTCTTTGCATCTCCCTTTATGAGGAGACAAAATGAAATAATAAAGAATGAAAGCATATTTATACAATGTTTTAATTATATTTTCGTGGCCCTAGATTTTTTTCCTTTGAACCAGTTCTTCAAGATAATAGCAATTAACGTGTATCGGGTGCTTAGAATGTGTCAGGCATTGTGCCCAATGTTATCTCATCTAAGCCCCACACTTCACAGCCCTACATAAAAGACAGGCAGTATTAGGATCTCAAATTACAGGTGAGGAAACAGGGTCAGAGGTCATACGACTTTCCCAAGGTCATTGTGGCCATTTAGCTACTAAGTGATGGACTAGAATAGTATGAGTCTAGAGTCCAAGGTCTTAACTCCCTCAGCTATGCCGTTTCTCCATAAGCCGTCACTCTGCCACGTGACCCCTTGTGCCAGTCTCCTGCAGACAGATGGGTTCTCTAAGATTCAAATGGACCAAGAGTATGAACTCATCAGTCACTTACCTTGGCTAGCAAGAGGCTGAGTGTCTCGAGCAGAGCAGCCTTCACGTTCCAGCTGAACCGGTCTCCCAGGATGCGAATCAGAGGGCCGGTGATGCTGACAACAGAGGGCCTCAGGGCGTCCGCTGAGGTTAGGCGGATCACCAAGCCTAAAGCTTTGGCTGCTTCCTCTTTCTGTTCTGGGCTGCCAGTCAGGACTCCCTCCCGCAATACCGGAAGGATAGAGGTTACTCCCTGACAAGAAAACCACACCTGAGAGTCCATCTCAAAGGCACCTGGACCTCTGGGTGCCTCTCACCCAAAGCAAAGCACTCCTGTCAACCATCCTCTCCACAGCTGCATGACAGAGACTGCCTCAGGCTTCCAGGTCGCAGCCTGAGAGGGTGCTGGCTGGGGAACAGTATTGACAGTGACCAGGAGGGCCCCAACAGGCCTAACACACAGGTGTAGGCACTGCTGTCACCTCGGTGCCACCCCACAGCTTAAACCAAAGGCGGCATGAACCCTGCCCCCATATGGCCACCATGGAGAAGAAACACGCTGACTGGGAAGGTGGGAACAGCACCTGGAGCACTGTCACCCTGACACACGGCTGCTGCAGCTGCCCTGCAAGCTTGGGCTTGAGGGGGAAGGCAGAGGACAGCCGCGTGCCCCCAGCACTGGGCATGAGCCCTGGCTTACCTTCTTTGGGAGGCAGAACCCTGGCACGTGCTGGCCTTTGCTCTCATTCCCTATGAACCGGATTTCTTTGTGGAGCTCTTCAATCAGTGCCAGCTGGTTGCCAGCGTCCAGCTTCTGTGGGAAGCCAGGAAAAGGCAGAGAGGCTGTCAGAGTTCTAAGTACAGCCCTCTCGAGACTGCTTCGGAATATGACAGCAGGGGGAACGGTGTGGGTGGGAGCAGAAACAAGACTGGCCGTGACTTGCTAAATGGTGACGCTAGGTGACAGGTGCACAGGGGTTAAGAGTCTGGGCTTATCAGCGTCTGGAACTGTCTGCAATCAAAAGCTGGTGGTGGGGTCAGCGGCCCCTCACCTTGGTGATGGCATTCAGGGCATCCCAGCTCTCCTCCAGAACCACTGGGCTAGAGTCGTTGAAGAGGCGGATCAGGCCAGAGACCAGGCTGCGCAGGTGGCTGGAATAGTCCGCCTTCGAGCGGGAACAGTAAATGTTGAGGATGATGGCAGCAGCCTGCCTCATGCCCACTTCAGAGCTGCGGGTGGCTTCCAAGAGATCCTCGATGATGATCCGGTGGCCGACGTCATCCTCTACTGACAGGATCACGGCCTGACAGTTGGCCATCTCCTAAAAGCACAGGGGACACCCAGGCTGAGCACGGCTCCTTGGGGCAGGACCAGATGGCCGTCAGAAAGCTGAAGGGGTGATCATGACACTCACCAGCTGCTCGTCCGGAGTCCCGAGCTTCTCCTTCAGGGCCAACATGACCGCCGGGAGGATCACTCCAAGGTGACGTGTCAGGGCATCGCCTGCCACCGACGAAAGGAAGGCCAGCACCCGGGTATTGACAGGCGGAGTTGTCAGCTGCAGAACGATGAACACCGCTGGCTCAAGGAATGCTGCCCGGGCCGGGGGCACTGGGCTCTGGGAGCGCCTATCCCCGCTGTCAAGGCTGAGCGTCTCTCCGGGCACCCTGCTCCCCCCACCAGCCTCCACCGCCGCAACATCGGACTTCAGAACCAGTCTTCACGGCAGGCCCAGGGACGGCGATGTGGCTGTGGCTTCTGGGCCCTAGCGGGGTTGCCACATGTTGGTTGGGACTTACCTTGGGCACGAGGTAGGGCAGCACCACACGACTCTTGATGGCCATGACTTGCTTCAGGCCGTCCAAGGCAAATTCTGACACTTCCTCGTCATCCTGCAGAGGGACATTGGGGACAGTGCAGAGGCGCTGGCTCCTGCCCCACCTGTGCTGTCTGGACCAGCCACCACCGACTTCCTTCTCCACTTCCCTCCCTCCTCCCACAGCGCCCACATCCACTGCCTGTCAAAGGAGAAGCGGAGCCAAATCTGCTCCTGCTGCACCCATCCTCCTGGGGCCCACACTGCGGCTGCCTTGGCAGAACGAGCCCCTACACTTCGCTTCTACAGACAGTAAACGCCAAAGAGGTAGGTGTGTGGCAGGCCCACTCACCAGCTGCTTCAGTAAAAACGGCAGGATGTCCTCCAGGGCCTGGTGGCCGATGGTGGAGTGCAGCTGCTCAAAGGTCTTGGCGGCCGCCTCTCTGACCTCCTCCAGTGGGTCACACAAAGCCTTCCTTGCCGTGGGCACAAGGGACTCGGAGAAATACAGCACCTGCAATGGCACACGTGCGCTGGGCCTGACGCGGCGAGGGCAAGGAGGGAGCAGAAGCAAGCAAGGACCTCTGGCCCAGCCAGGCCACCAACAACCCCATGGCTCGACTTTTCTTTTAACTTAGCTGTTTTCTGTGAAAATGTGCAAGTATAAAAAAACGGAGGCACAATCTACCCGCAGAGTCTAAACCCACAAGTAATCATTCACAGTTTGATTGTTAAGGTGAGTTCTCCAGATACTCTCCCTCGCCTACAGGAACTCCAAACTCCTTCCCAGGGCAAGGCCCTGCGTGACGTGGCCTCCTCGCCCACAAGTCTTCCTTTCGCTTATCCCATCGGAAAACCCCAAGTTCTTCTTCAAGTGCAACTCAAATACTTGCACCTCTATGACGTCCTGGGGCTACAGTGGGGCCGAGGATACTTCTGTTCCCATTCTAACCAATTCCACCAAAGCAGGGCTCACTGTGAACCTAGGGCTGGTTATATGTCCTAGGTTCAGCTTTGGGGGAACTCGGTAACTATTCAATGAATCACAGCTCTATCTGCTGACAAAATTTATTTGTGTTCTTGACCAAATGCAAATATAAACCCCAAAGGTAATACTTATACTGACACACACAGGAGAAGGATCTAGTACATCAGACGAGGATGCCCAGGCTAAGCCCCTGGCTCTGTGCTTAATTTCTGACTGGCCACCCACTGCATCGCTGTGGTGCTTTCCTACCAGTCCAGAGCCTGTTTACACACTCAACCTGCTCCCCAGGAACGTTCAGAGGATCAATTACCTTAGAAAGTAAGGTCAGTGAAAAGGACTCCAAACCCCCTGAATGGAGCTACCATGGAAACTACTATTGCCGGAGCCAACACGTTTCCACCCACTGGGTACTTACTCTCATCTACTCCACTCCTAAGAATGAGCTCCCGCCGCCCTCCGCCACTCACACGCATGCACACCCTCCTTTCCCCGCTCAGGGTACCACACACTTTAACAGAACTGACAAACTGACACAAAGGAGCTTAACCTGGAGCAACCTCAGGAGTGGCGAGAAAAAAGGGCACCTCCAGTTTCCAAAGACCGCTCAAGGCCTCAAAATTGCTTAGTTCTTAGCCAGCGAATTTGATAGGAAAGCCCCAGTCCACATGCGGCCCTGCCAGCACCCCGCTGCTGGCAGCGCCCTCTAGAGTGAGATTCGCGTGTCCTGGCTCAGGTGAAGTGAGGCTGAAGTGAGTGGAGTGTCCCTAATGGTGCAGCTTCTCCCGTAACCTCCCCGTAGTCCTGAGTCAGGTCACCGACTGGTACAGGGCCTGTGGGGCCCTGAGAAGATACTCACGGCGTCCCGGCTGGTGGACTTCATGATCTCGCTCAGCCCAATGCACACGCCCTGCCTCTCATCGCTTTTCTGAGACCTCAGGCCTTCCTCAAGGATGGGGATGATCTCGGGTAGGATTTTCTCCCCTAACTTCCGGACGAGATCTCCTAATGTCCTCGCGGCAATCTGTCAGCAGAGATCAAACCAGGGCATCAACTCCCTGCAAACTCTACAATGAGGGCCCCGGAACCTCCTAGACTCTATCTGAGTCGCTGACTTAACTTCCCCAAATGCTCTTACTTACCCCTGAAGCGCCCCCAGGGTGCTTGTGACACTACAAAATAAAATGACCTGTGTGCCACACACACCTAACACAACCTGAAGCAAGGGCCGGCACCTCACACATGAATAGAAAATTTAGCATATGCCACCCGGTCAAGGGCCGATTTCCCTGGATTGAAAACTGCAGCCTGGAAGTCACTTAACTCTGTGCTCTTGTCCAAGGGGAGCTGAATTTGGAACAAATGCTTTAAGGAAAAAAACCATCTCCTCTGACGCCTCATGTAAACCCTCCTTTAGAGACAAATATGCAGTTTGCTTGCCAGGGATGAAGGTTCAGAGTGGGCCAAAGAGAACTGGCAGAAGTGATCGTCAGCCTGGGCTGAGCCCCCCTCCCAAGCACAAACACCGCCCGCCCTGACCCAGCACATCTGCTGTACCACGTTTGCTTTCTCACTCCAGACCCACTGGCCTCTGCTCAGCCCCTAGTGTCAGCCATGTTCCTGCCCACCCCAGGGTCTTAGCACATCTTGTCCTTGCATCTAATGCACTAATCCTTCCATCTGGAATAGTCCTTCTACAGCTCCTCACCTGCTTAGTGCTTACTCAGCTTTCATCTTCAAGCATCATTTCTTCTGCGAAGCCTTTCCTGACCCCCTCAGTTAGATCAAATGCCCCCGATATAAGCATCTGCAATGCCATGTAGCACTAGTCATAGTTGCATCTACATGTTTGTGGGATTATTTGGTTATCATCCATCTCCTCTACCAGACTGGAGCTCCACGAGGACAAAGAATGAGGCTACTTTTCTTCTGCATTATATCCCAGGTCTTAAGTCCCTGCTTAGCACATAGCAAGCTTAATGAATATTTGTTAAACGACTAAGTAAATAAATAAATGTTCCCTGTTAGACAGGGGACCCTGGGCCCTCTCCCAGTCTGCAGACCCAGCTTTCTAGCCTCGGAAAGGAGGCATCAGGGGCTGCGGGGTCATAAGCAAGGCCCAGGAAACTTACCGTTCTCTTATCTGCACACGTGCTGGCCAAGAAACCCAGGAGCAGCCCAAAAAGAGTGGGCAGGATCTCACGCAGGGTGCGGGGGGTATTGGAGACCACGATCTTCCAGACATGCAGGGACGCTTGCCGCACCACCAGCTGAGTGTCCGAGCGGCCCATGTACAGCCCGGCCAGCACCCGGTTCCGCCGATCCACCCCCAGGGCAGTGATGATGGCCTGCAGCCAGCAGAGAGATGCAGAGAACACGGGGTGATGAAGGCCTCACAGCTCGAGTGCCCAGGCACAGCCCTCCATCAGCAGAGCAGGGAAAATCGATGGGAGGCACGCACCTTGTTGGACTGGGCGGTTCCAAAGTTGTCATCTTCGGAGGCAGTTTCCGTGGTCATCTTCCCAGTGACTCCTGAGATGTGGAACAGGAGATCCCCGAGGAGCTGAACAGAGCTGAACCTGAGAAGGGTGCCAAGAATGGAGTCACATGGCCACAAGGGGCAGTCTCAGGGCACAACCAAGCACTGGGCACAAAAGACACTGTGAGGAAATGCACCCCAAATATTCCCGGGGGTTATCTTGGAATGGGAGAAAAGTTACAGATGACTTTCATTTCTTTACACTTTCCCACAGATTTTCTTGTCAAGCTGTCTACCAATGACCTTTAATAATGGGGAAGAATAAACACTTTAAAAAATATGTGAAAGTTTCTACAATAAAAGTTATATTAAAGGGCTGGCGGAATGGCTCAGTTGGTTAAGAGCTTGCTCAAGAGCACGGGCTCTGAGCAA
>NW_017731479.1:1843699-1875519 GCF_001890085.2 Hipposideros armiger
AAAAAGTATTCGCGTTGAAAATTGTAATACAACTGAAGAACCGAATAGAAGGAACTTTTTTTTTTTTTTTTTTAGCTGAGCCATCCTGCCACCTGTTGGCAGCTCAGCAGCAGCTCAGCTGAGGCCAGTAATCAAACCAGCAACCCTGTTGCTCAGAGCTCGCACTCTTGAGCGAGTTGTTAACCACCTGAGTCACTCGGCAGGCCCTAGAAGGAACTTTTTAAAAGAGAATCAGAATGAAGACACTGCTACAGGAAACTGGAGAGTGACAAAATGGTTACAAGTCACAAAACAGTCTGGAGAAAGCTGAGAGCTCTTGGCAACATTCTCCTCATCATTTCTCACTGAGAGTTCCCAAAAATGCAAAGCTGGGGCCCCTGGCTTCACCTGGGTTCTGCCAGATCTTTCACCTGATTCTCCAGAGGTCGTCGAAGAGGCCTTGCTC
Organism: Hipposideros armiger; assembly: GCF_001890085.2. NCBI lineage: Eukaryota > Metazoa > Chordata > Mammalia > Chiroptera > Hipposideridae > Hipposideros > Hipposideros armiger. Next base: position 1,844,145 of record NW_017731479.1, read on the forward strand.
CAGCTGGGGCAGCAGCAGGGCAATGGCCGTCTCGGCATACATGGAGATGACCCGCTGGCCTGCACGCAGGGCGGTATCACGCACAAACTCGTTCTCATCAGCGAGAGCCTGCGCACACAGAGGGTGGGTCAGCCAGGGCTGCCTCCCCCAGGCACCCAGACCTCACCCTGTCACCCAGTCCCAGTAGCAAGGAGCGAGCCCTAGTTCTGTCCTCCTCAGTAACGCTCTCTGTGGCATGGTCATCAGTGCCTACTTTGAGGATACAGGGGATGATAGGCCCCACATAAGGCGTGAACTTGTCCCCGAAGGTGATGGGCAGGTAGTTGAACATCATGATGTAGCCATCTCGGACATGGGGTGCAATGTCCACTTTGCTGGCTGTGGCCACAATTTCTGGCATCAGCTTCTCCAACTTCTCCACCCCCAAGCCAGCCATGACCTCAGCCAACCCTGCAACGAAAAGCCAGAATGAAGCCACTGGCTCTGAGGGCCCCTGGAGGGCATTCCCGGACTGGCCCCCTGGGCCTGCCGCTGGCCTCACCTTGCGCAGCGCCTGAGCGATCCACGGAGCTCTGCTCATAGGTCAGCGTCTCCATCAGCCACGGCAGCAAGTCCTCAAAGCATGACTCCCCCATGCCCTTCACCATGGCCCCCAGAGCCTTTGCAGACACCGTCCGCACCTGTCAGGTAACCGAGAGCGGGGATGGGGAGATGATGTGGCTCAAAACTCAGTGACCAGGCAGGAGCAAGGAGGGGGTCCCGCGGGTCTCCTGCCCTTTACCAGACAGACACAAAAGCAGCTTAGAGGGAATTCTCAGGAATGAAATTTCTGGGGACTGGACTAAAATAATGAGCTCCTGCCCCCCCTCCTCCCAGACTCACCTCAGGTACAGGGTCCAAAAGAGAGGCTTTCAGGCCAGGTGTCACACTTGGCAGGTAAGGAGCCAAGTCCTGTAACAACACAAGAGGTGACTCAGGTGGACACTTCTGCTTTCTCCGGGATCGTTCTGCTATGGACCCTGACCACACCATTCTGCTGACAAGGAGCGCTCGGCAGGGCTGCTCCCAGAACAGGTGGGATAAGGGTATCTGGGTGGTCCCTTGAAGGCGCCACGCAATTGCTCAGGGAAACCTCCTGGGGCCCCGAGGCTCATCCTCAGGAGGTGGAGAGCCACCAGCTGCACTTCAGTGCTTACTGCTCCTGCCCTCCTCTGGGACCGAGGCCTGCCCAGCCTCTGGAGCCTTCAGGCAATGCTTTCTGGCACTCTCCTTTCAGAACTGCATTATCATCTTGCCTTTCTTCACCTTAAAAGGTTTATGTCTCTTAATTCAGCATTCAGCTTTAAGGAACAGTTTTAAATATAGAAAAAGCCTTATGTTCATGGCAGTAACATTTAAAACAGCAAAAAAACCTTGGATACTACATGACCAATGACAGGATTACATAAGTTATAGCATGTAAACTTATTGGCATATGGTATAATTATTAAAAATCAGTTTTACAAATAAGTTGCAAATAAATTTATGTTCAGGAATATGATTTTTTAAACGTAATAAAAACCATTAACAGTAATTTTTTTGATGTTGGAGGGCTATGGATAAAATTTTTAGTTTTTCCAATTTTTCAATTTCCCAAATTTTCTAGGATTGATGTAACTTTCCCATTGGCTCTCCTGTGCCCTAAGCTCAGAAAGCCCAAGGAGAGCTGAGGTATATAGACAGTGAGCTCACACCTGTAAGCCCTTGAGAGCAAGGAAACAAGCAAATAAACAAGGTCAATCTCCTCTAATTTCCTGAGAGGCTTACAGAAGCACCTGCTTGGCATAAGGAAACACTGAAAACAGTCAAAGCAGCAGCCACTTTCCCCACCCCCCTGAAAGGTCAAAGGTGAGGCTGGACCTTTCCCACCTCAGTCTGTGAAAGGGGCCCACTGGGATGGGCCTCACCTGGGGGCTGAGCCAGTGAGGACATGAACACTGTGTTCTGCAAGATGCCCCGAGAGCCTAGATTTCCACCTTGCACCCCCAAATGATCAGGGACCCAACGCCCACACCCCTCCCCAGTCTCTTGTGCAGGGACTCTGTGCCCTAACCCAGCATCTGCTGGTCTGTTCCGCTCCACCCCTGCTGAGCTGCTACCTTCTGGTCTGTGAGGGAGTACATGTTGCCAATAATCTGGGCTGCCATCTTCCGCGTGTCCGTGGACCGGTCCTGGAAAGCTCTCTGGACGATGGGCATGACGAGGGCCAGGGACGGGGCATCAATAAAGTGGACAAATTTGGTGTCCAGCAGGGTCTGCAAGCACTTCTGGGTCTTCCTGGAGGGATCCGTAAGGGCGTCCAGCAGGACAGGGGCAATGGCTGCGTGTCCAAAACAGAGGCTGGTTTATAAGAGTCTATGGTGTGGCAACGCCACTGGGTCCCCAGAACTAGAGGGATCAGAAGAGAAAGGAGTCCGGGGATGCCCCTCCCTGGACCCCCACAAGTTACCATCTCCGGAAGCCAGCCTGTCTGAAAAGGACAATCCTTATGCCACCCCGATTGCACTGCGGAGCTGTGCTCTGGCGGGGCCCTCGGGGGCTGGCTTCAAGGGGCACTGAGCTGCAGTCACAGTGCTGGGCCTCCACAGTGCTGGGCCTGCTCAGGCACCATGGACCTTATTTAGGAAGCAGCAACCCAAAGTTGTTTTGCAAAAAACTTCCGAGACACCAAAGGCCCTTGAACCGGTGGTGGGAGAGCAGCAGACCATGCTCTGAGCAGCTAAGCTCAGGTAAAATGAGCTCTCAAGTTCAGCACCACCAGCCCAGCAGAAGGAATTCCAAGAGGAATACCTGGCTTATCTTTTCCACAGCCCAGAAAATTTAGCCACCATAAGGCCCCAAGCTGGCGGTCAACAACAACAACAAAAAAACTAATGACCCAATTTAAAAACAGGCCCGAGGATTTGTGCAGACAACTCTCCAAAGAAGATATGCAAATGGCCAATAAACACAAGATGTTCAACATCACTAATCATTAGGGAAATGCAAATAAAAAACACAATGAAATGCCACTTCACACCCACAAGGATGGCTGTCACCCAAGTGTTGACTTTGCAGACTATAACAGCGTTGGCAACTGGAATTCTTATGCATCACTGCTGGGAATGTACAGCCACTTTGGAAAACGGTCAGTCAGGCAGTTACTCAAAAAGTCATAGTTACCATATGACCCAACAATCCCATTCCCAGGTAGCTAACCAAAAGAGCTGAAAACATGTTTACAAAAAAAAAACAAAAAACTTGTACACAAATGTTCGCACTATCCTTTACAGCCAAAAGGTAGAAACAACCCAAATGTCCATCAATGGATGAATAAACAAAATGTGGTCTATAAGCACAATGAATTATTACTGGGCCGTAAAAAGGAATAAAATACTGAAATATGCTCCAGTGTGGATGAACTTTGAAGACATGCTAAGTGCAAGAAGCCTCATACAAAAGGCCACATGTTGTATGATTTACATGAAATGTCCAGAGTAGGCAGACCCATAGAGACAGAAAATAGATGAGTATTTGTCAGAGGCTGGGGGTTGGGGAGGGAGGATAGGAAGAGTGAATGCTAATGCGTATGGGATTGTTTTTTGGGGTGATGAAAATGCTCTGGAACTACAGAGTAGCGATGCTTACCTAATTTTGTGAATATACTAAAAGCCACTGAATTGCACATTTTTAAAAAGTGAATTTTTATATTATGCAAATGATATCTCAATTAAAAAAAAGAAAAGATCCAGGCTGGAGTCTCAAAATGAAGGCATTTCTACTCATTTGATAGAGATGAGACTGTTCTGGGCCTTAGGAATCCCCAGGGCTGTTGGACATTATTAAAATCAATAACAAAATCCAAGTACAGTGTATATCTAGTCATCCCTTAAAAAACAAAAACAAACAAAAAATCCCATCATTTTCTGAACGAAAAAAACCTCTGGTAATACCCTAGCTGAAGTACCCTGAATGGGCACTGAGGCTTCACACTGAAGCTTAAAATGTAACAAACGATGGGCTTGTCAAGGTGGCTGACGGGCTGTTTGTAGAAACCACCCTCAAGGAAGAGCCATATTAAACAGCAGGTAAGGGGAATAGCCTGTCCCTAACCTTCCCCTCTACCCCAGGTCTCCTGCAAGGAGATAGATTAGAAAGTTTCCAAAGAACCTAACACTTCAGATGATGCTGATGTGGTCCAGAGCTTGTCATTCAATTCTGTTGACATCAAGGCTCAGCTCAGTGCACAGGGCTCTCTCAGAATCAAGGTGTTTCTGAGCCGATGACTCAGTTTCCCTACCTATGCAGTCAGTGATGGCTACTCCAGACCAGCAGGAAAACAGACCACTTCCAAACTACTTTCTACTTATTGTTCTAGGAAAAGGGCTTCCCAGACTTTAGAGGTTATTTCGCTGTGAGCGCATCTGTCACAAGAGGGCACACTCTTTGCTGAATGGGTGCATATTCCCTACAGCATTCAGGGACAGGAGGAGCCTGGGCCAGTGCCCCCCATGGGAGAGGCATACCCAGGATCTCCGGGTTCCTGATGACGGAGCCGATCTGCCTGAGAGCCTGCTGTCCAGCCTTCTGCACTTTGACGTGCGAATCGGTCAGCACCTCCGTGAGCTTGGGCACGATGTTGGGCAGGCAGGACGACAGCTGCTTAGGAGCACAGTACGCCATCGCCCCCAGCAACTCCACAGACCCTGCAGATGGCAGACACATGCTCAGCGTGGACTCCATGAGCACAGGTGACGAGTCACCTGGGCTGACTGCCCAGGCAAGGGACAACCGGCCTGCTCCTCTGCAGATTGTGCACAAGCAGTCCCCAGGAGGAGGGCAGAGGAGACTGGCTCCAGCAGAGACCAAGGAGACACCTGGCTTAGTCCTGGCGGGGATCCAAGGCCAAGTCACGGAATTTCTCTGGCCTCAGTCTCCTCATTCACAAATGAGTAAACTGATTTAGATCTGTCATTTTCCAAACTATACAGAAGCCTGAAGGACCCAGAGGGAAGCCAAGTGGGGGAGCCCCAGACCTTGACCCTCCCTACACCTGAGCAGCTCTGCTTGTATCTCTTTTGTGTATTAGGATTCCAGATAAGATTATGGTTTTTAAAAAGTGGTTTAATGGGGAAAAAAACTTTAAAATCAGTGAACTAGCCACAGACTAGCTTTAAGGCTCGAGGATTTCCTGATTTAGGGCTGTGGCTTCTGTGCCTGTGCTTTGCAAGTATGCACAAAAACTATTGAAGGATGGGCTGCCCAATGGCAAAGAAAGGCTTGGCCTTACCCCCGGCCTGGGGAGCACACACGCAGCACAAGCGCTGTCGCTACCTAGAACCCCGCAAGGGCCGTTTTCAAAACAGGAAGTTGAGACAGAGACATGGAAGGCAGTGGCCTTACCAGCTTTGGTTCTCCAGGATTCCTCCTCCAGGGCCGCCAATAAGGAGGGGAGCACCAGCTTTACCCCGTGAGCACTCAAGTTGCTCATCACAGCCTTGGCACAATCATCTGCAGCCTCGATGGAGGAGAAAAGACATTCAGGGGCCTCCTTGCCCAAGTAAGGGTCAAGGCCTGACGCTAGACCAAGTGTTCCCCCAGTGACCAACACTTATGGGGGGGTCTACTGTGTCAGACCCTGTGCCTGGGCCTGCAGACGTGATTGAGGAGAGACAGTTTCCATCTCACAAAGCCTCAGTACTTTACTGGGAGCCAGGGGAGTCCATACCAGTAACCGGGACCCAGTGTACAGGCAGAAGGGGTTCTGACAGAAGGGGCCTTACATTACCTCAGACTGCCCGCCAGTCTCATGCCAACGGCCAGCCCCCGCTGTCAGCAGCTGCCAACAGTGGTCACATGCAGCCTCAGGACTTACCTCACGTACGTACTGGTTCCCATCCCCAAAGCACAGCAGCAGATGGGGCAGCACGTGAACCACGTATGGTTCGAAGAGCTTCCCCAGCATGGTGCAGAGCATCTCGAAGGCAAAGAGGGCTCCTGGGGGAGGAGAAGGCGGGACAGCTGGAGCAGCCCAGGACAACCTCCCTGCTACCTCCTCACCCTCCGGAAACACTCAGGGCAGCTGTGGGACTGAGCGGCTGCTCCGTGAAGGAGCAACATCCTCTGCCTCCCCCAGAGCAGGAATATGGCTAAGCAGAAAGAGGGAAGGGAGAAGGGGGCATCCATCGCTTCTTGGCACTGACAGCTAGAAAGACAAAGTCTCTCAGCTGGGGGTGTTGCTGAGTTACAAAGTCCAGGCCACATCAGCAAGGCCCGATGGAACAGGTCACACACAGCTGCCCGCTGCAAGGCACACACATACACCAGCCCTCCAGAGGGGAAGGCAAGGCCAGATTCCTCCCTCTGGCAGCTGGGCAGCCCTGAGCTCAGATACTCACCCTCTCGCCGGCGGAAGTTCTTCTTATCCTGGATGGCATCGGTCAGCGCTGCCATCATTTCCTGTTGCTTTAGCGACAGGATACCCAGGCCCTTCACCAGGCCGGCCAGCCCGTACGCAGCCCCCTTGCGCTCCGCGTACTTGTCCGACTCCAGCAGCTGCTGCATCAGCCTCTGGATCATGCCTCCTGCATCTTCCTTGATGGCTGGCACGAGGGGTGGCAGGCAGCTGGCCACGGACTCCTGGACCTATGGGACGGGCCCACCTCAGCAGGAACCACCAAGAACAACCTTCCCTGGTGGCCGACACAGTCCTACGCCCCATCTCAGCCACTCGGACAACACAGAGCATCAGAGAAGCGAACAGTGCTACACACGTGGACCCCATCAGGCTGCACGCCACATCTGTCAGTGACGTGAGCATTAACCGTTACGGTGCTATTTCTGGTCTAAAGGGAGAGAACCTAGGCCAGGGGGCGGGGTGTGTGGGGAGGTGTGGGGGTGTCTCTCTCTCTCTGCGTGCGCACGCAGAGGTGGGGAACAGGACTCCAGGAAAATTAAACCCACTCACAGAGAAAATCCAGAGAAAAGCACGTTACTGTGCCTCCATAAAAACGGCCCACAATCTCTGCCTTCCAGGGCCACGCCCAAACTTTGTGGTACCAAAAGACACGGCTCATTAAGCCCAGCTCGAGAGCAGAACAGCATTACGCTGCCAGGGGACTGGGCAGGACCCTGTGCAGGTTGGGTTTTCTGACAACTTGTTTGAACCATAATTTTGTGAACCTGCATTTGATGAGGACACTCTGGGTAGTCCAAAATGCAAGTTGCAGAAAATATACATAAATAGGCTTTTCAAAAAAGAAACAAAATCCTTGCACTGAGGCTTGGAGGCTGCATTAAAAGTCCCCCGAAACACGTAACAAAAACGTAAAGAAGGTCAGAAAAAAAGCTGACATGAGGCAGCCATTTTTTTTTTTTTTAATCTTTGTATCCCTAGTGCCAGGTTTATACTACATGCAAAAATGACTGTTAATAAACAAGTAGAAAAAATAAAACTATCCATGTCTACTAGAACCAAGTAGTAAAGTAACTCCCTGTTCAGCGGTATTCTTGACTATAAATCAGGCAGTCCTCTAAGATAGGGGACGGCTCCTTGCAAAGAACTGGGTCTTCAGGACCCTGATACTCAACTCTGTCCCTAGCATCCCACTGGCCACCCACAGTCGGGGCCCCAGGCTGGGTGCCAGGTACCTGCTGGGAGGGGGTGGAGAGGGCAGCGATGAGCTTGGCAACAATGGGCTTCACTTTGGGGTCACTCTTGTCCAGGTGCTTGGCCAGAGAGCCCATCAGGACCACAACGCTCTGCCGCACGGCATCGTAGCTGGCATCGTTGGGCGCATTCTTCAGGAATTCCTCAAACACCGGCAGCAGCGAGTTGACATTCTCCTGGAAAGCCAAGTGCACTCAGAGCCTCACATCAAGCCTACAGGCTGTGTCTGGGGGATGATGGCCTGTGCCCAAGGACCAAGCCCAGGTCTGCTCTGGGACGGCCATCCTGACAAGCCCCAACAATGCCAGTGGGTTTCCCAGTTTTCTGGCACGACTGCACCAGACTTATAAGAATTTAACACCCTTCTGGGGTCTTTTTGGCTCAAAGGAAATATTAAATGCATTTTCCATGGGGACCAGTGCCCTGCCGGGATTTCTGGCACTCATTCTCCCTGTCACCACTGCTCAGCCCCGCCTCCTGCCTCGGCCCAGCCCAGCCTTTTCCCCAGACCCTCAGCTGGCTGAAATCTTTACCTTCCCATGGGTGTTGAGCGTCGCCAGGGCTGCATCTAACATGCACTTCCGGACATCAGGGTTTCGGTCATTGAGAGCATCAGGGACAAAAAACTGAAAGAGTGGCTTCACCTGAGAGCTGTCCAAACACTGGGAGAGCTTGTTCAGGGCCAAAGCCAAGCCACACCTGGGAAAGAAATGCGAGCGTGTTGGGGGGCAAGGGCTGGCCAGGGGCCTCCTCTGCTAGTGGGATCTATCTATCCCGGTATACCACAAGTGGGGGGCTTGACACCAGCAAACACTGCTTTGGGGGACAGAGCACAGCATGAAACCCACTGCCTATTACCCACCAGCCTACACAATGGACTGGAATAACCCACTTGCCAAATAGAAACCCACCATCTGCCCAGTTTCCCTCCTACAGGGTGACTTTGGGCAGGGGACCAGCTCTGCCTGTTTCCCCATGAGTGCAGTGCCTGTCCTGCTACCTCCAAGGCAGCTGCAGGAGAAGAGGGAGAGACAGGAACCAGATGTGAAGGCACTCGGAAGTGGACATACCCTACCAAGGCAAAGTGCTATTGTTCTTTTCAGCTACAGAGCAGTAAGAAGGTCCCCAGGGACCTCTGAGGACACAGGCCCAGAGGAAAGGAGAAACATGCTCAAGGTCACACAGCTAGCATGGGAGGAGCCACCACTTGAACTCTGGGCTCCCGGACTCAGAGGGAGGTCTTGTCCTTTCCTTCCACTGTTCCATTCATCCGTGCTGCCTCCTCACAGCACCCAGCCCACCTGCCACCTCTCAGGCAGCTCTGAACGGAACAAGATTGCAACAGCTGCTGTACCTGGCTTCCCACTGATCGGGAGGAGACTCCGAGATAACTCGTCCCAAAGCATCCAGCACTGGGGGCGGCCGCTGCAACAAAAGGTTGATAAATGCACTGCAGTGCTCTCCCCCACCAAGCCCAGCAAGCCAGCGACCCAGGGGTGAGGCTGTGATCAGTCACAGCCACCCTGAGCCATGGTGAGCTCCAGGAGCAAGTCGGAGGCTGAGCAGTCCAGTGCACCCTCCTGCCGCCCAGTCCGCCTCAGGGCGCACAGGCTACTCACGTAGAGCTTCTCCTGGTAGATCTCCATGAGCCTGCCCATAACCTCCGCCGCCTGACGCTGGTACCGTGCCAAGGCGTGGGAGAGGGCTTCGGCCCCAGCCTGCCTCACAGCGGCCTCATGATAGATGACATCGTCGATCAGCAAGGAGCAGAGGTCTGGCTGCAGATCTAGGCCCATGGTCGACCAGAGCCTGCAGCAGACCGAAGGCGGGGCAGGTCAGACAAGGATCTGCAGCACCCTCCCACCGAACCCGACTACCCAGCCCTTCTCTCACAGCAGGCCCAGCACACTGGGTCCAGTTACATCCTGAGAGAAGAGAGGATGGAGCAGGAAAGAACCACCTTCCAATGGCTCTCACCTCTCAGCCAGCTTCCGGATCTCCTCCTCCTGGTCAAACTTGACCACCCAGAGCCTCCGCAGAAGATTCAGACCATTTTTCTCATCAGTATCAGGCACTGGCAATACCATGTGGAGTTCCATCAGCCCCTGAGAGGGAGCAGAATTGGACCGTGTGAGGCACGACCTTTCGGAAGAGGCCCAGCCTACCTAACCTCCAGCCAGGGCTGTGCTCTCCAAGACGCAGCCACCAGCCGCACATGGGTCTTCAAAGTTAAATCAACTACATTAACTATAATTCCTTAGTCGCACCAGTCACACTTCAAGGGCTGGCTAGCGGCTACCACATTGGACAGCTAAGATACGTGTTTCCATCACTGCAGAAAGTTCTACTGGACAGCGCTGGTCTGGGAAGAGCCGTGAATCCACTCAACTCACAAGCTGCTCTGTCTCCTTAAACAGCTTCTCTTTTGTAAAATGATGGTGTGTGGTGGTACAATATTTTTTAATGTAAAATTTAAAAAAATTTAACTCTAAACATGCAAAGACAGACAAAACCTCAGAAAAAGGACATTCTCTTTGCTTTGTCTTTAAGAAAAATTTACCACACTGCCGTCTTTTTTCAGATTTTACTAAGGACAAGTGGGAACTCTTCACTGATCAATAGCAGGAGGCTGTAGACTGGCTTTTGGGGACCACTGTCGCATACTCCAAAGGGATCCTTTAGTTTTTTGGTGCAGACAAGACACATACAAGGTAGTGAGCTGCAGAAATGAACTAAGCCCATGAGTTACAGCTGTCTATAGAAGTACCAAGATCCACATTCCAGTTTAGAAATCGGGTGAAGAAAAAACAGCAACAGAGCACGACAACTGCTTAGTTGTCCCAACTCCTAGAAAGACCCCAACCCACACCGTGACCTCTTCTCCGCTCCAGGACACTCTGGTGCAGACGTGAGACACCCCCCATAAGGCTGAGGGGCATGCCTTCAAATGTCCCTCATGCAGCTCAAGTGCTTGCACTGAGCCACAGGGATGCTGTGGAGGCCCCGCGAGGAAGTGGGCACGCACCCGGAGCGCAGTGTCTCGCACGCTGGCACACGGGGACTGCAAGGCACAGAGCAGCACGTCCACCTCCTCTTGCTCTGCGAAGGCACAGCCATCCTTGCCACTGCTGCTGGCACAGAGGGTGGTCAGAGTGTCTGAAGCCAGAACCTAAGGAGAACATCAATCCACTGGACTCAGTTCAGCCAATTATTTACTACTATGGGGTCAGGCAGGAGGGCCGGGCGATGCGTTAGGGGCCCAGAGGGGTATCTGAACTGAGAATGCCCACCCCACAGCCCACCTAGGGCTGAGACCCCAGCTCCAGGTCAGGGCCAGTGGCAGGACCCAAGCAAAACCCCTTCACTAGCTAAGAATAGTCAGGCTGGCTTTCAAAAGCAGCCCTTCTGCTCAAGCCCAAAAGTGATGGCTGAGAGAGAAAACAAGGACTCAATCCCAACTACTTGGACCTGCAGTCGGGATCACAAACTGAGTCACAGCAACAGCCAATGGGAAATCAGGTCACCTGCAGGCGGGGAGAGCCCGTCCCGATCACCCAGGTCAGAAGGCGCAGCATGGCCACGCGAGGCAGCAGCTCTGGGCCATTCTAAGAGAGAGAAGAGCAGGTCAGTCAGGTGAGACAATGGGGAAAGGCTGGAACCAGGCCCCTTGGCACATGAAGCAGCATCTGGTCACTCAGAGGGACATTCTGGGCCACACAACAGCCAGCTCCACTGAAGAAACCCCATCAGGTTTACAACTAAACCTACATGAGCCAACCCCAGTCAATAAGGATCCTAAGGGGCTCAAAATAAGTTAATTCTGAAACTTGCTTGAAATTCATAGAATATGAAAAACATATGGATACTGAACTTTACAAGTAAAGAAACACAAAATGAAAAGGCACCATTCTGGGCTGGCCGAGTGGCACATTGGTTAAGAACTGGCTTGGGATGCAAGAGGGCCCCGGTTCGGATCCCACTTATGAGGGCCAGTGACACTGCCCTCCACAGCTAAGATGCTGAACAACAGCTCAACTTGGAGCTGGGCTGCCATGAGTTGCCGGCGACAGCGTAGGCTGCAACCCCTGCTGCAGTGGGTTGCCATGGGCTACCGTGTGTAGCCAGCAGCCAGCAGCCGCAGTGACTGATCTGCCTCGCCCGGGAAGAGCGCAATGATGGTGCCAACTTGGGCCAGTGAAGCAACATCCTCCACAACTAGACTGAAGAACAAAAGGACAGCAACTTGTCTGTTCGCCTTCCCCCAATAATAAACAAATAAATAGATAAATAAATAAATGAATGAATGAATGAATAAAAAAGGCACCATTCTTCCACCCATCGTTGGCAAGATTTTTAAAAAATACTATCTGAGGTTGCGTTTACCTTGGAGAAAACGGGACTCTTACTGAGGGTGGAGCTGAGAACATGCCATATCACTTAGCAATTCCATGCCAAGCATCTGTCCCATGGCAACACTCACACGGGTGTGCAAGGGGCATGCATATATGTACACAGGGGCACACCACAGCACTGTTCAAAATAGGGTGAAGTTACAAATAACCAAAACATATCCATCACAGGTAAAGAGTTAACTAAAACATGGCATATCCACAGCAGAATCCCAGGCCGACCGTAAAATCAACAAAATAGGTCCTCGCGCACCGACACGGGAGGAGACCCAGAGTGCACAGTCATATGAAAGCAGGAGCAGCCATTTTTGCTTTACTGTGTGTGGGGGCGTGTGTTCCGCGTGTGCGTAAAAACTGGTCCACAAGGGTATACACCCAACTGTCAGCAACCGTTACCTCTGAAAAGTGGTATTTCTTTCTTTCTGCCTCTGTGGTGTTGGAATTTTTAAAAATACGCATGCATTTCTTCGGCAAATTTTTAGAACATAATCTGTTAAAAAGAGGACCCCTCAATGAATGAGGTCCGCTCTCATAATCATAAGCCAGTCAAAGGGAGAGTGGTCAGTACTATCTTCTGAGTTAGAAACACAACAAACACAATAAATTAATACAAAATCCTTTAACTCCTTCAGGTCAGAAGCTCTCAGACATGGGAGACCTGAACATGTCGTGGAAGCCCTGGCAGCTGCACTGACTATGGGCTGCTGCTGGAGGCATCAACACACTCTCCGCTGCCCGCCCCAGCATCACTGATGAGCCAGGAAGTGTCGAACAGCCCCTCCTCCCAAACCACCCCGCCAGCCCAGGCGAGACCCAGGCCCCCTGCCGACCTCATCCACGTGCCCAGGAAGGTTAGTGGGGGAGGCCCTGAGCTGGGCGTGGACAGTCAGGATCTGGAGAATCTGGGCCATGCGTTCCTCTTCCTCCTCGCTCTGCTGGGGCATCTCGGTCAGCACCATCTTCAGAAACGGGAAGACTAAGGAAAAGGCTGGCGCGGACAGTGGTGCGGCATCTGTGGGAGCAAGGAGCAGACATGATCGTGCTGGCAGGGCAGGGCCCCGGCGGGCTGCCTCAGTGTCCATCCTCAGAGCAAGCGGGCAAGAGGAAGGCTGGAGGCCCTTTCTGACACCCGGAAGCACATGGTATGACAACAGGGTGACAGCTGGTAGCCCGGTTCTAAAGCCAATCCTGCTCACACCCCAACACCACCCAGCTCCAAAATGTAAGAGTTAGAACAGACAAGGAAATTCTAGTGACAAGAAGTAAACCCTCAATGGGAGTCACAGCGACGCACAGGATACCAGGACTGGACTCGGAAGTCCTCCATCTGGTCCAACCTCCCCCGCCCTCCGCCATTTTTCAGATAAGGAAACCAAGGTCAGGGAAGGAGCAGACTCGCCAGGGCCACAGCCTCATGAAGCCCCAAGCGGGCAGAAGCTCAGGCATTCCCCGGACCGGCTCACACCGCCTCATGTCCTCTGTCTGTGCCATCCTTACCTGGCTCGCCCTTGCCCACCCTGCTGGTGATGGTGTGGCTGTGCAGCAGGGTCACGGCCCTCTTCACGGCCACCGACAGCTCCTCCTGGCACCATGACTTATCCAGGGCACACTCTGGCTTCAGCAGGCGCAGAGTCACGTGGCTCACCAAAGTGCCTATGTCCAAGAGAGAGACTCAGCAAGGAATGACCCACACAGCCAGGAAGGATACAGCCCAGCACAGAGGCGCCCCGTGCCTCTGCCTTAATAGTAATCAATTCTGCTGTGCCAGGAAGTCCTCAGCCTCACTTCTCATTTCCTCTTCGTGGCGGCAGGCAGGGTAGGCAGGCAGGGAGCTGTCCTCCTGATACTAAGCAATCACAAGTGTGGTGACAGGAAGCATGAGCCACCTGAGGGCTATTCAGCCAAGAGCAAAGCTCTGTCTGTATGGTCTTCCCGCCTTCCATGCAACAAGCCCAGGCGGCCAGGTAACAGTTCCGGCAGGCTCCTCGTGCACTGGCTCAGAACGGTTTTCCAGACTCATTTTTCCAGAGCTCACTTTCATTCAGAACAGTTCCCAGATTCCTGCCTCACCCATGGAAAAATTCCCTTTAAGCTAGAAAGTCTGCTTAATTCCCAGCCACCCTACCTGGTCTTTGTTTTCCCACAGCAAACAGAAAGCTCAAGGTCACAGAGACCTCTCATCACTGACACGTGGCTGCTTGGGAGCTCTGCGCTGCACTGACCGGCCACGTGGCACCAAGCCACCCCTACTGCCACTGAATTTCTAACTGGCCTTAGTTTTACAACTACTACAGAAAGATCACACAGTGCCGGCCGAGTGGCGCGATGGTTAAGAACTGGCTTGGGACGCCAGAGGGCCCCGGTTCGGATCCCATATATGAGGGCCAGTGACACTGCCCTCCACAGCTAAGATGCTGAACAACAGCTCAACCTGGAGCTGGGCTGCCATGAGTCGCCAGCGACGGCGTAGGCTGCAGCCCCTGTGGCAGTGGGTTGCCATGGGCTACCGTGTGTAGCCAGCAGCCAGCGTGAGCGGCCAGCAGCCGCAGTGAGCGGCCTTCCAGAAGCCGGCGACTGATGTGCTTCGCCCAGGAAGAGCACAATGATGGTGCCAACTTGGACCAGTGAAGCAACGTCCTCCACAACTAGACTGAAGAACAAAAGGATAGCAACTTGTCTGTTCCCCTTCCCCCAATTCCCCAGTGCTGTTCCCATCCCCCAATTCCCCAATAAAAATCTTTAAAAAAAAAAAAAAAAAGATCACACAGACTAGTATCTAAAACCTGGGCCTGAGTGAAGGCACAGCAGACGTAAAACAGGAAAAAGGAGAGGCACTATGTCGCCCCGAGGGTATGCAGCTAGAGGTTCCCAAGGCCACTTTCATAGGAAACAAGTCAGTAACCTAGGTCACCAAGTGGCTCCCCACCAGAGTTCAGGGGCATCCTCGCCCACCTCCCGGCCCGCCCAGGGTCATGCTCACAGCCTGCAAACAAGGACTAACCCAAAGCCCTGAGTCGAGGGGGCATGACGCAGGCAGCCAAGGACAGGAAAGGGTTCTTGATCCTGGGAGCGGCCAGGGGAGATTTCAGCAAGGGCAGAAAAGAGTCGACCAAAACAGGGATGTACTGGGTCAGGCCCGATGGGTTCTTGGCCAGGATGGTGTCCAGCAGTCCTAGCGCCGCCTCCAGCTCACTGTCCATCTGCAAGCAGAGTCGCCCCAGGAGGCAGGTTAGCGGGGTCCTGCTCCGGAACAGCGAGGAACAGGCCCGGGCCGCCCAGCACTCACCTCCTGCAGCCGCCTCCGGATCTGGGCCTCCTTGTCCAGCTGGGCCTGCAGCATCTCCTTCTGCTTGCTGGTCAGCTGCACCTCCTCTTTAATGCCTTTCTTCTTCTTTATTTCCTAAAGGTAACAAGTAAAGCAATTCCATCTCCAGGAAACAGGCCTCCCTCCCTATCAGAGGAAGGCGAACTCGGTTCCGGTCAGCACCATGCCCGCTCTCAATCTGTGACCTGGGCCCCCAAACCTACCATGTGGCCTCCCCACCGCCCACAAAGTCCGCAGCCACCTGGTTCCAAGAAAACAGAGAGAAGCAGTAGAGAAGCGATTTCTTCTCGGATTCTCTACTGACAAACGCAAGAGGGACCTTTTATATGCGAGAGAAATGAAAAGTCCCTCGATGAGCTAGAAAGGGCATTCTGGTGGCCACACAGCTTCAGGATCAAAACTTCAGCCTCCCTGCTGGCCTGGCCTGCCTAAAAACGCTCTCCCCCAGTGTAAGCTGAAGCCGGAAAAAGGCCGAGAGAGCCCTCATTCATTCATCCAGTACTGACTGAGCACCTGCATTGTACCAGGCACAGTTCTAGACGCTGGGGATACTGTGAGAGACAAGACCAAGTCCCTGCCATTACGGAGCACATGTCTAGTGGGTGAAAACAGACAATGAACATGTAACCAAATACATAAACAAGATGACTTCAGGTCACGACAAATGTTAGGAAAGGAATAAATACAATACATAGTAACCAAGGAGAAGGGCAGGGTCCACTTTGGATGGGGGGGCAGGATGGTCGCCTCTCTGAGAAGCAGGCTTGTGGACACATGGGCTGAGATGTGAAAGACAAGAAGAACCCAGACTCGTAAAGACAGAGAGAAAAGCAATGGCTCTGAGACAGGGAAGGGCACTGTGGGTTCTGTTACAAGCTGAACACAGCCATCGAAACACGATTCCCCAGAGGTTACACTGTGCCAGGCCCCATGCCTGCTGTCAGGAGTGAAGACAGATGCCAGCCTTCAAGGAGTTGGGTGGACAGGCATGGATTCAAGCAACACCACTTAGCAGAGGAAATGTATGAACCGCTGCTGGCACCCAGCAGAGAGAGAAATTTATTTTCCATGAGTCTGGGGTGGAGAAAGCTACTGAGAAAGAATAAATAAAGGGTGAGGCGGGAGGACCCAGGACGGGCAGGTGGGATGAGAGGGGTATGCCACAGGCCTCAGGATGACCCAAAGAAACAGCATCTGTGCAGTAGGAAAAGCCACCAGCCTGAGGCCACCAAGCTCAACAGGCAGCCCGTGTACTCACCTCCTTCAGTTCCAGCTCGATGATCTGCTCCTTGAAGGAATAAGCTTTGTTCTCTCGCTTCATGTTGGCCTTTTTTATGCTGTCCTGCTGGGCACTGAAATCCCAGAGCAGGTGATCAGCCAGCTTCAAAACAGCCACCAGCCCCTTTAGCCTCTCGCCACCATGAAATCCCAGCTAGCTTTTGAGCAGTATGCACCAGGAAAGCACTGGGCACTTGACATGCTCTTGCACCCCAGGCCTAAGCACATGCCTGGAACACAGCAGGCACTTGTCCAACGAATAGACACGCAGATTCATTCATTTCTCACAACAACCCTACAAAGGAAGGGTCGTCTCTACCTGACAGGCAAGAAAACTAAGGCTTGGGAGGAAAGGCAACTGCGCCCACGAGTGGCGTCTCACCCCTGGATGATGGATTTGTCATACAGCTCCCCAGCCGGGGTCTGCATGATGGCAAACTCCTCCCGGGTCACCTGGCGCAGTGCAGGGTTCTGCACGGAGGTGGTGATGGTGCTGATGAGCTGCGGGAGGACCCGGTCCGGGGATAGGATGGAGAGGGAGCCCATGGCATTCATGGAAGCCTGCCAGACAGACACGGTCAGTGTGTGCCAAGGCTGGCACTGGAGAGGTGTCCTGCCCCACTTATATGCCCCTAGCAACTGACTCCCTTTCTTCTTGCCCCTGCCCATTCTTTCTGAGCACTGCCCACTGGAGCGGACAGCTGCAGCGTGTGCCTGTCTTCTCGGCAAACATTTACTACTTTGGTACTACCACCCTGATTTGGGGGAGACACAGTCCTCCCCGACTCTCAATCTGTAGTTCAGGGGAGCTGCCACCACCCTTTCCAGGGGTGGGCCTGTGACCCAGACCAAAAGGACGGGCCTAGGGATGGGCACAGGACCCAAGTCAGGGCCACTAGGGGCAGTGAGACCCCATGCCAGCTGAAATGATTGGAAAACACAAGCTTCTTCTGCTAGAGCTGATGGGGGACAAGCCGTAAGCCAGGAATCCTAGCAGCCATCCTGCCACCAGAAAGGGGAAGAATTGTCGGAGAATGCAGTCCACATCGTGGAAAGCAGAGACGAGACACAAATGGAAGAGACAGGCATTGCAGGCACCACCTACAATGTCCCGATGACACCTGAGTCCCTGTCAACTCAGATCCTGGCACTTAGCAGTTAGTTAAGGCAGTAAATCCTTTTTGTGCTCAAGCCAGTCTGCATTTTCTGTCACTCGCAACCCAAGGGTCCAAACCCACATTACATCACACTTTCACCTGTTTCTTTGAATCCTCTCCCTCCCTGCACTCGAACCTGAGGCCAGAACCAGCTCACGTGCCAATCACCTGGTTCAGGGGACTCTGTGTGGTGATCCTGGGAATCATCTGATCCAGGTGCCTGGTGATGAAGGCTTCTGGATCAATCTTCATCCTAACGAGAAGCGCTGGCCAGAGTCCAGACTGCACTGTCACTGAAGGGGAGAGGGGCAACTTAAGGCCTTCTGCGTGGCCCCCTCATCCTCTGCCCAACAAGGCCCTCCCCTCCCACACCCACCCCAGCCACAGACCTAAGGATGGGTGGTGAGAGATGATCAGCATCTCCTGGGCCAGCTGTTCGGTGTTGGTGACGTCACCCTCCAGCCCTGGCACCACAGAGATGATGCACAGAGCCTCTTGCAGGACTCGTGGAGGCACGTAGGCCTTGCCCGCCTCAGTTACCTCCCCAGCATCAGTCACCAGAGCCTCTAAGGGCAGCACCTGTGTGGAGACAACACGTGAGAGGCCCCAATGCTGTGTGTGCCAGAGCCCTGTGCAGGCCTGGCACACAGGGACACGGCTGCCTCTCGCTCATGTTGTTCTCAAGGGTCCCTGCTGAAATGGAGTCTGATGCCCAGCTCCCTGCATCGGGGCCCACAGGCTGTGAGATATGCCGGGAAGAAGGAAGCACCTAAACCACTCACGGAGGAAAACAAGTCTACTCCTAGTTCTGCCACTCACCAGCTGGGAGACCCAGCGCAAGTCATTTCAGCTCCTGGGCCCTGGACAACTTGCATAAAAAAAGGGTAGTCAGCCTGGCTGCCTTTCACAAGGGAGAATGGGTAGGAAATGCTTTACAAATTACAAAGCACTTTAAAAACATAATGTGTTATCCAGTTAAGAATGAAAGGTTAACCTACATATCAAAAGGCACAGGAAGAATAAAAAGTCTTTGAAAAGAAAAAGAATTACAGTTGACCCTTGAACAACGTGGATTAGAATGGCACGGATCCACTTAGACCCCAGTTCAACTGACCTGCCCAGTTCAAAGGGTCAACTATGCAGTTGGGAATCCATGGATGCAGAGGGCCAACTGTAGTTACACTCAGATTTTCAACTGCGAGGAAGGTCGCATCCCCTAACCCATGCGTCGTTCAAGAGTCCATTGTATACGAAAGAAGATGTTACCAGAGCTTAATTAAGGGCAGAGGGGAAGATTCGGGCCTCACAGAGTCTGAGTGCGAACAGCCCCGGAGCGGCCCAGCCCAAATCCCACGGCACACGCAGGGTCAGCGAAGCCGGTCTGAGCCCCAGCTCTGCAGCCCAGACGCCCTCACCTTGTGAGAGCTGAGGACAGTCTTCAGCTCCTCCAGGAGTCCGTACGCCAGCTTAAAGCCCCCGAGGGAGGCCAGCAGCTTCCGCACCGTCTGCTGGGCCTGCCTGCGCACGTGCCAGGTGCGGCTCAGGAGCACCGCCACCAGAGCCCGGTGGTACTGCCTGCAAGCACAGGTACAGGCTGTCCTGGGAGGAGGCCGGGCGCAGGGCTCTCCACAGCCGGCCCTCCTGCCCACCGCACACCCCCGTTTCTCAGCTCCCTGCCGGGTTCGCCTCCTCTGGCCCGAGAGGAAAGGTAAGTGAGCCTCACGTACTGGACTTTGCTGCCGGTAAGTCTGTGCGGGTGGTCCAGGAGAAGTCTCTCTGTCAGGTGCAACACAGTACACAGGGCTAGGAGGGGAGAGAAACAGAGGTGTTTCTAAAATAAATAACACATCCAGAAAGAACTGGGAAATGAACACCAAACTGTAAGCATGAATTATCACTGGGTGTGCAATTACAGCTCATATGAATTCCCTTCTCTTGGTTTACTATGTACATGTGTGTGTGGAATAAGAAAAAGTATACACTTCCTTATAATTAATTAAAAATTATATGCAGTTCTAAAAAAGAATGAGGACACTCATTACATACTGACATGGAGTGATTTCTAAGTCTGGACAGCACACTGTGCATAGTAGGCATGCTACCATTTGTGTAACAAAGGTAGAGAACTAATACATGAAAGAGATTTACTGGTATAAAAAAAAATATCTAGGACACACCAAAGTTGATAAAATTGCTTCTCCATGGCCGGGAAACTGGGTCGTCAGAGATCAAAGTGGGGTATAATTTTAAGTGTAGATTCTCTTGGATCTTTTATTTTTTAATTATGTGAATGTATTTCCTATCCAAAAGCTATTTTTTTAAATCAGGAACTGAGTAACAGTCATAGCTCGTTAACAGGATGTTGTGATTTGTGAGTCAAAGACTTCAAATCACCAATTAGCAGCAGACACTCCTCAGGCAACCTGGAATTTTAAACACACATTTAAAGATCAACTCTTCCCTCTCTGCCAGTAGTTTTTGTGTCTCCTGGAGGGGGAGTGGAGCCAACCACACTGCACCCGAGCTTCTCATCTGCTTCTTAATACAAGAAAACCTCCGAGACGACACCAATTACCCAACCAGCCATAATTACCCCTAACATCACAGCTCCACAACCATCAGTGCGCACTGTCTCCCCAAATCTTCCACTTCCCCCAATTTCCCTAGCCTTCCACACCCCACAGGAATGAATTCATTCCCATGATGGCCAATCTCTTGGCCAGATCACTATGGTCCAGGTTTCTGCAGAGCTGACTGGGCAAAACAACAGGCAGCAGGGAAGGGTGTTCTCTGAAGACCCTCCAGAGAGACTCAGGCCCAATCTCAAGTTCAGCTAACGGGGTAATAACTCACCATCCTCTGAAGCCATGAGCAGGAACTTCTCAGAAGTGAAAATCTGCTTCTTCTCATCCACAACCAGCTGCCAGAAACTGCTCAGTTTGGCCTCTGCAAGAAACAAAAGGTCACCCCACGACACAACTCACCATGCCCACCAGGGCTGGTCCCCTCCATCCTGAAGCTGCCAGGGCTGGCTTTGCGGACAGACCCTCCACTGCAGGGCCAGGTCACTACAGACGCTGCCCTCCCACGTCCTGAGCTGCCTACAGGAGCCCGGGCGAGCTGCTGGCTTCCCATCAGTTCCCACCTAGTCCAGCACCAGGCTAAAGACTTGGCTTTCACCCTGGTGCTTTCCCTGCCCTTCCCTGACGGGCTGGTTTGAACTCGCACTGGGCGGTTCCCTTCCACCTGGGAAATCCTTCCTAGCCTTCCAGGCCCTAGTTCAAATGCTCCCTCCTTCTGAAGCCTTTCCTAATGATACCCAGTCCCTAAACCAGCAGTTCTCAACCTTCCTAATGCCGCGACCCCTTAATACAGTTCCTCATGTTGTGGAGACCCCCAACCATCAAATTATTTTCATTGCTACTGTTATGAATCGTAATGTAAATATCTTTTTGTTTCCCGATAGTCTTAGGCGACCCCTGTGAAAGGGTCGTTTGACCTCCAAAGGGGTTGCGACCCACAGGTTGAGAACCGCTGCCCTTAACTAAAAGGAATCCCTCCTTCAAAACCGCTTCAAGGCCACGTTTTGCCTTTTGCATCTCTTCTCCAACAAAAGTAAAGCAGCCTGGAATTTGTGAAGCAAGGTCATGTTCACCTTTGTATCCCCCCAGGTAGCCCAGGGCCTTGGCATATACCCAGATGGCACACAGTAATATATGAAAAGAGCTGAACTCCATTTCTAACCACTGGAACAAATCCAGGTATGTCCACATACAGAGTAGGAAATGGACTAAAGCAAGCATTGAATACCATGTAGCCACAGAAAAAGAATGAGAAAGCTCTTGTTGTGCTGATTTGAACCTTTTCCAAGTTATGTTCAGTACATAACATGGCATATATACTACGTTAGGCAGTGTGTTTGGTCGATGACACACCTGCTATCTCGACACGATATTTGTAATGCTACCCAAAGAGGGGAACTTAGTGGCTGCAAGACAGGCTGCCTAAGGAGAAGCTTTTCATGTTACATCCTAGAAATGTACAACCAATTTTTTAAAAAAGTCCCACTACTAAACCCAGGTCAATCTGGCATTATGTACAAGCTCCGCCCCAGAGCCCTGGAGCATCAGGGAGGAGGAGGACAGTGACAGAGGCCCCTGGCTGCATTCCCATCACACAGTGTGACCCTGAGGCTCATCCCTGCAGGTGACAAGTGGCCCTGTGGCTGACCCAGTGCAGTAAGTGGTCAAGCTGATGCTGTCAAATCCTTAACATCAAGACACTCCTCCCAAGGATTCGGAAAGAGGTCCTTGTCTGCTGCCATCCTGGGCATCTCTGGACTTACCAGCCTGGGAGTCAGCCACCGAAAGCTTCGAGAGCAGCAAGGCTGCGGCGGCCCCTTCGGTGACTGTGGGAACCTGAGTGCTTTGCGAGGCTGCCTTTTCCACTGTCTGGATGAGCAAGGGCAGTAAGTCCAGGGCCTGCAATAGCGTGTCGCCTGTGGAGAGAGGACCAGCCCCTTTCAGAACACCCTGATTCTTGGCAGTGACAAGATTACTCGAGAAAGGAGCTGTCCACCCAGGGTTGAGCTGGGTGACTAAAAACCCTTCAGTCACCTTGTGAAGTATTACGAAGAAGTAGAATCAGGAGCTGAGGCTTATATCAAATTCTACAACCATCAAGTTAGAGCTAGAAGGATCCTTACTATCCAATAGTGAAGCTATTTATTGGATGGATAAGGAAGCGGGCTGAGAGGTTAAGTGCCCAAGGCCACACAGCTGGTTTGAGAGAGAACCAGGCCAACCTCGAGCCCACCGATTTGTTTTTGGGGGCTCTTCCCCCATACCAGACGACCTCTGGACCCAAATTCCAAAACAAGAACCAACCTGACCTATGAACTAAACTCACTTAAAAAAAAAAAGTAGAAACCTGTTAAACTATAGCTAAACCCATGTAAACTACTGGTCTATCAGAACATTTCACAATGAAACAAGTATTTCATCTGGATTAGATGAAATACTAATTAGGATTAGAATCCTAATTAGAATTCTAATAAGGATTAGAATCCAAGAAATGTCTATTTTATATTACGTTGATTTTATTTTTTTATTTTTTTAGCTGAGCCATCCTGCCACCTATTGGCAGCTCAGTGGCAGCTCAGCTCAGGACGGGACTCTTAACGGCTGTTGCTTAGAGCTCGCACTCTTGAGCGAGCTCTTAATCAATTGAGCTGCTCAGCCAGCCCTGTATTACGTTGATTTTAAAAGCACCGATCAGAACCAGCTCAAGCTGGAGACTAGGTTAAACCATGTCTCTACTATCTAGAACTCAAACATCAAGGTTGGCCAACGCAGCAAAGTCACAAACTGATAGATGAGTGCAGAACTGTACAGGAGGGTGTCCCCTCTCAAGAGGCAGCTCTGGAATCTACCAGACATTTCTCTAAACACAGCTCATCCTAAGTTTAAAGCTTTTTTAAAAAAGAAATACAGGGCCGGCCGAATGGCGCGATGGTTAAGAGCTGGCTTGGGATGCCAGAGGGCACCAGTAGTACCCCGGTTCGGATCCCACATATGAGGGCCAGTGACACTGCCCTCCACAGCTAAGATGCTGAACGACAGCTCAACCTGGAGCTGGGCTGCTGTGAGTCGCCGGCGACGGCGTAGGCTGCAGCCCCTGCTGCAGTGGGTTGCCATGGGCTACCGTGTGTAGCCAGCAGCCGCAGTGAGCAGCCAGCAGCCAGCAGTAAGCAGCCGTTCAGAAGCCGGTGGCGACTGATCTGCCTCGCCCGGAAAGAGCACAGTGATGGTGCCAACTTGGGCCAGTGAAGCGACGTCCTCCACAACTAGACTGAAGGACAAAACGACAGCAGCTTGTCTGCTCCCCTCCCCCCAATTCCCCACCACTGTTCCCATCCCAATTCCCCGATAAAAATCTTAAAAAAAAAAAAAAGAAATACAAGCCTATTTCAGAGGTGGAAGTCAGTGTTAAGAGATTTTTACGCTGGGATCAAATCTCCATACAGATCTGAAAGTTTCCCCGAGCTGCTTACGAAGCAGGTGGATGCACGAGCCCAGTGGCAGCTTTGTTAACACCAAAGCAAGGACCGGGGTTGTTTTTTAAGAGGTCCAGCATAAAGTTTATATGAAGTTGGGCCTTTTCAATCAGTCCTATCAGAATCATTTCTCCACGATTTCAGATAATGGGTAACGGAGTGACAGGTTCTGGGTCTGGGGCCTCTGGGAACAAAGCTTTGTACATTGGAGATAAGGGGGAGAAGACAGAATCTGTTGTGAAAATTGGGTTCTGATTCTGGGCTTTATGAATGACTAAGCCTGATGCTCCCAGAGGCTGGGGAAGAAATTATGCAAATAAGCTGGACTGAAACGGAAAACTTGGAACAGTGATGATGCCCTAAAAACTCTATCCCCTCTGCAGGGGAGGCGTCTCACCTCGGAAGCAGGCCAGCATGCACTGCAGGTAGGCATGCCTCACTGCGGAGGTGGAGGTTTTAAGGTTGAAGGCTTTCTTGAACCATTCGGTGAGCTTCTTGGGCACTTCTGTGGTGAACCGGTTACACCAGAGAGCCAGGACAGAGACGGCGTGCACCAAGGTGCCTTCGTGAACTAGGGCAAGAAGCAGAATTCTATCAGTCCAAGGTCTCAGACTCGCATCAAATCACTGCCAGCAGCACACAAAGGCAAACAGGAGTACAAGGGAAAGGGATGCTTTGGGGGCAGTGTCCTTCAGAAGGCGTTCATGGCAGGCTCCGGCTGTGAAAACCGAGGTCAAGGTTGGGTCCAGACTGCATCCTCACCATGCTGCACACAATTACCTTCTTGCTGGAGGAACGGGATGAACAGCTCAGCCACGGTCCCATTCAGGACTTGACTGGACGGCCCAGACACCACGTGATGGCTGAAGCTCCCGATCCCTGAAAGGCAAGACATCCACTGCTCAGCCCCTCGTCAGCACAAAGCCACCAACACACGAGTCTTCCTGCCGCCGCCCACCGCCCCAGCAGCCATGCCTCTCCTCTGACCATCACTGACCCCCACTCAGCGCTCTGTGCAGACATCCAGCCTTTTGCAGAACCCAGGCCTCCCGCTAGACTTAAACAGGGCCCGCTTGCCAAGTAGGTGGGCAGCAGGGTATCGGGAGCCAGGCTGGGACGTCCCCGATCATCAGAGGAGTCAGGATCCGAAGAGGGGCTCACCTTACCTAGGAGTAACATCACACCTCACCTACCACCACCCTTCCTACTACCCGTGGAGGAATTCTGTACCTGAGAGCACGCTGATCTTCTGGGCCACAACAGTTAGTTTTCCCTCGGAGCCTGAGAGGAGAGACAGCAAAGATTCGAAATTCACATCTGCCACATTTCCCAAGGGGGTGGATAAGGCAGTCATGTGTGTGACATCGAGATGCAGTTTCTGATTCCAGAAGGAGCCTTTCTATTGTGAAGCTGCGTTTAAAATAATATTTACTAGCTTTTTTCCCCCCTGAATAAAAAAGTAATATGTTCTCACAGAAAATCTGAAAACCAGAAAAAGTATTAAAAAAAAAACACAAAACATTTAAAAAGCATCCATGTTCCCACTACCCAAAGACATTATCAACATGTTGGCATATTTCCTTCTAGTTTGTTTTCCACTATGCACACAATAATGCATACACGTAAAAACATAAAACTGAGAGCGTCCGTCTACACTGCCCTGCACGTGCTTGTTTCTTCACACACCGACACACTACCTTGAGCATCCTCCTGGCCGCACGGCCTTGCCACGAGCAGCCTTGGAGCACTGAGTCCCAGCCAGGCCCCAGTGTATGGGGAATGCCAGGGCCACACCTCAGCCATCCCCACAGCCACAAAGGCTTGCTCACCTCCAAGGACAGCAAACAGATGCCTGGTCAGGGCTTCCATAGCAGAAGAGTCACTGCACTGGCGGGCCAGGTTCCGCAGTGCCAGCACGGCTTCGTCCATCAGGCGGGGACTGTTGGATTTCAGTTGACCTAGACACAGACAGCCGCTGCTCAGAAGCTGCCAAGAGCTGAGTACACAGGCTTTCACCTTTGTCTTTTCCATGCTCCCAACTCTTCAATCCTAGCTCTATGTTCTCATTATAAAGGGTCTCAGGGAAGAAACTATGCAAATGTGGTTTAGATTCAAGCCACATTTCTAACCTGAGCTGCCCCCCACCCCGTTTTCTACAACAAATGGGAGATACACAACCAAAACCCAAGGTGTCATTCTAAGGGCTGGGGAGGGGTCAGGATACTCACTAGCCAGTCCTTTCACGATGTCCAGGGCATACTGGCTGAGGTCGAGAGTCACTGATGCCAGCAGACTGGAAATAGCTAAGCGGGACAGAAAGCATTAACCACATCAGTCTCAGGGATAATACCCATTTTTGCCCTACTGCCCACAAATGCCATCAAGCCTGCTAGGTAGACACACAGAGCCATTACCACTCTTCATCTCTCTACAGGCACAAGTGGTCACACCTTTGTCGCAAAGCTCTGCTGTAAAGCTGTGCACGGCCCATCCCAATCAGCAAAACCTTGTCCCTCTAACATTCCACATACTCCTTTTACCAAAGTAAATAAGGACAGAGACTCAACCCTCAGATCTTATGATTTCAAGTGCCACCTCCACACCAAGTTCAAACTATCCAGAGCACAGGTTCTTAAGTTGAATGGTCTCCAGAAAGTTCTAAGACAGCGGTTCTCAACCTTCCTAATGCCGCAACCCCTTAATACAGTTCCTCATGTCGTGGTGACCCCCAACCATAAAATTATTTTCGTTGCTAATCTATAACTGTAATTTTGCTACTGTTATGAATCGTAATATAAATATCTTTTTGTTTTCTGATGGTCTTAGGCAACCCCTGTGAAAGGGTCGTTCGACTCCCAAAGGGGTCGCGACCCACAGGTTGAGAACCGCTGTTCTAAGCTGATATACTTTTGTGCATTCTTCCAGTGAGAAGGCCCATGGCTTCCAGCATATTCTAAAAGGGTTCCTGATCTCTCTAAGTCCCAATGAGATAAACAGTTGAATACATCCCTCACCCCAACCCGCAGCGCTACCTACTGCCAATATCAGGGATGCTGCTTATCAGGCTACTTGTCTCCCTCCCGCTGTCCCATGTGGCAGCAACCTACTTTCAATAACATTCTCTGGACTCCTCAGTAAGGATTTCTGGATGGTGGGCAGGACCAAATCCTTAAATTCCGAGTGGGACATGTATCGGAGCAGAGGGGCACAGCTATCCTATAAAGAGAAAGGAGTCAGGCCCCTAGCCCTCCTGGGAACGGACCAAGAATTCTTGGACAATTCTGAGTCATGAATTTAATGTGGGATTGAACTTGTCCAGGTGAGTAAGGCCCACCTCTCACTCACCAATAGGTACTTCTGAGGCTTTACTTTGCTCATCAGGATGTTCTTCACATAAAAATCCAGCAGGGCACTCTAGAGAATTCGAAGATCTGGTTAGGCCCTGACATTGTGAAGTACCTCATGCCTGGCCTAAGAGATCCCTCCAGTGGGAGGGCCTCCAAAAATTACAAACCAGTGCTCCAAATTTCATGGTGTCAAGCACAGAGGTCCCACTGATCATGCCATTCCCCATTTAAAAACCTTCCACGGCTTTCCATTGCTCCTGGGATCAAGTCCAAGGTCCCTGGCACAGCTCACCAGGCCTGCCTACTACCCCGGCCGGCTGCATCCCACACCTCTCTAACCCACTCGCACCACTCCAACCCCACTCGCCTCTTCTACATTACTGCCCCAAATGCTCCTCCTCACCTCTTGACCTTGCTAACACCTAGTCACCCTTTAAGTTCCTTCATGAGAGATGCGTTCCCTGACCCAGGACCGAAGGCAGGTCTCCGGTTACAGAGTACCACGGCTTCTGGCACTCTTCCTTTGTCGTGCTTACTGGGTATAATTAGGGCAGGGATCACAGCTGCCTTGCTCACTAGTGCGTCCCCAACACCTGGCACAGTGCTTGGCACGTGACAGCTGCTCAACTGTGGAAGAGCAAATGACTGCACGAACAGGCAAGCTATCGGGTTGTCGGAAAAGTCATGACGCATTTTTTTCTGTTTTTCGTTGCAAAAATGCGTCACGACTTTTCCGACAACCCAACAGTACCTCAATAACTACACCAGGATTCACCTTAAGCCAGAGCTGGAGGGAAAACATTCCAGATCCTCAAAGTTCATGTATCATGGCAAGAGGCCAGGGTCTCAGGTGAGAAAACCAACAAGTTTCAGGTGAGGCCAGCAGCTGGGGCCCCCAGGGCAAAACCAGCGCCCCTCTTCTCCTCCAGTGGATTCACTTGCCTTGTGCTGGTTGACCACATCCATCTCCTTCTGGCTCGTGCAGAACTGCACCAGGAGCCCCAGCATGCCTGCATAGTTCTGGTTGGGTTCGAGGCTGAGAATGGCTGACAAGTACTGTTCTACCAGCCCGGGATTCTGAGGAGGAAAGTGTAAAGCTTGTGTATCAGATGGCAGGGGGGGACAGTGAGGAAGAAGCCATGCCCACCACCCCCTGCTGCCTCCTGTCACCTCTCTCCACAGCTTGGTGAGCTTCTTCACGGCACCATCCACGGCGTGTTTGTGGGAGCCGCCCAGCACCTCCAGCAGGAGCAGGCACTGCACCTCCACCTGCCGGGGTCAGGAGGGGCTCAGGTCAGGGTGTGAAAGGGGAGTGGAGGTCCCGTGGCCCTCACAGCCTGCCCAGGGCCTTCGTCAGGCCCACTAGAAAATTGGCTCATGTCCACGAGGCCTTTTCCACTCAACTCCAGCCAGACCCTTCCTCCACCCCACACACTTAGCCAGTCCTGCAATTGCATCTGTTCACTCAAACGCTTCACTAATAAATGTTTGTTGAGCACCTACTAAGGGTCACTAAGGGTCAGACAATGAAAATACATGGAGAACAAGACATGATCCCTGCTTTCATGTACCTCACAGCCCAGAGGAAGAAAAACATATTAAACAAATGAATATATAATTCCAGAGAGGTTAAGTTCCATGCAGGAAAAGAACAAACATCCCCTTTCACTTCTTTATCTGCGTTGACTTTTTCTTCATTGATTCCACAAATACTTACTGAACACTGACTAAACAGCAAGCACTACACTAGGCACTGTGGGTACAGGAGAAGACTGGTAAAACGAGCTGGGCCTGTGTGTGGACCTCACAGCCCAATCCAGAGTGATGCACATAACAGGTGCTCAACTAAAAAACCTCAGACAGATTTGATGTGCCACAGACCAGTGCTGAGCAGTGTGAACTGCCACCCTGAGAAAAAGTGCATGCTTAAGAAGCCTGATGAGACAGTGGTTTAGTGGTTACCACAGGGTAAGGGGGAGGGGGGTGGTAGATGAGGGTAAAGGGGATCAAATATATGGTGATGGAAGGAGAACTGACTCTGGGTGGTGAACACACAATGTGATATATAGATGATGTACTACAGAATTGTACACCTGAAATGTACATAACTTTGCTAATAATTGTCACCCCAATAAACTTTAATTAAAAAAAAAAAGAAATATGCTGAATTCCAGGTGCATGTGGACAAAATGGCATATGTACAGGATTCATTGCAACACTTTTTATAACAAAAGACTGTAAACAATATAAATGTCCATCCATAGGGAATTAGTTATATATTCTGGGACTCATTCACTCAAAGGATTAATAAACAGTTACGCAGAACAATAAATTATGTACTACCCTGGAACGAATTCCAAGACTGGCTAAAGAAAAGAAACACGGTGAAAGACAAAAGTATGTATGGTACACTATCATTTGTATAAAAAAATCTACTTGATCACATAAGGAGAATATATCTACACACATAAGGAACTAGTAACTGAGGGGTCCCAGGTGGTTAAGGACAGGGGTGGGAATGAAATGAGTATATCCTTCTCCAACTGTTGAATTTTAAATTATATTTTTAATTAAAATAATTTTTAATTTTAATGAAAATAACAAGCTTGCTGATCATGTACTCAGCACTCTATTGCTGTTCCTTCTTCTTGAAATGTTCTAACCCTTGATCTGGGCTTGATGTGTTCTCTCGTATCCTTCAGATCTCTGCACAAATGACACCGCCTCTGCGAGGCCTTCCTCCCGCCATCACCCTCCACCACACTCTATCCCCCTGCCTGCTTGTCTGCAGCGTGACTTTCCATCTCATCATTTACTTGTGGGCCGGTTTGTTGTCCACCGTCTCCGCAGGAGTGTAAGCTCCTCTGTCTTATTCTCTGCTTTGGCCCCAGTGCCTGGCATATGGGATGGCCGTCAACAAAGATTTCAGCAACAGAATTAACTACAACTTATATGTAGAGGCAACATCCGCAATGAGCAAAGGATTCAAGACACAGAAAAGATAAACGTGGTCTCAAGCTCCTGACACATTCTGTCCCATGAATGAAATACTCCGGTGCTGACCTCCTACTTACTAATCCACGGGACACTTACTTATCTTGGATAATGGTTACAAAAACTCACTGGCAATGAGGAGGCCTTTTGTTAACAACGAAACCCACATTCTGAAGGGAGTTCAATTCCAGCATATCCACTACCCATGAGGTTTCAGTGTTCCTGTCCTTTAATCCAGCACTGATGGCCATTCCATCGTCATCCCTAGATGTGTCCTGGATAAGCTCCCAAGGGCAAGGCCATCAATATGTCTTACTACTGGCTGCTTCAGGGAGAGGTGCTTTTCGTTTTCTGAGGCTACTCACTCCTCATGTACCTGCACGATCCTCTCTTGAGTTTCTACAGCCCTTTCACACCTTGTCTGAGCCCATCTTCATGACAACTCTTGGAGGTGAGCAGAATACAAGAAAGGATACTTTTCCCCATTTTGCAGATGACGAAATAGGCTTAGCCAAATCCCATAGCTAAAGACCAGACCCACACCATGATCCTCAGACTCCTTTTCACTAAACCGTAGGGCATTCCTCTTGCCCTCCACTAAACATACCTAGATGTCCAAAAGACCTGCTCAACCTGGCCGATTGAGCCATCTCTGCCTAGTGAAAGACAAAGCAGGGCAAGTGGAATGAGTCAGCATAGAAACGGAGGAGAGAATTTAAGGATCAAAACACATGGCAAGAATTCCATTCCAAGGTATCTCAAAAAACTAGAAATGGAACTACCGTATGACCCAGCAGTTCCACTCTTGGGTATCTATCCAGAGAAACCCAAGACGCTAATTCGAAAAAATATATGCACCCCTATGTTTATTGCAGCGCTATTTATAATAGCCAAGACTTGGAAACAACCAAAATGCCCATCGGTAGATGACTAGATTAAGAAACTGTGGTACATTTATACGATGGGGTATTACTCCGCTATAAAGAAGAATGAAATCGTACCATTTGCAACAATATGGATGGACCTAGAGCAGCGGTTCTCAACCTTCCTAATGCTGCGACCCCTTACTACAGTTCCTCATGTTGTGGTGACCCCCAACCATAAAATTATTTTCGTTGCTACT
>NW_017731479.1:1882804-1884055 GCF_001890085.2 Hipposideros armiger
AAAAAAAAAAGAATTCGGAGCAGTGCTCCTGGCCTCTACCCACTAGATGCCAGTAGCAGCATTCCACTCCTTCCGCCCCAGAGGTAACAATCCCAATTGTCCCCTGATGTCAAATGTCTCCTGGGGGGCAAAATCACCCCTAGTTGAGATGTACTGGTTTAACCCAACCCCATCAGCTAGCAATATACCTTACTTACACTTGGGCAAAAAGAGGCAAGACAAAAGGCAAAAAAACTTCGGGACAGAAAAAAATGGGTTCAGGGTTATGCAAATTCCAGTGAAGACCTACTATGTGCAATGCATGTTCCCTTTATAGTATCTCATGTAAACCTCCCAAAAGGAGAATGTCAGTACCCTGGCAAGTCAATAGCAGAGCACAAGAAGAAAAGTTGAGATTGAATCCCAGCTCTGCCCCTTACTAGCTGTGGACACTCCAATTATGTCATCTCCTTGATTATCAGTTTCCCCATGGAAACAGCGTAGATAACAACAGTACCTACCTCATGACTGTTATGGCTCCTATGACTACATACATGCAGAGCGCTGACTCTCATCCCGGGGACAAAGTCGGCTACTGCTACCAACCAGCCTTCGAGGTAGGCAGCAGCATTCCCACCTTACAGGTGATGAAGGAACTAACTCCAAGCCATTGCTCACACAGCACCTGCATTTCTGAAACTAAATCTGAAACCAGTATACAGCAGCTGCACCCCACACACACACACAGAGAAGGGCAATTTGCAAATATTCCTGAATCTGCGCCTGAGCAATATTCTACAAGCTACAAAGTGGGCAGGGCATGGATACACGAGTAGAACAGAGCATAATAAGGCCCAAGTAACTAACACACTGGTGCCGTTATCTTTTTCTTTTGAGTGTATTTCACAGACAGGCCTTACTAATAAAATAAGATTCAAGGTTGCATAGAGAAATAAAATAATGCTGTATTTCTTGTACTTAAACCCCGGATATAATTCTATTGGCAATGAATCAACTCATGTCCAAAACTGCCTGCTACATAAATCATTTATTGCTCTAATATTGTCTTTTGTCTTTATAGTCATACAAGCATATAACTAAAGAATCAAAGTCAAAGAGTTCTGGGAAGTTTGCTATAAAAACCAGTCCCCTGCCCCTATTCCCCAAGGGCAACCTCTTTCACCAATGCTAGCAGATTATTTTGGTAGTTATCTCCATATCTCTAAATAATTTGTGCTGCTATTTGTTGATTTTTCACCACAGCTCTCCTTC
>NW_017731479.1:1886622-1899382 GCF_001890085.2 Hipposideros armiger
GCTTGGTAGAAATGGACCAGAGTCTCGGGAAGGTGAACTTCTGCTACTTCAGGGTCGGGGAAGGGCCTCGCTGGGCTCCAGCTGCCCAAACCCAGGCCGGAGACCCTGACTCGAGCCCGGAGTCTGTCTGCGCCGCCCCGGCCGGGGGCCGGGCCGGACCCGCAGACGGGGCCGTGAGGAGCCGGACCGAGGCGGCCTCGACGCTGCGCCCTCCGCAGCTGCCGCCCCCCGAATCTCTAGGCTAGCGGCACGAGCGGTCCGGCCCCGCAGCCGCCGTCCGCGCTCACTCGCTGGCCGCGTTGGCCCCACAACTGCCCGCCTCACCTGCGTGTCCGCCGCCATCCTACCGGCGCTGACTCCGGAACCGCTTCCGGAGTGCTTCCGGGTCACAGCGCGGGCCCACGCGGCAGAGTGAGGCCAGCAGCGCGCTGGGGCCAGGGCCTGGCGCCCCCGGGCGGGACGGCGGTCACTGCAGCACTGCCCGGGCTCGGATGGGGCAGCGGGATCCATAGCCTGAGCCCGCGCCGGGGACGATCAAGGCTTCCTCCCCAGGACCCGCTCTTCAGCCCCGGGATCCCGGTGCCCTTCTCAGCCAGTACTCGTGGGAAACGAGTCTCTTGAGGATTTGTAACGCAGTGAGACCGCCCTGCATCCTCCAACCCACTTGGTCCGCAGGTCCAGCCCGCACTCCACCCACGTGGGCCTCTCTTGAGCGAAGACCCTTCTTTAGAGAAACGTTTCCTCTATGGCAGGAACTGAACTAGGTAAAAGGGAGACAGCGAACTAGTGTGTTGTTTCCAAAGAACCTTAACACAGTGGTGGACAACCTATGTTATTATAGAAAACAAGGGGGGGGGGGTTGTCAGGGAAGGGTTCAGCTGAGAGGAGCCTGCCCAGGGGAAATGCTGGAGGGGATGCTCTAGGCTGAGAGCTTAACCTAAGGCTAGAGGGTGGCAGCCTGGAGGTAGGGAACAGCCTCATGGTTCAGAGTTGTCTGAATTTTATTGTGCAGATGTCAACTCCGTATATTACAGACTAGTTTAGAGAATGGGGTCTGCACAGCTTAGTTGCTGGCCTATTAGCAATGGCTTTCAAACTTTTGACGAGAGAGAGACCTAGTTTCATCAAATGCATTTACATCATCACCCAGTACAGATTTGTACGATTCTCAACACCCACCCTTTCAGCAATCAGATGTTTTCTCTTTAAATGGTCACCACCTACTTACTCATCATGAATTGGAGCACTATCCAGTTTGGAAAACTCGGGTACTCATTGAGTGATTATCTCAACTGACACTAAACCTACTTAAAAGTATCTTAGACCCACAGGCTACTGGGCAAGGGGCCACAGAAATAAGAATTCTGGTATAATAAAAATACAGTTAAAGCTGGGCCTAGAAAAAGTATCAGATGCTAGGAGAACAGTAATTCACTCAATAAAGAAGTACTTTGTATGTCAACACCAAATAAAGCTCTAGGATTTTACCATGGCTTTAGTTTCTAGCACACAATACTGTAAACCTCAAAATACACAAAATGTCGAGTCCAGAGACTTTTAAGAGAAGTAAGCCTTTTATTTTCCTTGTTTCACAAATCAAGTTGGCTGTGCTGGTTGCTTTTTGGGCATTAGTCAAAGAGACCAAATCCCATATCCTCGTCCGACTCCTCCGACTCTTCCTTTGCTTCAACCTTGGCTGGGGCCGCAGCAGCAGCAGGANTTCATGTTGTGATGACCCTCAACCATAAAATTATTTTCATTGCTACTCTATAACTGTAATTTTGCTACTGTTATGAATCGTAATTTAAATATCTTTGTTTTCCGATGGTCTTAGGCGACCCCTGTGAAAGGGTTGTTCGACCCCCAAAGGGGTCGCGACCCACAGGTTGAGAACTGCTGCCTTACTCTATAAACTAGGGAAAAGTGTAGTATTCAGTAGTCATTTACCAATATGGTTCAGGTGTGTACAGCTAGTAACTAGAACCCTGTTGAGAAAAGTGACCAGAAAGACTTTTGAAGGTGCCATAAAAGTCAGACGCTAAAGCATTAATACACGGGGGAATCTCTTAGAAGCTCACAAAGAGCAATTTACTTCATTTACACACAACTTTAACAAGCGTGGGTATGTTACCAGGCGACAGATCAGAAGCAGCAAATGAGAACTTGCATGAAAGACTGGTAGAAAGTAGGCTCTTGACTAATAAGAAGTGAAAGCTGAATGAAAGGGAGACCCAACTCTATATAGAAGCCATGGGTCTCGACCCTCAGCAAACAATGGAATGGCCGAGGGGGCTTGTTAAAACACAGATGCTGGGCTCCAGGCCCAGGATTTCGGAATCCGAGTTGCTGGGGTGGAGCTGAGAATTTGCATCTCAGGTTCTGAGGGGATGCTGGTGCTACCAGCCTAGGGACCACACTGTAAGAACCACTGCCATGTAGCAAAAATACACCAAAAGGGGGCCAGCCGAGTGGCTCAGTTGGTTGAGAGCAAACTCTGAGCAATAGGGTTGCTGGTTCGATTCTCGCATGGGCTGGTGAGCTGTGCCTGACATGTGCTGCCGCTGGGCTGCCAGCAGGTGGCAGGATGGCTCAGTTGGTGAGAGCACGGCTCCTAACAACAGGGTTTCCAGTTCGACCCCAACATGGGATGGTGGGCTGCGCCCACAGCAACAAGGTTTCCAGTTCAACTCCTGCATGGGATGGTGAGCTGCACCCACCTGCGGCTGGGATTGAGCACAGCACCTTGAGCTGAGCAGCAACAAGCTGCCAACGGGCGGCTGGACGACAACTGGACTTGGTGTTGAGCTAGCTGTGCCCTCCACAGCTAGAATTGGGGGACAATGGCTTGGCTGTTTCCCTCCCCCAACACCCCAAAAAAATCTCTTAAAAAAAAAATACAACAAAAGGAAACTCAAAAACTAATTTGGATTTATTCGATGAAAACAAGCTAGTCTTACACACCCCAATAGATCACTGGGACAGCCCTCAGCTATGGTACAAAATCAAGATGACTCATGTGCTCAGCATTTCCTAAAATGTGTTCCCGAGACCCTAAACAGGTTTTTAAAAAAGAGAGGTTCGGGGCCGGCCGAGTGGCGTGTTGGTTAAGANACAGTTCAAAGTGCCTGGTCCCCACCACCGAGAGGAGGTGCTTGAACATGCCCCCGCTCTACAGAGAGCTGACCATTGCTACTCCCAAGACCTGAGGAACCTACCAGTTTGTTCCAGATGTCTCCCTGCCGCTTGGCTCTCGAGGGAAAGACAATGCGCACCAGAAGACAGGTCCAGGACAGGGCCAGCAAGGCGGCAGAGCCGCTGCTCTTACTGCAGAGGGCAGGGGAGGGGAGGCAAGAGGTGAGTGCAGACTGCAGCCTCCATCTTAAAGACAAATGGTCACCGCAAGGCCCTGCCTGGTGTGTAGGCCCCTCCCATGACCTACACCTGGGCAGACCTTGAAACCAGCTCCCCAGAAACCATCTGTGACAATTCAGGACAAGGAGTGCAGGCCTCATCAGCCAAACTGCCATCTCTTAGCACTCACAACTATAGAGACAAAAACAAAGAGATGCCTTCTCCCATTCACTGCCTGGTGGGCAACTGCTTTCCCCTCAAAATGGTCAGCCATCTTGGCTCCACCCTCCATTCAAAAAGCAAACTGTCATTCAGAGTTGCAAAGGGAAAGAGACGGACATGCTCACACCTACTCCATGCAGCTCACCAGCACCAGGTTCTCCCGAGTAAGACTCCACCAACCCCCAGTGGGCCACCACCGTCACATCTCACCTGGGGACACCTGCTTTGGAGCCAATGCCTGAAGACTGCAGAGAGTGTAGAAGGTTCTTAGCAGTGGCTTCTGGCTGGGCCTCAGCCAGCTGCTGGATGGCCGCGTGCAGGGCCCTGCGGGAGGCTGCATCTCTAGCATGAGGATCAAGAGAAGGGTGAACACGTAGACATGGTGCAAAGACAAGAGGGTTCAGGCCAAGTGCTGGTCTCCTCAAAAAAATCGGGCTGCACTGGATTCCAGGGGGTCATAGATGACGGGATTAGGAAATAACTAGATAAATCTATTATACCTTCAGGAATTCTGGAAGTAGCTAATGAGGGCAAATGAGCCATGAAGGATGTAAGACCAAGGCCAAGGCCAAGGACTTTCACAAGCACAACTGATAACAGCGCACAGACTGAGCATTCATGGCGTGACTGGCACTATTCTGGCACTTTACACCTACTAGCCACCACCTATGAGGTAGATGATAGAGCATCATGCCCAGTCTGCAGTTGAGGAAACTGAGGTACAGAGAGGTCAAGGGATCAGAAAAGGGAAGAACACCTTGGCCAGGATCCACCAGCTAGGACATGACAGGACCCATATTTGGATTCAGAATGTCAGGCTCTAAAGACTGGGCTCGAACCACCTCTCTGCACAAAGTGTTCCAGACCCTGGGCCTTTGTTGGGACTCACCTGTACCGATGCAGAGTCAAGCAGAATAACTTGCAGAGCCCTTTCACTGCTCCCTCCGGCAGCTCTGAAACCAAACATCACACAGAGATCAGTCAATAAAAACTGCTTCGCGAGCATCTGCTCCAGCCAGGCACTCTGTCAGACACGATCTCTGCCCACTGGACAGACCCCATTTATTTGACAGAGAATTCCCGAGAGGAAAAAGTAACGGCAAAATAGGACTCTCGGAAAACACCTGGTACAGCAAAACTCTCAGGTGGACATCTGTTAAATGAATGAAACAAAGGCAATACAAATGGCCTCAAAATCTAACATGCTATCGAGTGGCGGTGCTGGCGTGCTGGGACTATTCTGCTTCTGGATCTGGACGCTGGTTGCTCAGGTGTGTTTAGTTTACAGTCATCCAGTGAGCTATTCACTTACGATACGTGCACTTGTCTTTATGTCTATTCTAATAANCAATAGCTGGTTTCCACCTTATTCCCCTTTCTTCTACGCGTTTCAAGTGACTCAGAGATTGGGCCCATTCCTCCTACTAGGAGCCACCTGAGTTGTAGCACTGCTAGATTTGTCAAAGGCTTGCTGAGTGTGAATGATGAAAAATTGATTTTTTAAAAATGTCTGATTAAGACGGCTAACAGAGGAAAAAAGAAAAAACAACAACCCTGTTCCAAGTAAGGTTAGATTTATAGCATTCAAAACACAACATAAAGCAAATAGAACAAAGAGCATCACTTGAAGTTCCTTTGTGGATATGATTATTGTACATTTCTGCTAAATGTTGTCTGAAAACCTTCATGATAAACGGGGGAAGGACTTAAGACAAAGCTCCACAATGCATCCTAATGCATGAAGGGCAGCATGGTCAGAATTTCTGGGCAGGGTAGACCCACATCAAGGCCTTCCTAAAGATTAACATTAATTGGACACTGGGTTTCCTGACTGACAAGACATAAATATGCCACAACTTGTTTTGAGTCACTCATTGCCTCAGACGTCCCCCAAAGATGGAAGCAGGAGTAAAAGTTTAATGAGCCATATTTAGAAACCAGACAGACCTGAGTACAAATGTTATCTTAGGAGCCACGTAACCACCCTAGCCTGTTTATCTGCAACAAGAGGGAAAGGGGACCATAGATCTCGGGAGATTTTTAAGATTAAGTGAGATTTGCCTAAAATGACTTCATTCAGTAGCTGACACCTAGTATGCGCTCAGCACTGGGCAGCTGATTGTCCCTGTCAGTGCCCGGAGCCGGGGTAGCATAATGGGTGGCCGCGACCCACCCCGCACTTACGATGATCTTAAGGAAATAGTTGGACTTCCAGGTCGCCCTGTCTTCCCTGGGCATCACGGCGGTGCGTCAGGGATTGCCACGCAGGGTTTAAAGACGATGTCACTAAAGAGAGAAAAAGAGCTCAGACACCTAACACGCATCCCCACCGCCCCGCCGGGCTCCCAGACGCGCGGCCTAGGCCGAGCAGGCCACGCGTGAGCGCCCGCGGGCCTGGCCTGAGGCCGCCGCCGCCAGCTGGGGAGCA
Source organism: Hipposideros armiger (assembly GCF_001890085.2). Classification (NCBI taxonomy): domain Eukaryota; kingdom Metazoa; phylum Chordata; class Mammalia; order Chiroptera; family Hipposideridae; genus Hipposideros; species Hipposideros armiger. Next base: position 1,892,624 of record NW_017731479.1, read on the forward strand.
CGAGCTGCCGCCGAGACCCCAGGCCGAACAGGCCTGAACTCCAGGGTCCCCAAGTCGCCCCCGCCGAAAGACGCCCATTTTTCCCGTAGCAAGTCCCCACTGCGCAACCACACGAACCTCTCACGAGGACGCCTGGCCAGAGAAGGGCCGCACGTCGGCGCGCGACTTTTATATGCGAACAAATTGGCCAATCATAAGCCGCAGACAGTGCCCCGGCCTATTGGCTGGCGCCGACTCTTGTCTGGCAAAGCAGAACTGATAAAGGCAGCCATTGGGTGATATCGCTGCCACTCCAGCTTACGGGAACCCGCCTCTAGGTAAGGAAGTTAAGAAGGAGGGGTTGTGTTGGAGGAGCTTTCTCAGAGCTGCTTCCCTCTGCTGGACTGGAGCTGCTTTCGTGTAGGCGCTAGAGTTTGTAAACTACGAGTAACCGTTCCCCCGCCCCCCACCTGTCCATGTCGCAAACTAAAGAGGATGAGGTGGAGCTAAGAAATAATTGTACATGCTTTACAAACAGAATGGTCTCTTGTCTCCTGTACACTTTGTTCTTCAAAGCCCTACCAAAGCAAAAAGACCCTTTAAAACCCAAGTTTCGGATCATTTCTTCATCTGCTCAAAATTCTTCAAAGGCTCCCCTTTCCCTCAAAGTAAAAAGCCGAAAATTTAAACCGCCTACAAGGCCCTACATGATCTGCTCCCCAACTCTACCCCTATAATCTCATCTATTTTTCTACCGATTCATTCCCTTCCAGCCAGACGATGTGCCTGCTTTAGGGCTATTACACTAGCTATTCCCTCTTCCTGGAAGTCTCCTTGCTGATATCCAGAAGAGTTAATACCTCCATCAATCAAATCTTGGCTCAAATATCACCTGCTCAACAAAGCCTACCCTGATTACCTATTTAAAATTACCAAATAAGGGCTGGTCGAGTGGCTCCGTTGGTTAAGAGCTCGCTCAAGAGTTTGAGCTCTGAGCAACAGCAGTTCAAGTCCAGCCCGAGCTGAGCAGCCGCTGAGCTGCCAACAGGTAGCAGGATGGCTCAGCTAAAAAAATAATAATAATAAAATAAAAAATAAAATAAAATAAAATTACCAAATAATTAAAATAAAAAAGAATCCACTCCCACTTCTCTCCTTACTCTATTTCTTCCGTAGCACTTCCATCTTCTAACACACTATATAATTCATTTATTACATTGTTGTTTGTCTCTGCAAGAATACAAGCGCCACAAGGCAGAAATTTTTGCCTTGTGCCTAGCACATAGTAGACATATAATAAATACTTGCTGAATGAACGAACGCAGGGTTTGCAGTCAGATGACCTGTTTCCATATCCTTGTTCTGCTGCTTGCTATCTATGTCATCTTGGAAGTGGTTTCGCCTTGCAGACACTCTGCTTCCCTTTGCTTATCTGTAAATGGGGAATGTATCCACAGTCTAGAGTTGTTATGAGGATTACATGAGATATGTGTTAAGACATAACGCAGTTCCTGGAATGCAGGAGGAAGTCATTAAATGTTAGCTTCTTTTATTATACATTCATTCAACGTTTATTTGGACAATTGTGCTGTATGAATACTTTTTTTAAAACAAGCCTAGATCCTAAGGCAGAAGGGTTTCTCCCTATCTCCACCCTTTGCACTTGACCAAGTTAGAAATCTCTGTATTTTGTGTTAAAGCCTCCTAGTGCCTCTGATGATGAATGGGTTTCCAGAACTGCTGGAGTTTACTGCTAAGATCCCTTTTTGATGACTAGGTATTACTGCACGCTCAGCAAATTGTGCCAGGTTACTTTGTGCACATTACCGCTGTTAATCTTTGCAACAATCACCTGAGGAAGTGGTTTCAGTATTTCCGCTTTATCGATGAGAAAATTCACAGAGATTAAATAATTTGCCCAAGTCCCTCAGTCAGTAAATGATGCCTTCAGAACTGAAATCTCAGAGCAAGTTCAAAGCTCATGGGCCTCACTATGCTATAGTCCCTTCCAAACCCTGAAAGTGTCTCACCCTAAATGCATTTGCCAAGTATACACATAACTCAACATGGTACCTTTCCAAGAACATCCCTGCTCTGATGGTATAAATATCATCTCTAATTGGAGTACTATGAACCCATTAAAAAACGATGCAGCAGTCTATTTATTGACATGGGAAAATACTCACAGAGTACACTTGGGTGAAAAAGCAAATTACAAGGAAGTGTACCATATCCATTTCTGTAAATAAAATAATCCGACATGGCCTGGAAGAATAAACCAAATACAGTAATACCTTGGTTTGCGAGCATTTGTTCCAGAAACAAACTACTCGTATTGCAAAACATTGCTTGTTTACCAAGTTAAAATGTATTAGAAATGTTCACTCGTCTTGCGGAACACTCGCAAACCAAGTCACTCGCAATCCAAGGTTTTACTGTGCTTATCCTTGGGTGAGGGTTAAAGGTAATTTTCACTTCTGAGATCACTGTAAAATGCGCAGGGTTCAGACTAGAATTCAACATGCAGCTTTTGGAGGACCATTCCAAACAACAGGGAAACTGAAAGCTTAAGGGGTAACAAAACTGTCCAGGAAGCTCTCCTAGGGCCCAGGACTGGAGCTCTGGCTCTGACAAGAGCAAGAAGCATGCAAATATTAACATGACCACCAGGAGGCAGTAGAGAACAATAGTCAAGGTTAAATCCGCTTCCTTCAGTGGGGGAGGTTCTACACCGAGTCTTGTGCCAGCACGTGGGGGCGGCGGCATCTGACCACAGGCAGAGGCAGGCCCTGGGTTCACATCCTGTCTGTGCTCACTCAGAGGTTTGTCTTGTGCATGTTGGTTCTCCTCTCTGAGCCTCTTTCCCCATCTGCGAGTGTAAGGCCACCCACAGGCCTATGTAAAGATGCCCTCCAGGCATCATGGGAAAGCATGCACCCCTACCCCCACTCCCACAGGGCCCAATAAGGCTACTCCCCAGGCTTCTCCCAAAAACAAAGCTCATACAGGGAGCCAGGAGGACCTGTGGCCACAGATGAGTGTCTTGTGGGGCAGGGGTCCCATCCTCAGGGCTTTTTGCCTCAAGTAAGAGAAATGTCCATGATTTACCCTCAAACTGTGGTCCTTGTGAGTCTGGGGAGGGTTTGGTCTCTTCTGGGACTAAGCTGTGATCTCAGACCACAAAGAAAAGGCACTAGGCAAGGTCAAAATAATGGCAAACTTTATTGGCATAAATCACAGGAATTGAAATGGGGAAAAGCCAGGTTAAAAGTTTACAGAGAAAAAACTTAAAATCAAATCATCAAATAACCATTGACCCGGAGAGTGGACCCCAGAAACCCTAGTCCTCTAGGGGTGAGGCCTGGGGCAGGTCACTGTAAACAGAGCAATAAGGCCTATGGGTGGAAATGGAGACATCAGACCTTTAGAGGGGTCTAGCTGACCTCCCCGGACATGGCTGCTCCCAGCCCTGCCATGAAGGAGGGACCCTCTTCTGAGACCCCAGGGAACTCAGCCACTGCTAGGAGGCTAACAGAGTGGTCTGGATCTTACTTTTTTACACCCCACTGGGGCCCCATTCTGCTGCCCAGGAACCCCAGGCCTGCCTGCTCCTGTTTCATCCTTGGCGGAGAAAGCTCTGGGGCTTCCCATGGCTTCAGCAGGATCCTGTCCATCTGCACAGAATCCCATCAGGTGACCTTGCAATAACCTGGGCCCTTTTCCCCAGACCTCTGGTGCAGGAAATTTGGCGAAGTGATGCACCCAGTGGAATCAACAAGACCAATGGTCAAAATCAGATACCAGCTTTCCTGAGAAGGCAGGAGGAGCCCCAGGGAAGCACTGAGGAGGCAGAGAATGTTCCGTGGGTTCTTTTTGATGCCAAAGAGTTCACAGGAGAGCAGGCACTCCCAATGGCTTAGCCAGGAAACAGCACCCCCAAAGTGTACTTTCCCCTTCTCCTCCCTCAGGAACAGGATGGATGAGGTTCAGACTTCTAGGACTCCAAGGGCAAGATACCCTTAGGCTAGTTTCGGTTAAGGGCTTGCTGGCCTGGGTAGTAAGGAAGGGGTTTCAAAATACAGCAGTTTATAAAACAGTCCTGGTGAGCCATGAAGTTACAGAAGGGGGGACTCAGAGCTGCTCCCAGTTCACCTGCTTATGCTAAGAAAAAATAAAATACAAATTGCTTTCCCATCCCAAGCCCTCAGTACAAGGCAAACCCCAGGCCACAGCCACCGTCAGGACCAGTGGTAGTGGACGAGGAGGAGAATACAAAAGGGGATGTCTTTAAAATCTCTTCAAAATCATTTTGTATAGAGAAGTAAAAGCAACTCAGACGATACGAATTCAAACCTCAGTGTAGAAATCAGTCGGTACAGTGTCCAGGCACGAGGTGAAATGCCCCACCTCACGCCATCCCCAGAGACGGAGGAAGTGACTATAAAACATTATTGCTGGCGAGGCCTGTCTCAGTAGAATCAGAGCAGTTATGGGGGGTGGGGTGCAGTCACACAGGCCTTGGGAGACTGGAAGGAGCCTTTCGCAGCCTCTGGGCACTTCGACCCTTGGATGGATGGATTTATGCTGGCATTGTCTAGAGGGAGTCAGGTGTCCCCCAATACTCTCAGAACAAGGATAATTAGGTCAAGGGGGAAATAAGGATAAAAAGAGACCCCATCTGACCCTGTCTGCCCTCCCCCTGGCTACACTGCCGAAATATGAGTAAGAGATGGCTCCAGTGTGGGGTGCTGGCCTGGCCAGGCAGGTTCGTGGGGTGGGGCCCTCCAGCCCCCCACCTCCGAAGATGAAGAGCTGGCAGCCTAGGGAGAGCTGCAGGAGGTGGGAGGACGCCCAGAGGCTCTGGCAGGGAGGGAAGTAAAGCAGGCAGGACCCTTCGAGGCCCTTCTGCCACCCTGCACAGCCGAGGACACGGGTTCCAGTTTCAGTCGGGCTTGGCCCTTCACCCCTGGGCGAGGCCTCTGGGTCACAGTAGCAGTTGGGAAGGCTGGGCCAGGGGGCAGGGCAGATGAAGGGACGAGGGCGCCTAACAGAAGAGCTTGAGGAAGCAGTTCTGACAGTAAGGCTTGTCGTTCTGCTCCTTGAAGGTGCCCTTGTTGAGCTGCTTGAGGCAAAAGGCACAGACGAAGTGCTCCGGATGGAACTTCTTGGCCATGGCGGTGATGCAGCGGCCCGTGATGGGCTTCTGGCAGCCGGAGCACAGCGAGCCGCGCCGCTCATGGTAGTGCACCTCACAGTAGGGCTGCCCATCGTGCTCGAAGAAGCTGCCGTTGACGAATGGCGTGAAGCACTCCTGCCAAGTGGAAGAGAGGGTGAGGCGGAGGGAAGGGGGCTCAGCCCGGGGCAGGAGACAGTCATGGTCACACTCATGAGGACTCCCACTTGCTAAGCACCTCCTACGTGCCAGGTGCTACACTAAACACTACTGAACTCTCCCAACAGAGGAGGCAACTGAGGCATGGAAGTCAAGTGACTTGCCCAAGGTCATGCAGCTACTAAGCTGCACAGACTAGATTCAAACATAGGTTTGGCTCCTGGGCACTTAACCAGGAAGCTGTAACAGTGTGCCCCAAAACCCTGGTGCTGAAAAAGGGGTCCCAAGGTCAAGCTCTGCATCCTAGATTCCCATGTGGAGAGTTACATGCACATTTAGGTATAAAAGGCCCTGAGAAGTCCTGCAGTGAACACTGTTCCCAAACTCATTTGGTCAGAAGGCCCTTGCTGGATCCCTAATCACATCTGTGGGCCCCCATCACCCCCCAGATTGCAGTTTGGAAACCAATGCTCATTTCCATGGAGGCTGTTAAATGCTTGCATTGTCTCATTTAATTTTCACATGCCCTTCTCCCGAACATAACCAGTCCCAGGAAACCCCTGGACTTGAGGAAGTGTACCCCTGCCTCTCACCCCATTAATAACCCCAAATGAGGCCACCAAGTTGGATCTGGAGAGCACAGTGAGGGGGCCCTTCTCTCCGCACTGCCCATTTCCGGGGGCCTCCAGATGCGGGGACAAGGGTTCCTTACCCGGCACACAAAACACTCAGGATGCCACAGGGTGTTGAGGGCCGAGATGTAGTTCTCCAGGATTGCCCGGGTACAGCCGCCACACTTGGGAGCAAACATGTCGAAGTAATCCTTCCGGCAGTAGGCCTTGCCGTCTTTCTCATGGAACCCTAAGGAGTGGGGTTTGGGGGGCAGGGTTAGGCCCCCTGGAGGTGGAGGCCCCCCCCCCGATTCGTGATCAGCAAAGCCCTGCCTCCCCAAGGGGCAGCAAGCTAGTCTGCTGGTCTGTACCTTCAGGACCAAAAAAGGCGCCACACTGGGCACAGAAGAAGTGCTCGGGGTGCCACGTCCGGTCAAGGGCTGTCACCACTTTCTGTAAAGCCAAGTGTGGGGTCAAGAGCCGAGCTGCCACCCCAATGGACAGATCCCACAACTGAGACTCATAGGCAAGGCTGTCCTTCCCATCTCCACTCCCAGCTCCCAGCCAAGGAAAGAGCAAACGCTGCCAAGATGGGGGTCTCGCCTAACTGTGTTCTGAATACCACTGAGAATTCTGATTCATTAAAGGAGGTGACATGCCAGACACACTCTCTCTCCTTTAATCCTCATAAGCAGTGAAGGTCATAGGTTCTCTTGTGACTCTATAAGTGAAGAAACTTAGGCTGAGAGAGGGTAGGCGTTTCCCTGATATCACACAGAAGGAGGAGAGAGAGCTGGCACTCCACTCCACCTATCTGGGCAGGGCTCCTAACCTCTG
>NW_017731479.1:1903542-1908049 GCF_001890085.2 Hipposideros armiger
CTACACACCCAGCTCCGGGTAGAGTGTGGCTGGGGGGAGCCCTGGAGCCCTCACTTGTGAGGCTTGGTAGACCTCTCCACACTCGAGCCTGACTCTCTGTACCACATGGCCCCAGAGAATCCTCCACAGAGGGAAACCCTGAGTTGGGGGTGTCAGGTGTTACTCTGAGGCCAGCAGTCGCCCTGAGGCCAGCCAAATTAAGCCAGCTGGGGGCCACAGCTGGTAAAAGGCCCTGTCCATTATCATTATCCTCAACACAGAGAACCTCCTGGGTGTGACCGTGGCCTCCAGGGGAGGGCTTAGTCATGGATGGCAAGAAAACAGAGGGCCCAGGAGCAGAGGGAGGAGGAGGAGGAGGAGGAGAAGGAAGTATGTGGTGTGAGGATGGAGCTGAGTTGGGCAGCGGCCCCAGGGAATTCAAGGCCACAGCAGAGGAGCTGGTCTGGAGGAGGAGAAAGACAAAAGGCAGAGGGGAGAGGAGAGAGAGATGGGAGAGGTGAGGAAAGCTGCTCAGTGCAAGGGGCGGGCTCGGCCTTAGGGCTCGGAGAGCCACCATCTAATCTACACTGACCGGGGAGGCTGCAAAGCTGATGCAGGATGCCCAACAAGGTTTTCCTGGGCTCCATGGCCTCGGCCCCCATCAAACCCGGGCAGCAGAAAGCAGCCACTGAGCAAAGCCTGCGAGGCCACCCCAGTCAGAGTAGGTAGGAGGGAGAAAAGACTACGGTGAGGTGACCACCCAGGAGACAGGTGACCAAGGAGGTCAGCCCAGGCCCCATCAAGGGAGGGTCAGCCGCAGGCAGCTGCTCTGTCCTCTCCAACCTTGGCTTGGTTCTCAGCTTGGTCGCTCCCAGACAAACCCAGCTCCCCCAAGGCCCAAGGCCTTGCTCCAGGGGCACAGAGAGAACCAGCTCAGCTTCTCACGGGGCATCACGATGCTGGCTCTCAGAAGGCATCATCGCTCTCAGGGGTGCTCGGGCGGGGCTCCCTTAGGTCAACACCTGGGTCCAACCGACTTGATCCTGACCTCGGCTGCTCAGAACGATCAGTAGCTCCGGCCCTCCCCTCAGGCCCACTCCCACCCCCCACCATGAAACCCCAGCTAAAGGGAGGTTTGGAGGCACCATCAGGGCCCACAGTGCACGGACCACTCGCTCCCCTTCTCAGATTCCCTAAGTCATGCGCCAAAGGTCGACCCACATGAAAGAGTGCAGTCAGCAACTGTTGGAGAGCTCGGTCAATATCAATCCCATGGAGGCACCGCATCTTTTCAATAAAACATCTCGGGCCTGGCAGGCCCGGGAGGCCTGGAAGGGGAGGGGAAGGGGTGCCGCATGCAGGACTGGCCCAGTAGCCTGACGGGTTAGGTTTCCCACAGACAGAACTTGTGAGGACTCAGAGGCCCGTGGAGGGAGAGGGGACGGGACAGAAGCCTGGTAAAGGAGGCCTGTGGATTCAAAAGCCAGAGGCAGAAAGAAAGAAAGAAGACGTGTTGGGGACAGCCAGTGTGGGAGATGGGGCTCCAGGGCAAATGACCTCTCAGGCACAGGACCCGGAGGCCCACATGGCCCAGCAGAGAATGCCCTCCCCCACGGAGAGCAGCCATCAACACAGGGCCCTTTGTCCCAGCCTCCTGATCCCCTCCCTGGGTGGCTGGGAGCTGGGAGCACCCGGGGGGAAGGAATGTCCCTGCTGAGCGCTTCTCTGCCTTCCCAGGCTGCAAGGCAGCTCAGTCCCCACCAGCCTGACCTGGCCCTCCCTGCCCCGGGCCCTGGCAAGGCCAAGACACTGCAGACTCCCTGGCTTGAGGCAAGGTATCCAAACTGAGGGGCTGAGTTCCACTACTCACACTGAGGTACAAGAGGAGAAAGCTGGGGGAGAGAAAGGGGGCAGGGCAGGGAAGAGGGGCCTCCAGGTACCTTAAAATCCGACAGTGAGGCCATCAGCTCGTCCAGCTCCCGGGTGGCAGAGGAGGCCGAGATGCGTGTCTGCTGCTGGCTGGAGGTGACTCGCTGAGGGCTGCTCATCTCTGCCTGGTTCACAGTGATGGCGGGGCTGCAGGGCAGGCAGGACATCAGCGGGAACCACAGAGCTGAGCCCCAGGCTCCCCCAGAGCGGCCCTCCCCTCCTCAGGGGATCAACATGTCAGCTCTGACAGTGGGGTCCTGTCACCCCCAACCCGTGGGAAGCCCACCGGCTCCCAATCTCTCCTGGGGAACCCATCGTTGGGAGCGAGCTTCTGTCAGCAAGGGGGACAGAGCTCCAAGGTGAGCTGAGGTGGGAGAAGAGAGAGCCGGCTGCTCAAACGGCATCTTTCCCAGGAAGATGCCTCTGACCTTCCAGCCCAAGTTCGAGATTGTTAAACAAGCCCGAATATCCTGCGTACCCTCCACAGCTCTGCAAGTGCATGTGCGATTGTTCCAAAGACAGGGTCACACTGAGATGAGCTAACATTTAGAAAGCACTTACCGTGTACATCATGTGCTATGAGCCAGGAACCATTCAATGCGCTTTACATGTATGATTGGTTCTCACCCCTGTTGAGGCGGGTGGCCTTAATCCCATTTTACAGATTGGAAAACTAAGGCTTGAGAGATGACACTTGATAAGGGCGGCCTCAAGGTTTGAACCCTATTGTGTGGCTCCAAAGCCTGTGTTGACAGCTATTAAGCTGCAGGCGCCCTCAGCGTGCACAATGTCTGTCTTTTCTAATGGATGGCAGGCTTGCTGAAGGCAGGAATGGAACCCATGTGCCTCCCCACTATCCCCCAGTGCCTAGTGCAGGGCCTGGTAGACAACAGGGACTTGTGGAGGGAATGGGTGACAAGGGGGCTAAGTGGGCAGACACTGAGCATGGGCACTGGCTGGATGAGACCTCCCTGCCTGGGCGAGCCCTGTGAATACTCACACAGGGCTGGGCACGGAGCTCTCCAGTTCATCCAGGAGACTCTCCACGCTGGGCCGCACGTCCTCCAGGCCCCGGCCCCCGTTCCGCTTGGGCTTCTCTTTCATCAGGGGCCCAGGTTTGCCGCCCAGTAGGCTGTTATTCTCTGGGATGCCATAGTGGGAGCTCAGAGCCCCAGGCAGCAGGGGGCTTGAGTTGGCCTCATCTAGGGAGAGGGAGAGAGAAAGGCTGCTCAACCCTGAGCTCTCTGGGGATCCAGAAACCAGAGGGCGGGCCTGGGGANACATGCTATCGAGTGGCGGTGCTGGCGTGCTGGGACTATTCTGCTTCTGGATCTGGACGCTGGTTGCTCAGGTGTGTTTAGTTTACAGTCATCCAGTGAGCTATTCACTTACGATACGTGCACTTGTCTTTATGTCTATTCTAATAAATGGTTTTAAAACACAGGACCAAAATCTAAGTACTATGAGCGATCAGAAAAGGGAAGAACGCCTGTACCTGGAGTGGTTTCTGAAGGTTTTAAGGAAGCAGACGCCTGGCCTCAGATTAGGAGGCTATGAAAAAATGGAGAGAGAGGGACATATATGCCATGTGGTGTTAACATGAGCAAAAGTGCAGGGGTTAAGAGTGCATAATGCCGTTTCAAGACACACGAGGAAGAATAATAAAACCCTCACAAGGTGCCAGGCCCTGCTCTAAGCACTTCCCACACCTTAACTCATTTAATCCCCAGGAGGTGGGTTCTATGAGCACATTTTAGGATGAAGAAACTGAGGCCCAGGAAACCAAGCAGGCAGCAGAGTGAAAGAGAAACTTTGGTTCAACAATAGTGCTCAATAATGGACAGCCACCCTGTGGCAGGCTCTGCATGCCAGACTGAAGCACGCAGACGAAAAGGAGGAGGTCTGAGGAGGGGAAACGCAAGCTGCAGTCAAAGATAGGCTAACATGGGAGGCACTGTCAGCAGGAGGCCCACGAAGGGCTGGCACAGTGCCTCACACTTCGGGTACCACCTGATGGAGGGGAAATGAAGGCGGGGCAGGGACCCAGTTCCCCCAGGGCCCAGAACACTGGATTGGTCCACTGGATTGGGACTATTTCAGTAACCGAGGAAAAGAGTGACTGAGGTCAGAGATAGGTTGTAGCTAAGAGAACAGTAATAATAACAGCTAATATACACTGGGAGCTTACCATAGTTAGGCACTGTGTTAAGCACCATCTATAATGCTCTCACTTATTCCTCCCACCAACCCTGTGAGGGAGGCACTACTGCTATCTCCACGCTCAAAGCAAAGAGTCGGGCTCAGACAGGTTAAGTACCTTGACCCAGGTCATGCAGCCTGTAAGTGACAGAGCCATGGCTAGACCACAAGCCTGTCTGGCCCCAGAGCCGAGCCCTGCATCACTGACTGCTACATTAGAGCCCTGTAACTGGGAAAATTAGGCACAGGAGACACTGCATCTGCAAGGCTCAGGGTTCAAGTACAGGAAGGCAGGATTGAGGTGAGCATCAGTGAGGCCTCAGAGGCCTCAGGGCCAGGCTAGGCTGAGCCACGTGGACCATGTGCATCTAGGGTTAGACAGCTCTGAAAAAGTCTTCCG
>NW_017731479.1:1910594-1915882 GCF_001890085.2 Hipposideros armiger
CATCTAAATGGATAAACTCTCTAATCCAACTATGGCAAAGCAGGCTATAACATGCAAATACAGAAAGTGAAGGTAGAAGTTGTTGCAAAGGGAAAAGAAGGCCAAGGTCTTACACAGAAAATAATTTATTTTGAAATGAAATTGTCTCTAGGGTCTGGCCGACTGGCTTAGTTGGTTAAGAATGCGAACTCTGAGCAACAGGGTTGCCGGTTCAATTCCCACATGGACCAGTGAGGTGCGCTGCCGCTGAGCTGCCAACAGGTGGCAGGATGGCTCAACTGGTGAGGGCACATATTCCTAACAAGGTTACCGGTTCAAATCGCGCATGGGATGGTGGGCTACGCCCACCTGCAACTAAGATTAAACAGGGCACCTTGAGCTGAGCTGCCCTGAGCTGCCGGATGGCTCAGTGGTTAGAGCGTGCTCTCTTAGCAACAAGGTTTCTGGTTTGACTCCTGCATGGGACGGTGGGCTATGCCCACCCGCAGCTAAGATGGAACACGGTACCTTGAACTGAGCAGCCGCGAGCTACCGACAGGCGGCCAGATGGCGACTGGACTTGGAGCTGAGCTAGCTGCGCCCTCCACAACAAGATTAAAGGACAACAACTTGGCTGTTCCCCTTCCCCAATAAAATCTTTAAAAACAAAAAAGAAAAAAAGTTGTCTCTAGGCAATATGGATGGAAAATAAGTACCTTTTCCAGCAACACATTTCCCCAGGTCACTGAGGATTTCTCTCCGTTCCTTCACACTGGCTGTTGTCACCTTCCCTGCAAAACGCTTTAGTGTCTCAGAAACCTGTGAAGACCAAGCCCACAGAGAAAACGTCACCAGTCAGACTACAAAACAATGAGTGTGTATGTGCCGGGAAAAGGAGGTGCAGAATTCAGTGATGAGCTCTTGAACCCAGGGTTTGTCAACCTCCGCACTACTGACACTTAAGGGCAGAAAACGGTAGTGGGGGCTGTCTTTATAGATTAAAGAATTTGGGGGCCAGCCGAGTGGCACGTTGGTTAAGAGCTGGCTTGGGANAAGTTCCGGGACCCGATCTCCTCCTGGCAGTGGGTGCAGACGAAGTGCTCCGGGTGCCACGTCTTCCCCATGGCTGTCACGACCTGAGAGGGTAATTTAGAATGAGATAAGAGGATGTGGCTCAAGGCCTTGGCCTGCCATGGAGCACCCTTCCCCGGGGAGCAAAGGTCCCCGTGCCCACCTGCCACGCCCTCTTCCCCTGCCCCGCCCTCCCATCACCTGTCCAGCGATGGGCTTCTTGCAGGCCCCGCAGACCCCTTTGGCGACCGTGGCGACCCCCAGTTTGTTCAGGTCAGACTGCAGGCTCCCCAGCATGCTGTCTAGCTGACTCCCAGGCTTTGGGGGTCCCCCCGGGGGAGAGCTGCTCCCCGTCTTCCCCTGGGCCATGAACTGTAGAGACAGAGAGGGCAGGTCAGGACTTCCGGGGTTTGGGGGTGGCGTCTCACAGCATCGTGGCACTGGGGGCTTTTCTCCCTCCGGACAGATGGGCTGATGGAAGCAAGAAGTGCAACCTCCTCCAGGGGCCTTGAGAGCCCTAGAGGTGGGAGTGCCATCCGCAAGACATGCTGGCAGTCAGAGGGGCTCACGGCATCCCACCAGCCTGACCGAGGCCCGGGAAACATGGCAAGCAGGACACTGAGCCCCCAGCCTTGGCACTGACCCCTCCCTCGTCCTGCCCTTCGGGGCTGCTCTGCCTGCCGTTCGGAGGCCAGCCGGCCGCCAGCTCTCCATCCGCTCTTTGTTCCAGGCCCTGGATCTTAGATAGGGGAGGAAACGAGGGTAAGAAATTTTTTTTTTAATGAAGGTAAGAAATTTTTTTTTTTAATGAAGGAAGAAAAAGAGACCTTGTTATTGGACCCCTTCACAAAAGGGAATTTAGAATGAGATCAGAGGATTTATTTTCCCCGCCCCCACTGGCAGTACCAAAATCAGGAGAAAAAGTCTAGAGCAAAACAACCTGGAGAGAGAGGCCCAGGGAGAGAGGAGAGAGGTAGGTGAGCAAAGGCAGGGGACCCAGGAAGGAGAGGAGGCTGGGGCCAGAGAGCACAGGGGACTCCCAGGTGCTGGGCCTGGGGCTGCAGAGAGAGGAACAGGCATTGGTTTCCCTTCGGCTTCCTCAGCTGGCGCCTGAGGCAGGACTGAGGGGCAGTGGGAAAGGGCAGGCAGAAGGACGCCCCACAGGGAAGCGAGAGGACAGCTGATGTCTGGGGGGGGGGGGGGAGGTGCAGACATCAAGAGAAGTGAGGGCCCAGGGTCAAGGCAAGGTCCAAGGCAGGACTGTGGCACTGTGCTGGCGTGTGGCTGGAGGGAGGCCGGAGGTGTGTGTGCACACGTGTGCATGCATGTGCATGTGTGCAGAGCGGGGACGAGCAGGCTCGTGCTGGGGCCCCCGGGCCTGCCTGCATCGGGGGGAAGAGCGGGTCCTCGTCGGTCTGGCAGCCCACGGATCTCCAAGCATGGGGCACAGGAGAGGGAGGGGCGGGGCCCTGTGCATCCTCTTGCCGTGGCCCTGCCCCAGCTCTCTGGACCTCAGGGGAACCACGGGGGACTGCTGAGGGCCCCCGAGTGGAAGGAGTAGGCAGGCTGGGTGGGGGAGGAGAGTTGCTGGCCGAGGCGTCTCTGTGATGCTGGAGCAAAGGGACAGGAGGAGGAGGAGAAGGCAGAACAGAGAAGGTTCTTCTCAGGGGAATGGGAGAGCCGGGAGGGAAGACAACCTGGGGAGAAGAAAGGAAGGAGAGAGATAAAGAGGAAGATGGAGGAAACACAAGCTCAGCAAGCAGGGGCTGGGAGAGGTGGTGTCGCCAGGCTCCCCCAGGCCTTCTCGCTCTGATACTAAGAGTGAGGCCAGCCTTCCAGGGCCACAGGATACAGGACACCTGCCCCCGCCCCCCAACACACACACCCAATCTCCCCTCCGGCCAGCGCTGGGGGAGAATCGGGAGGCCTGCTGCCCTGACCCTGGCCTGGCCCTGGGCATCTCCCCACTACCTTCTCTACCAGCTGCCCCCCAGCCCGCCTCCCTCGCGGCTGCACAGTGATGACGACGCCCTCGGTCATCCAGTCCTCGGTGGAGGCCCCCGCTGCCCCTGCTGCCTCCTCTGCCTCCGGCTGGATGCCCAGCCGACCCTGCAGCTCTGCGATGAGCCGCTCCTGAGATGGGGTCCTGCTCAGGGTGGCAGGGTCCAGCCGGCGGCGAGGGGAGGGCTCCCGGGACATGGGGTGCGCATGGCCCGTCTCCCGGCTCCTCCTGATCACGGAGCGGATCTGAGGGGGGAGGGGGAAGCTGTCACAGTCCCACTCTGGGCTCGGCCAGTGCTGCTCAGTCCACACTCAGGTGCCCCAGGGAGGGAAGGGCAGGACAAAACCACCAGAGAAGAGCCAAGCTGAGGTGCGGTGGAGACAGGGGGCAGAGCAGACTCCCTGCACCCGGCACTCATCTCCAAGTCGGCAATGACCTTGGGCAAGACACTTCACTTCCAGGGGCCTCAGCCTGTCCATCCTTGAAATGAGGTTATAGTATTTTCTTGGCTGCCTTACAGGGTTATTATGAGTATTCTTTGAGAGGATGTAAGTGGACATTCTTGAAAGGGCATAAGGCTTTTTCTTTCTTTTTTTGATTTGTAATAAAAAAAGCAGTCTTTCCTTCCAAACCTTTTAACCAGTTTTTCATGTTTATGTGATAACCTCCTGGTTTGTAGTAGTTTTGGTTGTTTGTTTTGGTTTTGGAAAGGGTATGAAGTTTTAATCAAGCAAGAAGCAAATGATAATAACAGTAGCAAATAATAATAATAGTAACATCAGCCACAGCTTCTTGAGGACCGTGTGCTGTGCTCTAAGCACGTTCCAGGTATTACCTCATTTAATCCTCTGGACAACCTTGGGGGGGGGGATGGTCTATTATTACCCCCATTTCAAAGACGAGAAAACTGAGGCTGATGGGGTGTTGCCCAAGGTCACACAGGTAGCAAGTGCTGGAGTCAGGTTTTGTATTCAGTTCTACCTGGTCCCAAAGCCCATGCTTTTAACCATTTCGCACACATCACCTCAGGATGTTGGGGGAGCTCATCTACAGAGAAAAGCCTTAAACAAGCAAGAGGTGGGTTGTCACTAAAGAGAAATTCCCGGGCCCAGGGAGCTCCGCTGGCCCCATGGAGCCCACTGCCGAGTGCTGGTCAGGGCACAGGCCACAGAATCTTGGGATTGGCTGCCCAAGCAGACATGCGCGGAATGGGAGGCTGCATGCGGTTAGCCAGGAGTGGCCCACACTCAGGCCCGCCGGGGGCCATGCCCAGGAGCCGTGCGAGCTTGCGCCTGCCTGGCCAGAGGTGGAAATCCTCTCGGTGGCGTAGGGTGTGTCCATGACTGTGGCATGTGGAAGGTCCAGCTGTTCCCTCTTGGCCTCAGCAGCAGCTTCGGTGGTGCTCTCTGGCCTCCTGGGGGTCTCGGGTCCCTGGGTTGGCCCGACTGGGCTTCCCCTTGTGGATGTCTGTCCACCTAACTGCTCCTTGTCAAGGGGGGCAGAGCAGTTGCTCTCCAGCCCCGCTGGCTCTGGCCTTGCCCTCTCCTTCCGCTGTCCACGTTCCTTCGTGAGGCTCCAGGTATCTGGGAAGATGGCCTGACGGTCCACAGCCACAACAGCTGGCTCGGTTAATTTCTGGAAGCTGGGCGTAGCTCCGCGGGGAGTCTCAGGCCTGACCGTCTCCAAAGCCCACGGCTGCTCCCATGTAGCAGCCATGGCCTCCTCTGGGTGCACAGGGTTGGCCGACAGCCCTTGGGGGTCTCTAGGCTCCTGGGAACCTACACACCCAGCTCCGGGTAGAGTGTGGCTGGGGGGAGCCCTGGAGCCCTCACTTGTGAGGCTTGGTAGACCTCTCCACACTCGAGCCTGACTCTCTGTACCACATGGCCCCCGAGAATCCTCCACAGAGGGAAACCCTGAGTTGGGGGTGTCAGGTGTTACTCTGAGGCCAGCAGTCGCCCTGAGGCCAGCCAAATTAAGCCAGCTGGGGGCCACAGCTGGTAAAAGGCCCTGTCCATTATCATTATCCTCAACACAGAGAACCTCCTGGGTGTGACCGTGGCCTCCAGGGGAGGGCTTAGTCATGGATGGCAAGAAAACAGAGGGCCCAGGAGCAGAGGGAGGAGGAGGAGGAGGAGGAGGAGAAGGAAGTATGTGGTGTGAGGATGGAGCTGAGTTGGGCAGCGGCCCCAGGGAATTCAAGGCCACAGCAGAGGAGCTGGTCTGGAGGAGGAGA
>NW_017731479.1:1918237-1920493 GCF_001890085.2 Hipposideros armiger
CTCTGCAAGTGCATGTGCGATTGTTCCAAAGACAGGGTCACACTGAGATGAGCTAACATTTAGAAAGCACTTACCGTGTACATCATGTGCTATGAGCCAGGAACCATTCAATGCGCTTTACATGTATGGTTGGTTCTCACCCCTGTTGAGGCGGGTGGCCTTAATCCCATTTTACAGATTGGAAAACTAAGGCTTGAGAGATGACACTTGATAAGGGCGGCCCCAAGGTTTGAACCCTATTGTGTGGCTCCAAAGCCTGTGTTGACAGCTATTAAGCTGCAGGCGCCCTCAGCATGCACAATGTCTGTCTTTTCTAATGGATGGCAGGCTTGCTGAAGGCAGGAATGGAACCCATGTGCCTCCCCACTATCCCCCAGTGCCTAGTGCAGGGCCTGGTAGACAACAGGGACTTGTGGAGGGAATGGGTGACAAGGGGGCTAAGTGGGCAGACACTGAGCATGGGCACTGGCTGGATGAGACCTCCCTGCCTGGGCGAGCCCTGTGAATACTCACACAGGGCTGGGCACGGAGCTCTCCAGTTCATCCAGGAGACTCTCCACGCTGGGCCGCACGTCCTCCAGGCCCCGGCCCCCGTTCCGCTTGGGCTTCTCTTTCATCAGGGGCCCAGGTTTGCCGCCCAGTAGGCTGTTATTCTCTGGGATGCCATAGTGGGAGCTCAGAGCCCCAGGCAGCAGGGGGCTTGAGTTGGCCTCATCTAGGGAGAGGGAGAGAGAAAGGCTGCTCAACCCTGAGCTCTCTGGGGATCCAGAAACCAGAGGGCGGGCCTGGGGACCGGGCAGGCCCCTGCCCCCAGGGACCCAGGCCTACCTGTAGAGAAGCCTGGGGGGTTATGCTGCACAGCGTTCAGCTCCAGCAGCAGGCGGTCAAGTTCAGAAAGGTTGCTGCCCAGGGAGGAGCTCATCACGGTGGGTGAAGGCTCAGTTGACTTTTGCTTGTTGGGGAAACTTTGAGAGACAAAGGGAAGACCACAGTGAGAGACGTTCCGCAG
Organism: Hipposideros armiger; assembly: GCF_001890085.2. Lineage (NCBI taxonomy): Eukaryota > Metazoa > Chordata > Mammalia > Chiroptera > Hipposideridae > Hipposideros > Hipposideros armiger. Next base: position 1,919,247 of record NW_017731479.1, read on the forward strand.
CTTTAGTGACTCCCGAATTCTTCAGAAAAAGGTGAAGGGGATAGAGGTCTCCCCCAGCAAGAGGACAGAGAGTGGAGAAGGGATGTGGTAAGAAGATGGGAGGAAGGAAGTCTTGCTTCAGTTCCTCAGCTACATGGGGTAACGTGACAGCTGCTACAGGGAGATGGCAGCAGATGGCAGTGATAATGCCATTGGGCCAATCAAGAGGCATTATGAGCTGGCCAGGAGCCTCAGGGCCTTCTGCAGTTTAGCCCATTGACCCCTGAGGCAGAACAGCCACTGGCCGTGGCCATGTCTGATCCCTGGCCTCAGCTGCCTCCAGCCCCACTGGTCCCTGGGATTTCCAAGCCGGAGGGAAAGGTGCGCAGGCAGGGGCTGGGGCAGTACCTGTAGACGTGCTCTTCTTCACCGGCTCGGGGACATGGAGGGCCGCCGCCGTCCTGGGGGATGGAGGCACTGGGTGTTTTGGCACCGGGGCCGTACGCAGGCGTCGGGGACTGAGGCTACAGGAAGATAAGTGCTCAGAGCCTTCCCGGGGGGAGGAAAAGGAACAGCCCGAGTCACCCCCAGGAGGCTGCTGCTCACCAGGGAATTTCCACACTCTGGCTGGAGACAGGTGATTAACACTTGGTCACTGCCCCCCCTTCACGTGGCTTCTGGTGGAGACAGCTGGGTGTTTCCTGGCCCCTCTCCCCTTCCTCTGAGCCCACTCCTCCCCTGAATCCCCGAGCTGCTGCCGGATAAGCTCCTTTAGCTCCAAAGCCTCTGGGGGCTACAGCCCCTGTCTCGACCTACCTGCTGGTGGATGAATCGGGAGGCGCTGGGCTGCCACTGGTCTAAGGAGTCAAGAATGGTGCCATTGAGGGCCTCGCTGGACGGGGGTGGGGGGACAGGGGGTGGCACAGCAATCTCCTGGTATGTGTGGTTTCCAGTTGGGTAGGAGTAGGGGGTCTCCTCAGACAAGAACACGGGCCGTTTGGAGATGTGGGAGGTGGTGGACTCCAAGTCCTCCAGCAGGGCGTCTGCAGAGAGAAGACACCGGGAGTGGGTAAGAACCAGGGATCCTGGAAAGAACTCTCCAATGGCAGTGCCCTCCTTTCCTGCGCTCAAGTGTTAATGAGTTCTGAGCACCTGCCCCGCCCACTGGAAAAATGACCAGCCTCAGGTCAGGAAGATACCAGCCCAGCCCAGCCTGGCTAAGAACCAGCTCCCAAAGCTGACCTCTCACCCCAGCCCCTGACTGAAGG
>NW_017731479.1:1921268-1922803 GCF_001890085.2 Hipposideros armiger
CTGGTGACCTGCTGGGGGCTGGGTCCCAGGCCCTTAATAATCATCAGAAAGCAGCAGCTGCACTTGTTACCATTTACTGAGGACAGGCCCAGTGCTGGGCACTTGGCATTCAAGGTTTCGGTTAATCTTCCTACCCCACGAGCTGGAATTCTCAGCTTTCCTTTATAGATGGGGAGACTAGCTTTGAGAGGTGGTGGGACTTGCCCTATATCACAAAGACAGTGAATTACAGGACAGCTGACTCCTCAGAAGCCCCAAACCCCAAAAATCTGGCCTGCAAGAGGCCGCTTCCTATGATCACAAGATGATGCCATATTTAAACAATACAACTTCCTGAATGACGGAGCCCAGGCCGTGAGGGCTGCCAGTCTGATCCTTCCTCTCATGGCCCTGTCCCCAGCCCCACCCCTGCTCAGAAGAAGTAAAAGGGAAGCCAGGCCCTCACCAGGGCCTTGGTCTGCGGGCCCATACCTTCTCCCAGCTGCCTGCCTGTTCTCCTTCCCCCAAGGCCAGCCATGCCTACCCCCGGCACCTACCCAGCTGTTCAGAGGGGAAGCTTGTTCCAAGGCCCAGGACACTGGCCCCGCAGCCCAGCACAGGTCTCCTAACTTCTGAGGAAGGTCAGTTCCTGTAGCCCCCTCCCCCTCCAGGTCCTTTGGAAGAGGTCTGGCTTCCTGTCTCTAACAAACCGGAACTAGAGGGAGTCAGTGTGTCTAGGTAACAGCAGAAAAGGAACCAGTGTCCAGGGCCAATCCCAGTGGCCTGTACATGGCCACACCTGCTGCCTTCGTTTCGTGCAGAGTCCCCACTTCCTCTGGCCCCAATCCAGCGAGGGCAGGGTCTCTCCTGCTCCATCATGGGCAGGGCCAACTGGACTCCCCGGAGCAGGCAACAAGTGCCACCCCATAAGGATAATAGGAGCAGTTGCCATGCCTGAACGCCCGCCATGTGCCAGGACCTTCACCTGTGTCACCTCCCTCACAACACTAGCCCAGATGGTAAAACTGAGGCTCAGGGGTAGAGTCACACCCCCACACTGCCAAAGCTGGTTGAAGTGACACAGTTGGAATCTGAACTTGGGTCTCTTGGTCTCCAGACACTCAACAGGAGACAGATAGTTCACCTTCCCTGTCAAACCTTCTGAGTCAGGGACACCGCTGCCCTCTGCACTGAACACCTCCCCCATCACTCATGACCCGACTAAATCTGGCTCATTGGTTTATAGGCTGGCTTCTGGTTTATTATTTCAATGGGCTCTTTTCGACACGGATACATCTGTTGGTCAGAAGGCGCGGTCCTGAGATACAGAGACAAAAGATCTCAAGTTTTGGAGTCGAGCCAGAGCTAAGTTCAAGTCCCAGCTGCTCTCTCCATTATCCATGGCCACACAGCAAATCACTTAGCTTCCCTGAGCCTCAGTGTCCTCAGTCAACTGGGGTAGTTTATAGGGGATAGCAGATGCGTGTGAAGCTGAAAACATCAGGTCTTATTTGCTCTGTGAAATTCAGAAAAAGATCTTCCTCCAAGGAGATCGG
>NW_017731479.1:1926750-1933934 GCF_001890085.2 Hipposideros armiger
ATTCCACCATGGTCTCTGCTCCACCACTACCACCAGGCCCTTGTTCTCACCCCTCTTCCCTTCCCCCCTCCCTCTCTCCTTCACCCTCGGCCTGAGGCAGGGGGCTGACCTGCTGATGAGCCCCTAATGGTGGCACAGGGAGCTCAAGAATTCAGAGAAGGCTGGAGCTCCACGTTCTAGCTAGCTTGCTGCAGTACAGGTCAACTTGCATGAGTGGCTCCCTCCTGTGCGATTCGCCAGCGGCCTCCTCTGAACAGCATGATGCAAGATGGGGCTGTCCCAGGCACTGACCTCTACTCTCGCTTACTACCAGGCAGCCTTCTTATCTGGAAGAGGGAGGCACCTGGGCACAAACAGATCAGTGGTTCCTTAGCACCCTCGGAAACAGGCAGAGGAGGCAGGAGAATCGTCAGGAGACAGAAGGTGGTCAGGGCTTCACGGAAAGCACCAAACAGCCGAGGGACAAGGAGAGGCTCAAGCCCGATGTGTCATCAGCCAGCCGTGAGGTGTGCCGCCACCAGTCCTTGGCTAACAATCATAAAGTATTGACATCTGCAACGTATTTGCTTTTAATTTTAGAAAATAGACTGAAACAAGCTCAAGGTTACCCCATGACCATCAGCCCCACCCACAAACACAAAAGAAGTGTGTTTCAGTATGCTTTCCTGAGTGACAGGAAGAGCTAAACGTGCACAGAACCCCAGGTGTGCCCTCAAGGATGGGGAGCGCACGATGCTTATCTGCCACAAGTGCCATCTGCAGGGTATGTCACTGCAGAACACAGACTGGAACCACTTATCTGAGATAGTCAGAGCTCTGAGAAGAAGGGGCAGATGCGAGAGGGAAAGAGCCAGCTGCCCTCTGCATCCCCCAGCTGACCCTCAACGACACTTTCACTTCCCTAGAGGCATCTATACCACCCTGCTTGGTCTCACAGGTTTTGGAAGCCATCTGCTCAGCTCTGGGCAAACAAAGTTCTGGGGCCACTTGACAGTTGGTGTCATGGCTGACTGCTGGTACCGCCTGAGTCAGGGGATGGTCTAGGGAAGGCTCACCATACGCACAGGAGCCCCAAGTCTTGTCTCGGTGCCCCCAAGCTCCCCATGCTCATTCCCTGTGCTGGCAGGCAGCTGGCCTGACCTGACCTGACGGGAGGCCCTGGTGGGATGGTGTCACTGATCTACAAAGGAGGGATGCTTCGGCCATTGTCCTGAGGACACAGATTTCTCCGGATGCTCAGATCCTTGCCTACTCTCCGCACTGGGAAACTGGCCTCTTCCTGGACAGGGAGGGGCAGGTAGAAGCTATAGTCCTCACGGCCTTGAGTAACCAGAGGCATCCTGGGAAACCATAAGAGAAAAAAAAGGAGGAAGACGACGGACTTTCCTGAAACAAAAAGCATCTAGGGAGACCTCTGGGCTGTCAGTCTCGCTGGCAGGGCTCACGTGTAGGGACAGCAAGGTGCAGAGGAGGACAAGGTAGGAATGGAGCCCAAAGAAGACCTTCTGGTCCGCCTGCAAGAAGCCCACCAACCCCAGAGCTGAGGCAGAGAGCCAGGCAGATGGCAAGCCTCATGGGAGAAGAACTCGATGAGTGGTCTGTGCCCCCGGGCTCCCGCTTGGCTTGGCACTGGTTGCACCAGGAGATCGACGGGGAGGGGGAGGTATCCACCTCAACCCTGATTTGGGTTTTATTGGAGGAGACACTCTAGGGCTCTGGGAATCCACTCCAACAAAGCCAGGAAAGATGGCGAGAGCAGTGCCCAGCCATAATGCTGAAAACATCACATAGGAAGTCCCCAATGTACACACATGGAGAATTCCAAAAGCCTGTTCGGAAGTTGGGTTTTGAACTACGGGGACTGTCTTCTAATAGAGGCAATGCTCTGAGGGGGAGATTTGGGTGACTTCCACTGGATGCTAGGGTCTGCGGTGTTTGCACAGCATGCTTTCTCACTCTGGGGATCAAGGAGGGGGATCACTGGTGTGGGCATGGGGGGCAGGCCAGCATAGCTCAGGACCATTGAGCCCCATCACTCCACATTCACAGCACCTGCTTTGTGCCCGGCAGTGTGCTGTGCACTGTGGGGTACCGCTGCCCTGGGCACTTCCGGTCTGAACTTCTCAAGGACAAATGGCACAGTTATATGAAATATCAGGAAGCCTCGTGGTTAACTCGGCAACCTCTGATCTGAACAAAACTGCCACTTGGGGGTGGCTGCCTCTCCTCCGGTCCGTCTCTATGTCCAGACAGGAAGTAGTCACCAAGGAAGTCAGTGAGCTGATCAAGTGCCCCCTGCGACTGCCCTTTCTGACACCACTTCTTTCTCCTTTTAAAAAGTNTGACTCATGCCTCACTCAACAGGAACTGTCATTCTACTCTCACCGCCCTGAAGGAAGTGTGGGCTGGGGTGACACACAGGAAACCAGGGGAGAAGGCCGAGTCTTCCCATCTGCCGCCAGGAGAGGCGGGAGGTGGCCCATTTCTTCCCTGGGCTTCCCACAGGCCATGGGAGGGTGGTTTCCTGTCTGCTGAGGAGCCCTTCATTGCAGGGCTGACACGTGAAGTGTGCGGGCAGGTTCGCTTTCTTTACTGGGTGCCTGGCTTGTGCCCAAGGTCACAGAGCACAAGTAACCAGAGACTCCGAGAATAAAGGGGGAAAGGCAACTCCAGAGGTCACCCTGAGCACCAGACAGAAACCCAACCACGCCAGGCCCCATCTGCACCCAGGATGGCCCAGCCAGGACCCCCCACTGATCATCAGGCTGCCCCATCTGATGGGGCTCCAGGGGCTTAAGCAATAGCAGGTGGGAGGAGCTACCCGGGTTTACTCTGTACACCTCCAACCCCCCATAGGCACAGGAGCAGGTCCGGGCTGGCCGGACAGCAGTCTCTTCTACTGTAAATAATTCACCTCTGTCCAGGATCGGCAGGCTCAGCCCTCCCCCATAGGGCCCAGAACACCATGGATGCACTTCATTGGTCAGATTTCATCCACCTCTTCAGGTCACCCAGAGACTCTAGACTTTTTAAGGTCAAGTCTAGGGCCCCTCTCCAGGCCCATCCCACAGTTCCTTCAATGGATAAAGCACAGATTTACATACAAAAAGACAGCCTGGAACCCAGAAGGTTCATGTGCTGGAAATTTTCTCAGCTCTTACAAATCCATCCAGTACATCCCTGCATTCTAGGCTCTTGGTCTGTTGCAGAGCAGGGCGGCTCCTTGGGCCTCTCACCCCTGCTAATCACCAACAGAGGCTAGGAGGGGCTCAGAAGTGAGTCATCTGCCCTACAGAGACCTGGGACAGAAAGTTCAAAAGTTCGCCTGTTTCAGGAATGAGCTGCAGTCTTTCCCCGATGTTTGTGGATTTCACAGTATTAGTTATCCACTCTCTGCCAGTCAGGTTCTGACCAATGAACACGGCCCAAGGTGGCCACAGAACAGGTCAGTGCTTCCCAGTCTCGGGCAGCTGGGTCATTTTCCTAACTCGGCTCTCTTGCCTGCCTTTCGCGGTTCTCCAATATAGCACCTCTTCTAGCGCCCACATTTCACTGGTCATCAAGTTGCATCAAATCTTCCTTCATGGGGCCTCTCTCCATTACTTTTCTCCCTTTCTTTTCGTCACAAGGAGCCAACAACTCGGACTAGCATCCGAATCCGTGCTCAGCCCTTTCTCGAGCTCACCTGCAGCACCCTGGTCTGGGCTCTCCCACTTCACCCCTTTAAGCAGACACCAGCAGTTTGAAGTCTTGGAACCCCACCTGCTTGTGTGCGTCCACACGTCACTCTCACCTCTCCCACTAGGCTGCACGCCCTCTGTGGACAGATACCTCCTTCCCCTTGCTGGATCCCCAGCATGAGCAACCTCGTGGCCTCCGATGCAGTGCATGGATGAGAACCAAGCAAGGAGGAATCCCAGTATTCAGCCACCAACCGCTCTCTCTGCCTGTGGGGTAAGATTGGAACCCTTGGTCTTGAGCTTCTCAGCATAGGGCCCCAAACTAGCCTTTACCCCTTCCTCTGGCCCCCTCACTGCAACCTGACTCTCCAACCAAACTGGGCCCCTCTTCCCTTTCCCAGCTGTGTGCCTTTATTCATAATACTGAGCGTGCCTCCCCCTGCCCCCCCATCTCCTACAGAGCTATCCATACCCCCAGGGGACAGATGGAGGCCAGGGGCGCAGAAACTACCTCAGGATAAATCCAGAACACCTTCTAAGGATCAAATGTACTCAGGAGCAAGTAACTTAAACCATTGCCTTAAATTAAAACAAGCAAGGCTAATTTAATTGTTAAATTAAAACAAGCAAGGTTACGGAGTCAAATGCAAAAAGCAAATGAACTGTAAGATAAGAAGTGAGGCTTCAAAGATACTTTTTGCACATGCACTTGGGGACTTTGGTGAACAATTTTAAGCAGCACCACAAAGCCACCCCTGTCCATACCACAGACTTGGCAGCTCTGGTGGCGTTGGGAGCTGGGACAGTAACATAGCTATATGTCCTTCTGGCATTCCAGGCTGCATGGCAGAGTGGAAAGAACCCGCCTCCAAGTAGTGAGGCAGACAAGTTCAAGTCCACCACTCAGTAGCTGGGGTGGCAATTTACTGGACCACTCTGGGCTTTAGTTACTCAGACACCCCATAGAGCACACAGTGAGTAATCAATGAAAAAGTGTGCGAAAACCAACAGGAAGGCTAGGGAGAACCTCCTCTGCCCTCCCATGGTGACACAGAGGGGACACTGGGTAAATAAATCCACATCACTGATTTTTATCTCCCTTAAGAACAGGAGGGGGAGGAGGTGGAGCCAGGAACCGTGGCCGGGAATCTTGGGAGCTGTGACAGGCCTGTCACAATCTTGGGCCTCCTTGCTGAGCAAACCACTGACCTCACTCCCCCTGCCTCAGGTTCATTCCAAGTNCTAGACTCAGAACGTTTGCCTCTCGGGGCCAGCTGAATCAGGCCCTGGCATTTCCCAGCCAACGAGCGTGTAGAGGGAGGGGTTCTCCTCTCCAAACTGGGGCTAAGCGGGGTGGGGGCGCCTAGTGCCAAGTCTCCAACCCACTAGGGGCAAAGGCCGCTCAGCTACGCCCTGGCAACGAAGGGGTGTGGACCTTCTGCAGCTTCCCGCCAGAGGGCGCCATTGTCTTGCCGGCTCCCTGCCGGGGGGAGTAACCGAAGGTAACCTCACGCAATCACGGAATTTCTGGCTGGAGAAGACCCGGGAGCCCCACTGCCACCCATGTACTGGGTAAGTTTCAATGCCGGGAAGCTCCGCTGAGCTGGAGGAACAGAGAAGGCTACGAGGAGGAGCATGAGACCGTCTGGGTGCCAAGCCTCCGGCCTGTGCCTGTGACACACTATCATTTGAGGTGCGACCCAAACATGACGCAGCCCGAGGGACTCCGGAGACCCACAGGACGCACGCCCTGGCTCTCCGCGCCTCTTCCGCATATATGCACCACCAGCAGGTGCCCCATCCCAATCCCTCGGCAGTGTCTGAGCCGAGCGATGCTCAGAGCAGCAGCAGCGGCTACAACCTCGTGCTGGGAGGCCAGGAGGAGACGAAGAGGTCTTCTCCGGGCCCCAACCACTGAGCCAACGGTATATTCCTGAGAACCGGGTGGGCGCCACCAGGTCTGCTGCAACCCCGAGGGGGTTAAGACAGGAGTGGGTCTGGTCTGGTCTGCTGCCTCTGGTGGGAGGGGACGGAGGGCCGGTCTGTCCGCATTCCAGGGCTAATAAGCACCTGCTCCGCCCCCTCACGCTCCCCAGGTAAGGGATGCCCCCCAGACTGCAGCTCTGGAGACCTAGATTGACCCATTGACACATGGCACCCAATAAGTTAAAGAGAATCAATGAACCCTTGCCACCTCCACCCCTAGCTACAGCATAAAAACAAGTCTTCAGTGCTCCTTCACAAGACTGGCTGCTTCCTCCTGTCCAAGCCCCAGCTACTCTCAGTATGAGATAACGACTGTCAAGACCAGAGGCCTAATGCTGAACAGCCGCCAAGGGAGTGAGATAAAGGCCCATCCAGGATCCCTCAAGTGTATGGGGTGGGGGTGGGGGGCAGGAGGACCTAGACCATTCACTCCTCCCAGGCTCTAAGCACACTAGCTGTTAGAACTCATGCTGGGGGATTCTGAGTCACACAGACTGCTCAGTGCCTCAGTTTCCATGTCTGTTGGATGGGAATTCCATCCCCTTACAGGAATACGGATTACATGAGAAAATGGATACACATACAGTGTTTGCTTAGCACAGTCCCTGGAATAGAGCACATGCTCCTACACGGCAGTGGTTAGCCCTGGAGGGGATAGAGGAAGCACCTCCCCATCGGATCCCACTCCTGGGACAGAGGCTGCTGCAATCCAGGATCAGCAGTTCTAGGGACAACAAAGTCGCCCAGGAGAAGCCTCCCCAGCAGGTCTCCATGGATGAGGACAAGTAAACATAGGGCATCATCGAGTGCCCGAGTCCACACGGCCACACCCACCCCAGTGCTGGGCCCCTCGCCACCCTTCCACCTGGTAGCCCCAGCAGAACTAGAAGAGAGAGACCCATCAGAAAGACCTGTCTCGACAGGTCTAGGAGAGGCCCACAGTAAGAACAAGATAGTTTCAAGACCTGGTCACCCATCTGCTTTCTGCAAGCCAGTTTAACTCAGCTCTCATCGCCCCAAGCAGAGGAAGGCACAGTTTCCTCAGGAGCTGACAAGCAGAAGGAAGGAGCAGCAAACAAGCACCCTGAAGGCTCCAGCTCAGGCAGCTCGGGGCTGTCAGAGCCCAGGGCCTTCCCAACAGCCCAGGGCCGGCTGTCCCTCCCTGCCATTCAATACAAGACCTGGATCCTCAGAGAGAGAGAGCACCAGCTCAGCAAGTCCTTTTCCCATGAGTCCTGGACAGGCTCTGCCTTATGGCCTGTCTGTCCTGTTGGGCTCATGGGCAGGCAAGGGAGGTTTGGGCTCCCCCGTGCTGAGCACCTGCTGGGCCTTGGTGGCCTTGGTGTCAAGAGGAGAAGCACCCAGCCTCCTGAAGGCTGCCTGAGCTCAGGGACATAAGCAGTGAGCAGGGCTGGGCCCTTCCTAAGGAAGGAGCTATGTAAACAGCAGGACCAGTGCCTGCAGATGGTCTCATCTCAGCCCCTTTACTGAAACTCTTCCAGATTAGGAAGGAGAGTA
>NW_017731479.1:1942594-1949250 GCF_001890085.2 Hipposideros armiger
CTGGCTGCAGCCTGAAATCTAGGTCCCTTTCTTTCTTGGCCCACTTTATCCATCCACAACACCTGCCCCGCCTCAGCAGGGACGTGAGTTGGCAACATACTGTAGCATGGGCTTTTCACATGAACAACGTGGGTTCTAATCCCCATCTGCCACTTGCTAACACTGCCCTTCTTTGAGCTCAGTTCCCTTATCTATAGAACAGTGGGGACTGTGAGATTCCCAAGGCTTGCTCAACCCAACTGGAACAACAAGTAAGATAATGAACATAAAGCAGGCCTGGCCTATCACAAGCACACATAGCACTAATGCCTACCTTACTGAGTGACACCAGGTGACAGACGGGGGTTGAGTGGCTGTCCCACCCACAAAGCTGACATCCCTGACTGCCCCACCTGAACAGGTGCGAAAGAAACACAAGCCAGGAGCAACTGCAGAGAAAGGGCCCTGAAAGGTGTCAGGTGGGCAGCCCAGCTCTGCCACGCTGGCCCCCCAGCTCCATTTGTTAATCTGCCAGAGCTGGATCACTGGTCTCTACCCACAAGGAGATCCTGGGTAAAAAGCTGACAGGCTTGTGCAGGACCCAACCAAAACTGATCTCTCTCCCCTGCTTCAAAGCCATCCCCAAGTTCAAAGACTTGCCCAATGGTAGCATCCCGGGCCCCTGTGCACAGGGCACGGGGAGCTCAGGACACAAAGTCAAAGGGAGGAAGGGCACTGCTGGTCGTCCCGGGAGTCCAGTCCAAAGGCCAACCTCCCGGACCCACAGCGCCATCTGCTTTGACAAGCCAAGCTCCGAGGAAGGGTTCCAGGGATGAGCCAAGGCAGTCCTTTTGCGCTTGCCCATCTGAGGTCTCTAACTCCTAACTTGGCCAGAGGGTTCGGCCTCTGGGGTAACACTGACCCGGGCTGCCCTGGGTTTACTCCAGAGGCCCTGAGTGTAGGGAACCACAAGACCCGCCTGCTCGGTGTGTCCTGTACCTGGCCACATGACCCACCCTCCTTCTGCTGACTCAGTTCAGCTCCCAGCCATGGGCAAAAGGACTCCTCATCCCCCTTTCCAGGGCAAGACAGGCAGGGAGCAGGGGCGCTCAACCTTACACCAGAGGCCTGAACCTGGCATCCACGGATGACCCTCTAGGGGCTGTGTGGGCTGCCTGAAATTCCACATAAAACATCGTGTGCATGTCCCTACAGCACCGCTCTGGGGAGACGGTTCATAGTGCTCATGGTCCAGAGGGATTGCAGATGTGCAAAGATGAAACCACTGCCTGGGACAACATCTGGCAGTGGCCACCCTGCACCTCTCACCTCGCTGTTGCATCCTCTGATCACTTGGTGCTCAAGCAGCCTCATGCTTGCCTCAACCCCGGGTGACTGAAATTTCTGGAATGGGCCCTGCTGGGGGCAGTACACACACTCCTCTCCAACAAAGCAACCACCACTGCAGGAGGCACAAACCGTGTGGGCACTGCCTCACTGGGATAGTCAAGTTCACCTTGAAAAAGGGTAAGCGCTTGTGTATCTCTGCCTGTCCACCTGCCTCCTCCAGTCCTTCCATCCCTCTCTCAGGTGCCATAACAGCCCTAACAGCACTGTGCACAGGCACTGTGCTGGGCCCGGGGGGAGACAAACATCCAGTGTCTGTCTCCAGGGAGCGCTCGCTAGTGGAGATTGTCATCATCAGGGCAGGGGGAGAGGAAAGGAGGGCTTTCTAGGCAGAGTAAGGAGCAGAGGCAGCGGTGCAAAGCAGTCTGGCAGACAGAGGGGGCTGGAATTCAGGGTACAAGTCCCAGCTTGGTGGAGGAGGAGGCAAGGACCCGGGGCCTGCTGTGGAGTCTGGACTTCCAAGGGCAAGCCCTGGAAGGCTCCAGGCAAGAATGGCAGGACCGGGCTTGCGTGCTGGATCACTCAGGCGGTGTGTACCGAGAGACCTGAGGCAGACGGGGCTTGGCCGGGGGAAGACCAGGAACCGCAATGCTCTAAATAAAACGAGGTAAAATCAACAAGACCTGTGGAGAAAGCCGGAGTGAGGAGGGCAGGATGCCGCTCACATTTGTTTCCTGCAGGACGATGGAACTTCCACCAGATGAGATAAGAGAATTCTGACAGGAGGGGGAGCTGGAAACACGGTGCACGGGAGGGTCAGGGTGACAAGGGCAGGGATCGCGGTCAGGCCAAGCCACACAGGGCTGCCGGAGCCAGGGCCTGCCTTTCTTTTCCCCTGATCATGTCACCTATGACTCTCTCAGGGGCCCAGAAAGCAGAGGTTTGGGAAATGACACAGGGTTGCCACTCCAATCTGTTCCTCCTCTGAAAAACAAGTAGTTCTCCCAGCCCAGCCTTGAGGAAGCTGTGAACTGCATGCTGCCAGCTTCAGGAATTCTCAGAGTGCCCGAATTACCAAGGCTTCCCTCCCTCTGCCTCTGCCCTCACGGTGCTGAAGTCCACCCATCCCCCGAGAGCCCCCCTCAGGAAGAGGGGCAAGGCCAAGCCCCTTATCACAGGAACCAGGTCCTTCCTGCCACATGAGCACCGGGGCTTACCGGCGGGTCCAGGACGCAATCTCAGGCCCCAAACTCTAGTGGAAATACCCTTCAGAACTGGCCCAGGGTCCCAGCCCCACTGAGCCCCGGAAGAGTTTGCACAGACAGAGCCTAACATTTGACTGGAGGATAACAGAAGCCCTAGTGGCCGTCCCCACCTCGGCAGGCACACCAAGGCCACCCCAAAAGGTCATTCCACTGAGGAAGTGACTGTCCCTGGCCTTGTGGCTCAGGCTGAGTTTGACTGTTTGTAAGGTCCAACTGGGAGGACATAGGGTACCAACTCATAGCCAAAGAGCTTAGCGCATATGCGCACACACACAAGACTCCTCCCTCTAGGCCTCTGCACGGGCTATTCTCTCACCCTAGACCATCCTCCTGTCTTCTTTACCAGGACAAATCATTTCTTATCCCTTCAGACTCCTCACAGTTCAGTTTCCTCTTCTGCAATGCGACAATAAAAAGACCCACCTTGCCTAAGTAAAAAAATAATAATAATAAAAAATGACGTACTTTTTATGCCGGGGAGGGGGAGGGCTCTTCTGTAAGAGAATCCCAAATCTTATCAGGGAAATCTTTATTATCTACATAAAGGATGAAGGTTAAGGGCTTTTTCTAAGTGTCAAGAGTCCAATTAAAATAATTGGAATAACTGAAATAACTGCACAACAGTGTCAGTTTAGGGTCCATTTCCTCCAGGAAGCCCTCCCTGACCATATTCCCTGCACAGGGTTCAAGGCCCCTCTTCTCTGAGTATCCAAAGTGCTGTGCACTTCCTCTGAGACCTCATCTGAAACAGGTAGGAACTGACCGCCTAAGTGTCCCACCAAGCCTGTGACAGCTCAGTAAGGGCAGGAAATGTGCAGTATTATGCATCATCACCTCTCGCATAGAGCCATGCCTGGCATATAAGAGGTGCTCTGTGGACGACTACTCAACAAATGAATGAATGACCCGCACCCCCCACCCGCCGCCAAGCCCATGCTACAGAGATCTGCCTCACCACTTCAGTCCATACCATCTCGGGCCTCTGAGCGCTCACCACATGCAAAGATGGAGGAGAGCAACACATGCACAGAGGGCCCAAGCCCTCCCTACTCTTCTAACCCATGAAATTCCCCTGTACTGTGATCTAGTTACCTCTAGCAGGCACCGCTCCCCAGCAGGCACCACTCCTCCTATCCTTAAATAAAAAATTTTTAAAAAAATCAAAGGAACACTCCATAAGACTTTGTGGCCGAGGCGTAGCAGCCCCTTGTGGGTACTTAAGGTTTAAACTCACTGTGTGGCCTGTCTGGCTTCCTCTGTGTGTGGGGGAGGGCAAGCCGGTGAGGTGGGCTAGGCTCACAGGAGTGAAGCAGCTGGGAGGGAGTCTGGGTCCAGGCGGATCAGGACCTGGGACTGGGTGGCTGCAGGAGGCAGAGCAACAGGACAAGAAGGAACAGGGAGAGTGGCAACCCCAACATCCTGCCGATCTCATCTTGTCACACCTCTCCCCATGGGGCAGAGGAGACAGGAGCCGAGAGGTGGAATGTGCAGATTTTCTGAAACGTGCACCCCTGGAATGTGTTAGCAACACCAGCCATGGGGCTATGTTGCTGGGAGCGGCTGATAGCATCATTGATTATCATGACTAAGCCACAGATGAGACAAACCGAACCACAAAGCATGCATTGAAGATTAGCAATGCTGAGGGGAAGCTCTTTAGCAGGGAATATTAGCCAGGGAAAGAAAGAGGAAGACAAGTTTTTGGAAGAGAAACTGAAAGAGAGAGGAAGAGGGGAAAATAATGTTTTGCAAACATTTACTTTTCTTTTGTTGTTCATGTCTTTAGACTTTAAAAGGCCGTTTTCACAAAGGAGCAAAGAGAGTCGGAAATAGTAAATTTGTGGGTAAATATAAAAGACTAACAATGTGGTGTGGGTTTTACAATATATGTAGACGTAAAATTTATGACAAAAAATGACACAAAGGACCACAGGGGAAAATGGAAATATACTGTTGTAAGATTCTTACATTATACAATTTGAAGGTAGACTGCAATAAATTAAACCTGTAACCCACACAGCAACCACTAAAAAAGTAAACCAATGAAGTATAGCTACATAAGCCAATAGTGGAGATAAAATGGAATCCTAACAAATATTCAGTGAATCTAAAAGAAGTCAGGAAAACAAAAAAGAATAAAGAACAGATGTACAAATAGAAAACAAACTTTAACATGGTAGACAAACCCAATCATACTGATAATTACTTGAAATGTTAAAAGGTGTATACACTCCAATTAAAAGGAAGAGATTATCAGACTGGATAAAAATGCAAAATTCAATATATGCTGTTTTGTTTTGTTTTGTTTTGTTTTGTTTTGTTTTAGCTGAGCCATCCTGCTACCTGTTGGCAGCTCAGCGGCTGCTCAGCTCGGGCTGGACTCGAACCGCTGTTGCTCAGAGCTCATACTCTTGAGCGAGCTCTTAACCAACTGAGCCACTCGGCCGGCCTCAATATATGCTGTTTAGAAGAAACAATTTAAATGTAAAGACAGATAGACAGTTCCTACTGGTTTGATATGTGTAAAACGATGGAGAAAAATAAACTACACTAACACTAGTATCACAAAAGTTGGGAGTGGTTCTGTTAATATCAGACAAGGCGGACTTCCAGACAGGAATATTACCAGAGATAAAGAGGGGTGTTTTGTGATGATAAAAAGGTCAAGACACATACATCCTAAATGCATATACATCCAATAACACAGCTTCAAACTAGATGAAAAAAAATTGACAGAACAGAAAGGAAAAAGAGACAAATCACAGTTGTAACTGGAGATTTCAACTCTCTAATTGAGAAAGCTCCATAATGGAGGAAAAGCAAGAAAAAAAGAAAGCAAGAAAGAAGGAAAGCAAGAAAGATAGAAAGAAAGCCAGAGGAAGATATAAGCGAATAACCTACAAGTTAAAGAACAGCAGGAGAGGACCAACAGAGTACGGGTCCGAGGAACACGAGGGACCCCAGGCCTTCGCTCACTGAGGCAGAGGAGGCTGAGGGGCTGCCACAGAGCAGGAAAGGCTCCCCTTCTTTTGCTGGAACCACAGACCACCCCCGGAGGTGAGGGAGGCACCTCCACTCATGCCACACTTCCCAGTGGCTTTCGGTCCCTGACAATGTGGGTGGGGGACAGTGTTCCATACTCACCCCCATATACCCGATTGATCATCTTCTCAATTACTACACCCCCAAGCACGTTGTGATCCACATACAGGACATACACACACAAACACACACCAGCCTGTCCCATTTCCTCCTTCCCTCCCCGTGGCACTCAGTGGTGTCACTAAGTGGCAATCAGGATGGGAGTCTACAGCATCATCAAAGGAGCTGTATGAGAAGCAGACTAAAGCAGCCTCTGGATTCCAACTCGGGCTGGCCACTGACCAGCAACTCACCTCAGTCAAGTCACTTATGCTCTCTATGCCTTAGTGTCTGCATCTGTAAGAATACCTACTTCAGGGCCAGCCAGGTGGCTCAGCTGGTGAGAGCCTGCACTCTTAACAAGGTTGCTGGTTCAACTCCTACATGGGATGGTGGGCTACACCGCCCCCTCCACCCCCCGCAACTAAATTGAAAATGGCAACTGGACCTGGAGCTGAGCTTGCACCCCCCACAACTAAGATTGAAGGACAACTGCTTGACTTGGAGTTGATGGGTCCTGGAAAAAACACAATGTTCCCCTTTCCCAATTCCCCAGTAAAATCTTTAAAAAAAGAATACCTACTTCATAGGGCTGTTGTGAGGGGAAAAAATAAGGTAATGTAAGAAAGGCACGTAGAACAGTGCCTAGTACAGAGTAAATTATATTAATGCTGATAATATTATCCCAATTATGTAAATATATATGCACTAAAAAGACTTTACAGAAATGCATTAAAATATTAATTGTGGTTATGACTGATTATCTCTAAGAGGTTTTACTATTTTCTTCTTTGTTTCCAAATTATCTACAATGAACATGTATAACATTGACAATCAGTAAAAAAAGTTAAATACTAAGAGGAACATGAATATAACTAGTCCTCTTAACAGACATTTATAATATAGAAAAATAAACTTTAAAAA
>NW_017731479.1:1950190-1951066 GCF_001890085.2 Hipposideros armiger
AGCATATTCGCAACAGCCAAAAAGGTGGAAACAACCCAAATGTCCATCAACAGGTGACCAGGTAAACAGAATGTGGTCTATCCCCCACAATGGAATATTATTTAGCCATTAATAAGGAATTGAAGACCTGATACACGCTATAACGTGGATGAACCTCAACAAAACAATGATGCTAAGTGAAAGAAACCAGTCACAAAAGGCCATGTATTGTGTGATTCCATTTACATGAAGTGTCCGGAATAGGCAAATCTACAAAGTCAGAAAGCAGGCTGGTGGTTGCCAGGGGCTGGGGAAGGGGGGAAGAGGAAGAGAATGCTGTGGGCCGGCCGAGTGGCTCAGTTGGTTAAGAGCTTGCTCGAGTGTGAGCTCTGAGCAACAGCGGTTCGAGTCCCGGCCCGAGCTGAGCTGCCACTGAGCTGCCAACAGGTGGCAGGATGGCTCAGCTAAACAAAAAAAATAAAAATAAAAAGACTGCTTACTGGGTGCGGTGACTCCTTTGGGATGAAAATATTCTGGAACCAGATAGAGGTGACAGTTGTACAAATTGTGAATGTACTAAATCCCACTGAGCTGTACACTTTAAAATGGTTAATTGTATGCTACGTGAATTTCATCTTAGTTAAAAAAAAATACAATGAAGGGTATGTATACTACTTGCCTGCTTATACATTTATAAATGTACAGCAAATGGTTGGAAAAGATACATACCAAATTATTAATATAGTTACCCCTGGTGGGGGAAGGAAGAAACAACTCTCACTTCTGTACCTTTTTTTTTTTATTCTTATGTTAAGCATGTATCTTATTTGACATAAAAACTTCAAAAGTAAATAACAATAGGAAACAAAATGACATCAGAAAAGTCTCTAGAAAAAA
>NW_017731479.1:1951541-1962529 GCF_001890085.2 Hipposideros armiger
AAAAGGGCTACAAAGAGTTAAAAGCACAGGCCTGCGGTGCTAGTAAGTATCCTGGGGAAGTGCTTTCTCCTCAGAAGGCCTCAGTTTTTCCATCTACAAAACAGGTGGGTTGAACCTCACAAAAGACTTCCAAATGTTCTTACATTTTTATTTTCAGATTTCTTAAAAGCCACTAAACCCCTTTTGCAATTGTAATCTTCAATGGGAGCCCAATATATAAACATATAAAGTGAGCAGCTCTGACTAAAGAGGGTGATGGCTGTAGACCCCACCCCCACCCCCCGACCCCCAGGAGTATGTGACACCCTAGGTCCTTCAAACTCTAGAAGCACAGGGGTCTAAGAAAGACTGTATCAGTCCAGAACCACAGAGAAGGGAGTGTTGACTGATCACACTCAACAGAACATTCCGAGGAAAAATCTCCCCGGCGGTGGAAGCAAGGAGCCCAGAGAGAGCAGAGCTGGGATGAAGCCCACTGCCATCAATAGCCAGTGACCAGCAAGGGTCATGGGGGCAGATGAACTGTGACAGCCCTGGCCCCCACACCTCTGTGAGGTCAGCCAGATAACAACTGTCTCCAGGTCAGTGTTCCTGCTGCTCTAGAGGCGCAAACAGGATGTTTGGAAGCAGATGACCAGAAGTGACCACAGGAAGCCAGGACAACCACCTCCAGGTGATGCTCCTCTTCTCCCAAACAGCTTGTTTCCGGTGTGGCTATCTCAGCAGACCAGGCAAAAAGACTTCAAGTGCCGACTTCTAAAGAGAGAGAAGGGGCAGGGATTCTTGGAAAGTTCAGGACACAGCAGAAGAGGCCATCTGAGGTGATGAGGCAGGGAGGAAACGACACCACCCCGCCATCCCAACAGCTGCCCCAAAGACGCAGCTACACTGACGCTACTAAGAAAGGGTAAGGAAACCACACAGCCACTTGTGGGCACATAGAACTTTCCAGATGGGCAGCACATGACCACGTGAGCCCAGGAGGGACGCCAGGTCAGGTCTTGGAAGCACAGTGTAGTGGTCCAGGTGTCACGGCCACTCCTTCATATCCACCTCAAAAAGCCAGCCCGACTTGACTGTCCCAGAGCTCACCCGTGAGGAGAAGCCACCCCGGAGGGCCAGCAAGCCAGGGGTCCATGGGAGACATGGCAAATCCAGAGGAAACCAGTGCAGGCCGTGAGACGCTCCCACTTCCACATAAGGAAGAGGAACGTCCCGGGAAACAAGAGAGGGAGGAAAAGCCTGGCCAGGACTCTCTGAGCCACTTCAAAGCCCCAACGGGGCCCAGGGCTGACCCAATAGATCGACTGCCCCTAAAAGGATACAGAGGCGGCAGGGCAGGCTTCTAGCTAATGGCTGTGCCCACTCAACTGACAAAAAAACCACAACCACAGTTCACAGTCCCAAAGACCGAACTCTCCCTTTTCCGACTGCCAGTAGGAGCCTCACTGGCCTAGACTCATCCTGTGAGGCCTCCCAGATGTCACAGGGCAGCCCTCACGGCCTGCCTTGACCAGGTGAGGCCGGAGGATTCTGGGAGAAGTCCGGTGCTGAGCTGGAAGCGGTCCCGGAGTGGCTCTCGGGGAGCTCTGAAGTGTTAGATGAGCAATTAGTTTAAACCAAGCCATAGAACCACCTCCTCCCACCGCCGCTTCCTTCGAAAAGCCACCAAAGAGGCTCTAGGGAAATGACACATCACAAAACCAAAACCCAAGTAACACCACCAGCACTGGGGTACAACCGTTTCACCTGCAGAACACAGCCCCCAACACTCTCTACGCCCCCCAGGGTCATGCAGAGTCCCAAACCACATTCTCTAGGAGATGACTGAAGTCAGAGGCCTACCCCAGGCCTAGCTGAACGGCCAGCCAGGCTCATGGGCACTAAATGCCGGCCACCAAGGCCACAATAGACACAAGGCAGCAGGTTCATGAAGTGGAGGTGTGACGGAGAAAGCCAAACCCCAGAGCAATGTGTAGATTATTCCAAGGATGGATAATAATCATAACTGTTACTGTTTATTGAACACTTTAAAGCATTTCAGGAAATGCACCTGTTTCACAGATCAGGGACTGAGGCTCAAGGTGTAGTGACCTGCCGAGGTCACGCAGTCAGCAAGTGGCAGTATCGATACGGACCCAGGAGTGGCTGATGGCAGAGGCTGTGTTCTCTGTGTCCGGGGTACTATACTGCCTCCCCACCCAACTGGAACCCAGTTTCTTGCTCAGATTTTCCAATGGAGGAAGTGGTTGGCTGGAGGTTAGGCATCACAGTGGGTGTCCGCAGTTCATACCCATTTAATCAGCAACCACCATCAAATATTTATTAAGCAGAAAGAACCACAGACAGAAACGAGCCATACTCGGCAGTAAGAGACACTTGAAAGACAGGTAAGATCCCTGTCTGCAAGGGGCTTACAGGGCTGGGGTAGGACAAAAGAGAGGAAGCCCAGTTTACACAGATCTGTGACGTTTTATCGAAATGGGAAGGTCAAAAGGTTGGGGGTTATAACCAGAAAAAGTCTTCTCAAGAAGGTGGCTGCAGCTGAGATCATAAAGGCGGAGGGTGATGGGGGACGGGGGCTATTTTCTGAAAAGTGGACAAAGACCCAGACTCCAGGCTGAGAGGTAAGGGCTTGGAGTGGTCCAAAGTCCAATTGAACTTAGAGAACCTGTTCAAGAAACCCCCTAGACTTGGCAACTGTGCTTGCCATAGATACAGGGCAAAAAGAACATTCTTAGACCCTCCCTAAGCAGAGCCAGGTAGAAACAAGCACAGGGGAGCTGGGCCCTCTGCAGGCAACAGGGACAGCCAATGCTAGGGCTGGAGCCATTGAGGTCAACCAAGTGATGCTGCAGAGGGCAGACAGAGGTCCAGCACAGCCAGCTCTGACTTCTCAAAAGAAACATGTGGATTTTTAGGTGCAACCTCCTGAGGCTTTAAGTATTGGCAACTAATTTGTAATATTTTTAAATACCATGAAGGCCAAGCAACACAGGTCTGCAGGCCAAACCCAATCTATGATTTCCCATCTCTGTCTAATGGCGTCCAGTATGAAGAACCAAAAAAGAGAATGTGCTGGGTGCCACAAGACCTAGGATCAGGTTCTTGCATCATTATCTGTGGTGACACTGGGTGTGTCCCCTTCCTCTGAGTCCCCTAAGCTTCAGTTTTTGTTCCTCATCTGTAAAACAGGGAAAACTACCATCTACCCTCCAAGGGCTGTTGTCAGGAATCATATAAAAAATGACAAAGCACATGAAAACGTCACTTAAATGTGAAAGTGTTGCACAAGTGCCCATGACTTCATCAGGCCAAGGGAAGAGAGGGGACAGTAACAGAGACAGCAGACAATAGACGAGGCCACAAGGAGAGAGTGAGAAGGAAATGAGTTGGGTCTTTGCTGGCGCGCAGACCGGAAGAATTTGGACAATGGAATCCACGTCAGAGGTGGAAATATAAACTTAGGAGTCGCCAACACACAGTGAGAAAAGAGGTCAAGCAAGTAGATAAACTGACCTAGGTACCTAGGAGAGAAACAGAGAGCCCAGCAAAGGCCTGTGGGAAAGTGCAAAAGAAGCGGATCTTAAGGAAGGCAGGGGGAAGTATGGCCACTAAAAAGGAAGAGACGTTCCTAGCAAAAGAGAAGACATGGAAGAATGGCCATACTGTGTTTAAAAAAAAAAAAAAGAAAGAAAGAAAGAAAGAAAAAAGGAGCAAACAAAAGAAGGTAAGGGCAGAAAGGTAAAAAGAGAGAACCAGAAGAAAAAGGAGCTGAGGTAAACCTGCGGATAGGTCACCTTAGGCCATGGCCATCTACAATGATGGCAGAGATGGGCTGGGAGGGTACCGGGAGTAATAAAAGGTGTCCAGGTAGAAAATACATGTAGGGGTGGAGTCAAGAACGAATGAACAAAGAGAGAGTTGTGGAGAGTCTGTCTGCTGTGTTCTGGGCACGTCCACGTCCCTCATCTCACACGGCCTCCCACTATGCAGGAGACACAGGCTTTGGGACCGTTTTACAACCTGCTTTCAACAGGGTTTTTCTGTTGTTCCAAGAGACCCAAGCCTCCGTGGCTCATTCAAAGAGACACACAGACTGGGGGCCAGAGGAGAAGCAAGTGCCCTGAGGATCCCTGAGCTAAACTGAAAGGAGCTCCCTGGAGGCCTCCGCCCACCTTGCTCTCACTCACCCAGGGTTCTACTATTCGAAACAGCTGGAAATGTGTGCCCTGCTCTCCCCAACAAGAAAACAGAACAGAACATGGCTGTTTCTGCCAAGTGAGTTCTGAATAAGCTGCATTCCATTTCATTAAAACAATTACCTGAGTCCCAGCCAAGAATTACATAAAGCTTCCTCCCAGCACCACCCCTCCCCCCTTAAAACACACATCATGCTGCTTTTCAAACAGGCAGAGCAAGGCCATGATCACACCACTCTGAGACCACACTAGGAAGATCCCATGATCCCGACCAAGTGGCCAGCCTCTGCGTCCTTACACACGGACAGACGTGAAGCTCAGAGGAGACCCTCACACAAAGTGCTCCCTTTATAAGGAGCACTTTGTTTCTAATAGGCACCAGGACCCTCAAAGCCAAGGGGGCCACTGGTGTCAGAATCCAGCTGTTTTTCCCAAAGACATGGGAGACACAAGTGGCCCAGCTTCCAACCAAGAGGGACCTGGGAGTGGGGATTCCAGGAGGAGGCTGACGTCTGGAGAACTGGACAGCTAGATCTGAGCTGCAAGCAAGAGCCTGGGGCCACTCCAGCCCATGCTGCCCACAGGCTAATGGTGTTCCTTTGGTCACAGATAAGAGGTTCATGATGTGAAATGAATGGCATTTCACCCCATCCCCCAGGCTCCAGCTGCCCACAGGCTGTTCTCTGCCTTTGTAGCTTTGTTCTGCATCCCACCCAGGCAACCCCTTCCTAAGGCCAATCAAAGCCCAGCATCTCCCTGGCCTGACCCTGGTCACCACACCCAAAACCACCCCGGAGGCTGCCTCCATACTGTGGAAGCTCTCTGGCCATGCCTGGCCCTCTTCTTCCCGCTCGGGTCCTGGTGGCTGTGTGCCCCCATCCCCAGCTGACAGTCACCAGTCACTATCACACCAGGCCAGCTTGGCTCTTGTCTCTGCCCACCCAGTCTTGACACCACCTGCGAGTCACAGGAGGCTGCATCACTCAAGTCAACCACAGGTAGACACTGGCTGAGTGACTCTGAGCCCACTATGGAAAAGCAAGACTGTCTTCCTTTTTTCGAACTTTTCATCATAAAAATATCTAAATATATAGAGAGGTTGAAAACCATTACAATGAGCACCTGTATAGCCTCCACCTAGATTCAATGATTACCATTTTGCCATTTTGTATAAAAACCATGTGTGTGCTCTCTCTCCCTCTCTCTCTATACACATATTTATCTCCCTTCTTTTTTACTATACCAGTTAAAATTAAGTTGCAGACATCATAATACTCCCAAATACTTCAGTATGCACCTAATAAGAACGATGTTCTCCCATAAAACCACAATACCACAGTCACAAAAGAAATAAGCATTAAGAGGCCGTCTTTAAGGGAAAATTGGCCACCAGGGCTCTGCAGAACCTGGCCAAGCGCACATTCTGCCTGCCACTGGCCCAGCATCCAAGGCCTCCCTGGAGAGACCGGCACTGAGCCCCACTGGTTAGGCAATCCATCCATTAGCAGAAGATTTATCCGGAGGTGAACGCACACTTGAGGCCACGTGTAAGACTCCCCAAAAGACCCCAACTGAAAAGGCAAAGTGGGCCTGGGAGGCTGTGGGGAGGTTCCAGGCCTATCCCAGGCGAGGAGTTACGATACTGGACGCCCCTTTTAATCAGTTGCTTTGTCAAGATTTCCTGGGAAACTCAGCTTCCTAATTTTTCCTCTCCTTCCCACAGGACATCTTCAATTCTCTACCTTCAAAGTTGTCAACGACTTCCTCCTTGAAATGGGATGGCTCCAAATGGCAGCCATGTACAAACACTTGAACAAAGAAGCTGTTTGTAAAGGTGGGGTGGAGGGGGACGGGACGGGACAGGGACAGGACACACATGGCTTCTGATTCCACCCATAAGGGGTAGAAGAGAGCCTTGGAGGACTGTCCCAGGTTCTCCTCCACAGCTCTGCAATAAGATTCAGGTGACAGAAGACAAGTGGGGCCCTCCACTGAGCAGGAGACACTGCTGCAAGTGTCTGCCCAGCATCCCATCCTGAGTCCCCAAGGAAGAACAAAGGAAAGGGAAGAAGTCAGAGAGAACAGGAAAAGGACAGATGTGGGAGGCTGAACAGACAGCAGGAGGGGTGGGAGAGGGAGGGGGCAGAAAAGATTTTTAACCCTCCTAGAAATGGAAAGCAACCAAACCCACAGGCAACCAAGATCCAATCAAGTATCATGAGCTGAAGGGTAAAGAGTGGTTACAAGCTCGACTCCACGTTTCAACCCCAGGGTTTAAGTCCTAGCCCTGCCACTTAGTAGTTACAGAACTTGGGCAAGAGGGCTCACCCTCTCTGTGCCTGTTTCGTCATCTGTAAAATGGGTACTTGTAATAATAACAATAGTGCCTGCACCTCATACGGCCCACATGATTCAACGGAACAATGTGTGCAAGGCGCCCAGCACAGTGCCTGCACATAGCAAGTGCTCAGTGAATACTATGGAAAGAGTTCTGTAAACACTGAAAAAAAGAAGTGTTCTACAGATGTTTGTTATTAATGGAGGCGCTGAGACCCAGGGACAACCCAGGGAAGGGCTGGAATGAGAGGGAATCCGGGAGGAAAGTTTTTCAACATCTCTGACCTTGGAACAAGGGTCCAGGGAAAGCTTTAGAGAGTCAGCACACTCCATGCAGGATGACTAAGGGGAGGAAGAGGGTTGCTCAGCACCTCAGCGGTAACTCTGGCCTTCCATCGGCCCCTCCAACCTCACCAATGCAAGGCCATCACTGGGGAAGCTGGAAGAAGGAAGGCTGAGATGTTCCCTCGGAAGACCTCAAACCCATAATGGTGCAACTACAGCCTCTAGCAGCCCAAACCTTCCCACACTGAACTGTGGCTGCCCAGGCAGCAGACAGCTTGGCACAGCACAGCGGATAGGGCACCTGCTAAGAATCAGACACACCAGGGTTTGAATCCCAGCTCTGCCCCTCACTAGCGTACATCCCAGGAGACTCTGGTGCTGACACAGAGCCCACTAGGAGCACACATTGCTCCAGAAGTGCCTCTGCCACAGGCCCAGCAGCTGGGTGCCCTGACCCTGGCCCAATACACAGAGACACCACAGACAGGCAAACCCAAAGTCCAGCCTTTCCATGGAAACAGGGAGGCTCCGTAGCCCAGAATGCCCCAGGCAACTCCCCTGCCCCCCCCCAGTACCCCCCGAAAGACAATGAAGCACTGTTTTCCAGAGGGTCAAGACTGCTGAGAAGATGAAAGAGGACATGTCCAGATTCCAGCGGCGACTGGGCATTGCCAACAGCTGGCTGTTTCCCCTGGGAGAGATGGGGAAGGCAAAGCTATCAAGGCCTGAAGTGGACCCATCCGCTGCCATGGAGGCCATTCCCAGGGCAGAAACTTTAAAGGTAACTAGGAATTATTCAGCAGGCCCCCTGGCTCATCCCCCTGGTTAGTCACTAATCACTTACTACCTTATGACAATTAAGATGACCAGATCTGGAATTAGATCAGTCTGGGTTCCAATCCCAGCTCCCCCAGCGAACTTCCCAGAGCTCAGGTTTCTGCAACTATAAAGCAGAGATACAACACCTCCCTCTCGGAATGACCATGATGAAACGCGTAAAGCGCTGAGTGCAGCGCCTGTCTCCCATCAAGCAGGAGTGATCATTATTGGACCACAGCTATGGTCACAGCCCCCCCCCCCCCAAGCACACTAAGAACTGGAACAAGGGGAGAGCAAGGAGCTGGGTCAGAAAACGTAATCAGAGTGTATCTCAGTGTTGTGGGAACTCTGTCCAGGAAACTCCGGCCAGAACTCGAACAGGGCAAACTCCCAGCCAAACCATCGTCTAAACAGTAATGAGAAAAGCCACCAGCAGCCACCCCACAGCACAAAGCAGAGAGAACACACAGGGAAGGGCTGTGTTTATGTTCTTCTGCCCAAAGAGCTATAAATTTGTAACGTATTAAATAGCACATGGTGAGTCTGTTCCTAGCTTTGGGAAGGGAAGAGTTCCCCAATTTTTTTTAGACCAAAAAACAAAGTCACAGCAGAGACTCTTGCCCCCTCTGGCCTTGCCACAGGACAGACTGTAAGCTCTCTCCCGTTTCAGGGACCGGGAGGCTCACAGCTGAGCGCACTCTCAGGAGAAAAATAAAAACAAGACGCCTGGCCTTTGTGTCTGCCCTAACTAAGGAAAACAGCTGACGGGCACGGTGCTGAGCAGTCAGCCAGACAGCTGATGGGGCCTGGGCACGGAGGCAAATTCCTCTCCCCTCCTGCACGCCCCGTTCCTCCCACCCCAGGCTCGGTCAGCCAGGCCAGTCAGGCGTGGCTGGCCCCCTGGGAGCTTAGGCCAAGGAAGTCAGGCAGCCAGGATCCAAACAACTGGGGAGCCTGTGGTAGAAGGCAGCAGAAGTTACAGGTGGCAGCCATCACCCTGCTGCGACCCCTCCTTCACATGCGGCTTGCCCCTTTGTCAGGCAGAAAGGCCTCTTGGTACACAAGACCTGCAGATCCAGGAGCTAGGGATGGGGCTTCTACTCGTGGTTTTGTCATTTCGTGGCTGTGCAGCCTTGGGCAAGTGAACCAACCTCTCTTAGTCTCAGCTTTCTTAATTTGTAAAAGGAGCGTAGTAAATGACAGCAGTGGCCCTAAGGGGCTCTTATAAAGGGTTGCTGTGAGAACTGGACAAGTTGAGGTATTGGGGAAGTATTCCATAAACAGCAAATTTCAAGTCCTACAGTCCCCTCTGCCAGTACACTCTCTTTCCTTTCAGAGACTAACTCCATTTCCTGGCCCTAAATGGAAGATTGTCAGGAGACAGGAATTCAGGACTTCAACTGCAAACTCTACAAAGACTTTCTCAGTTCTTCAAACAGCACAGGGACTGTGCAGAAGCAACAGAACCGCATCAGCATTTTAGAAACTGTAACTCTGCTCCTCCGTTCCCACTGGGAAAGCCTTGAGACTTTCAGATCCTGGTTTTAAAAATAACCCCCAACCCCCTCTAAAGCTTAGTTATTTTTATGTGAAAAAAAATACCTGCCTGGAAGCCATGCCAACCTTAAATGTGTTGGAAAATGGGTGCCAAGCCTGACCCAAAGGTAGAACTATGCTTGGCAGCCATCGCACTCTGCAAAATAGGCAGAACTGTATACCATCCCCAGCTTCAGGATCGCTTGGGGGTGGGGGGCTGATCCCAGAAGGAAGCTGCCAGGAAGCAGTAAAATCCCAGTCCTCCTCCCTGTCCCCTTGGCAGTCCAGTGCCTACAAATAGCCAGTCTTAACTTAGTGCCCTGTGCGCTTGGGGGAGGCCGGTCAGTTCAGTCTGATGAATCCCCTCCTCAGAGCCTGGGACAGAGAAAGCATCAATGGTGACACAAGCCATCCACAGTCCAGAGGAGGAAGACAAGGCTCCCACAGAGAAGAAACGTTTCCCCCCTCTTCACTTCCCCAGCTCAGAGGCCCTCCAGTTACAGGCGTGAAAGGGGAGGGCGTGAGAGTGAATCCTCCCACTCCAGGGTTCATGCCACTCAAGGCATTCCTAGAACCCTGGCACCAACCCCCTTGGGCTGAGTGTCTGGTTCCAGCAGACACTTTCCCCTGCCCTAACACCAAATCAAGACCGGGCTGAAAGGAGTAGTTTTGGAGCTCCAATAACATGAAAACAGTAAAACTCTGTTCTGGGCATCCTGTCCTCCTTTCCTGCGTGGCTTCCAGCAGGGTCTGATGCTAGAGGGGGTGGGGGGAATCTGCCAGCCAGGACAAGTTCAAGATGGCCATACCTTGGGGCCCACTTCCCTCCTTATTCCCCTGGCATTTTACCAGAGTCTGGGAGTGGGGAAAGAATCAGTCTCCCCTAGGCTACTCTTCTAGGATTAGGCTGGTCTATGATATGAAAGGGGAGGGGCTGGCCCACAGAGGGGAGAGGGGAGAGGGCAGTCAGTGAAATGGAGTGACCGGTCCATGAAACAGGGTGACCAGACCTGAAGTGGGGGGGGTTAGTGGGGCACATGGGAAACTTGCCTATGTATGAGGTGTGGTCATCACCTCATCTCTAACTTGTGAGTCTGGCTAGTGACTTGAAAGGGGTGGGCTCGGAGGGGCTATACCTGAAGTGGGAGCGGTCCTCGAGGGGGTGGGAGCAGGTCCTGGAATTGAGGGACCAGCCTGTGAGATTAAGCAGCTGTTCCCCTAATTGGGCAGTTCCTCTGTGAGGTGGGGGTGGGGGGAGCGGTCTGTGAAGTGAGGGTCCCATAGCAAGTAGGGAGGTGGTCTGGTCCAAGCAGTGGGGGTCCCGCCCCCGAAGCGGACAGAGCGGGTCCCTGAGGTGCAAGCTGGTGCCTAGGGTTGGTCTGGGAGATGGGGGTGGGTCCCCAAGCTCGGGAGTCTGGAAGTGGGGCCGTCCCCAAGGCGAGGGGGTGGCGGCTGTGAGGACCGCAGCAGGGCCGGCCTGACCCAGGACTCAGGCCCAGCTTGGGATCCCGGCCCCGCGGAACCCCAGCCAGCAAGGACCGGTGCGGGGACCCGGGCCACCGAGGGTGGGATCCCGCAGCCCCCACCGCTCGCTCGCGCCCGCCCGGCCTGGGGCCGCGCGCCCCTCGCTGCCTCCTCCCTCGGCCCCCCGCTCACTCACCGAGGTCGTCCATGGCGGGGCCGCGGGCGCCGGGAACCGGCTTGGCGTCGCGCTCGCTGCCCGTCCCGGGGCCGCTCCTCTCCGCCCCGCAACTTTTCCGCCGTGAGCCTTGGCCCGGAACGCAACGCGCCGCCGCCGCGCGCGCCCGC
>NW_017731479.1:1962539-1982740 GCF_001890085.2 Hipposideros armiger
ACATTGGACAGCACAGCTTTAAATGTTATCTGTCATAATTTTTTGGAATTTCAATCTAAAAGCCATTCCCTCAGAAAACCATTCCCTCACCTGCTGGCCGCCACCGCGAGCACGCGCGCCGCGCCCCGCCCGCAGTCGCCCCGGCGAGCATGCTGGCCCCGCCCCGTGCGCATGCTAGCCCCGCCCCCTCGCCGGCCCGCGAGCGCGCACCCAGCCCGGATGGTGGGCGGGGCGGCGGCGCCCCCTCTTGGCCGAGCCAGCAGGTGGGCGGCTCCCGGGCCTCCTGCCCTCCGGTCAGTCTTTCTGTCTGTCTCAAAGTCACATGCCTTACCGCCTGCCTGACAGATCCATCCGCCTGTCTTGACATCTCACAACCTGATCTGTGTCTGTCCATCCATCAGTCACCTACTCATCACATGTCTGTCCCCTGGGGAGAATCAGATTTGTCCACCTGTCTGTCTGTCTTCCAGCAGGTCACCTTCCAGGAGGACCCTAAATCAGTACCAGGCAAGGTCAGGAACCTTTGGAGGACTTCTCCTGGGGTTGCCCCCTGGGCCGATGGTAGTGCAGCTCGCCACAGCCTACCTTTGGGGCCAGATTCAATACTTTCCAGGTTATATACCCCTTAATCTTTCACATGTTCACCCTCGCTAGAGGGAGACCTTTCCAAAACTCTGCTTGAAGCAGAGGGGTCCCCACCTCACACATTAAAGGAAAAACTGTAGGGAGGTTATACCCAGTGCCTACTTCTGCAGACTCAGAAATCAGATAATCATAACGGCGGCCATTTATTGAGTGCCAGATACTGTGTAGCTATTATCTAAATTCTGTAGAGGTAGTTATTCCTATGAGCCCTTCCTCACACTTTGGAATAGGCAATAGGGCAATGATAGTTTGTCAATTTTATACAAAAATGCTCTTTAAGCACAGCTTCAAAGATCCTCTTCCCACAAGAATCCAGCCCCCAAAGACCCTCTGTGTCAGACCAGGTCCTCCAGGAAGCAGATGTGATCAAGTTGTTTGTGACGCCTGTGAAAGAGAAAGGGGAAGAAACAGGATTGAGCAAGGAGAGACATAGATCTGACAAAGATAGGCCAACCCAACGGGAGCCCCAGGGCAAAAGTCCATTAGAGAAGTCCCCACTGGGCAGAAGTATCCAGTCCCCAAGGCCCCATCATGTGTTAGCCATTGGCTGAGAATGCCCAGGAAATGTGTGACCTGGCCCTAATGGCCCTACATCTGGAAGCTGTCATTCCTCAACCTGGATAACAAGTTCTCATTCAGAGGTGGAACCTAGCAGTTTACCTCCATGGCTGCCACATCCTCCTGTATTAAAATTCAAGAGCTAAGACTGCTCCCCAACTAGGCACTCTATTTCAGGCCATTTCAATACCTTTCATGTACCTCTATTTTGTAGGCACCTCTCACTGCTGCAATTTACATTTAGTGGTGAGATTATCTGATAAATGTCTCTCTCCCTATCACACTAAAAGCACATAAGGGCAGAAACCATGTCCATTTATGCTCACCACATAGCCATATTTAGTGTGTAACACATAGTAGGTATTCAATATATATTTGCTAGATGACTGGCAGGCATTGTGCCTGACACTTGGAACAAAGCAAACCACAGCCCCTTTCCTCAGAAAGTTCACAGTTCAATGCAAGAAACCGAAGATTAAGATGTGAGGTCAGTCATTCATTCACTCAATGATGAGATATTTAATGGTGTTTGCTCTGTACAGGCCTTGAGCTGAGGCTGGAGATACAATGATGAATAAGACGGATATGGTGCCTGCCTTCTTGGGGTCTACAGTCCAAAGGGACGTGCAGAAGAGCAAACAGACCTGTACGAAGGGTGAATAGCCTCACACCATTCCCAGCTGCTTGGAAGAGCATATGCGAAGGCCTAAAGGCAAGACAGACCATGGTGCATTGGAAGAACTAGAAGGAAACTGCAGCATGGAATACAGCAAGGTGAGGAGTGATAACAGGGGGACATAGGGGTCTGCAGGGGCACCTGCCCTGCATCAAACACTGGGCTAAAGCTGGGAGAAACAGAAAGATGAATCCACAAATAGTCAAATCCGTGGTAGGCCCTAGAGTTTCTGGGGTGAACAATATGCTAATGCTGTAATGGAGGATGATATTACATGGGGATGTAATGTCACGTTTCCCCTAAAGGAGGTCAAACGAATTCTCTTTAGAACAATGAAAACAGCTACCATCAATATAAAGAACAGGCTCTGGGCTGGGTGCTTTTTTGCATTTAATCCTGACCACAAGCCTAGGAAATGGCCATTATTATCCCCTGTTCCAGTTGGAAAAGCTGAAATCAGAGAGAGATTGAGTTATCCAATGTCTCAGAGCTCATAAGTGGGGAAACTGGGATTTGAACTTGGGGAAGTGTATGCTGAGGTCTGTGCAGGAAGCCTGCCAGGTAAAATTGCTACTCCGTAGACCAATCCCAGGGCACACACTTGTTCCTTTTCCAAAGGTCTCACACCTTTCTTTTTCAAAGCAATGTTCTCTGGAGGGGAAACTGAGACACCAACTGAGCAGGTGATTTTGCCCTTGGGGGTGGAGTTCTAAAGAGAACTGAGGATTACGAGTTCAGCTAGTGACCTTGAACACTCATGCCCCTACCTGGGATTTCCTCACGTAAATAGCCCCTAAACTCCATTTCCTCCCCTTCTTCCTCCGCCCCTCTGGGACACCCATCCCCAGCCATCAGGCTTGGTTAACTCAATCCAGGTTCTTGCTTGCTTCCTAAAGATTAGCTGACACTGATGGGACAGATAGACAGCCCTGTCAAAATTGAATTCAGGGTCCCCATGGTGAGGAAACATCCTCCAAGAAAGCAAATCCTCTGAGGGATCACTCCATGGCCAAATGCACGGAGACCCATCCAGTCCATGGAATGTCTGTCTTTTCACATGTGCTGTTCCTTCTGCCTGGATGGCTCTGAATGCCTCTTCTTGTCCCTGCCCACGGGCACCTCTGCTTAGTAGTGTGCCATAGAGGTTAAATGCACAGACTGTAGAACTGACTCCACCCAGGTTCAGGTCCCAGCTATGCTCCTGTTGGCGGTGAATCTTGGGCCAGTTACTCTCTGTGCCTCAGTTTCCTTCTCTGCAGAAAAAAGATTAATAATAGCTACCTCTCAGGATCATCATAGGATTAAAGGAGATACTATATATCTAGGACTTAGAATGATCTTTGTCATCAATAAGCAGTCTCCAACTCTGCTATCCCCTAGAAACAAAATACAAATTACATACGTGATTTAAATTTTTCTAGTAGCCACATTTAAAAGGATAAAAAAAAGAAACAGGAAAAATTAATCTTCATATATTTTATCTAATCCAAAATATCCTAAATGTTATCATTTCAACATGTTATCAATATAAAAAATATCAATGAGCTCACTCACTTTTATTCATACCAAGTCTTTGCAATCTGGTATGTATTTTACAGTTATAACACATCTCAGTTTGACTAGCCACATTCCAAATGCTCAGTAGCCACATGTGGCTAGTGGCTACTACATTGGACAGCACAGCTTTAAATGTTATCTGTCATAATTTTTTGGAATTTCAATCTAAAAGCCATTCCCTCAGAAAACCATTCCCTCACCTGCTAGACTGTCAGGGCTCCTGCATAATAAGATCTTTATTTAGCACCCTGGAAGCACTCATTATAATTATAATTAAATAATTTGTATGCATTCATTGTTTGCCCCTGTCCATCTCCTACTAAACTGTAGACTTCAGGAAGGCAGAGACCATGTCTGTCTTGTTCACTGTTCTACCCCAGTGCCTGGCACAGGGCCGAAGACACAGTAAGTTCTTAATAAAAATATGCTGTGTGCAAGAGTGCGAGCTCTGAACAACAGCAGTTCGATTCCCAGCCCGAGCTGAGCTGCTGCTGAGCTGCTAACAGGTGGCAGGATGGCTCAGCTAAAAAAAATAAAAATAAAAATATGCTATGTGAATAACATTTATTAAATGCCACTTAATGAAATAAGCTTAGCATTGCACTAACTGATGTTGGGAAGAAAGAGGAGATTAAGTGGGGGGAAAAAGATTTAGAAGAATAAATTCCAGAACTTACAATATACATGTGGAAATTTTCTTTACTAAAGCAATAGTTGTTCGTTGTAGGAAGAAATTTAGGAAAAAGTAAGATAAACTAAGAGATGAAAATTAAAAGTATCCGTAATCCAAAAAACATTAATGACCAATGGTACAATCTTCTAGATTTTACTATTCTTTTACACACATATACACATATGAATATCTATACCACATACATAAATGTTTAAATATACATTTTTATATTTCTGCGCACTGCTTTGAAACCTGCTCTTTTTTTCCCCACTTAACGCTATTTTGTGAACATCTTTCCATGGCATTCAATATTCTTCTAAAACATCATTTCTTTGGGCAAAAGAGCATTCTATCATATAACTGTGCCAGCATTTACTCAATCAGTTTCCTGGTTAAATTCAGTTATTTCCAACTTTTCACTATAATTAGGAAGACTGAGAAGAACATCCTTGTAGCTAAATCTTGGAGCACTTAATCATTTCCTGAAGATGAATTCCTAGAAGCGGAAGTGCTGTGGCAGAGGTTCTGGGCACTGTTGTTGGTCCTTTTGCTGGGTGCTGACAATGTGCTTTCCAAAACAACTGCATCTAGATAAATAGATAATATATTTTATGCGCACCAACCCGCACACAATACTTTAGCGTGACCCCAGGAAGAACTGCCCTAAAAGTGCCACCAGTGCAATGAGAGATGTGTAACTGTACATGGACAAAAATTTCTTATTTTAATAGTTATGTATTTATGTATATTAGAAAAATATCTAATTAACACATAAAACCAACATACAGTTTAGGATGAGACTAAGTTTTAAAAATTGGGTCATTTACAGAAAAATATTAAGTAAGTTACAGCACAGTGGGTTCTCAATTACAGCAAAATTCATGACTGGAGTTTGAGACACTTTCTGATGTACGATCACTCCCCAAAAGTATTGTGTAATGGAAGAAGTTAAGCTGGAGCAGTGTCTCTGGAAAAAAAAACTCAGGAAAAAAACAACTTTACTGAGGTGTAATTCATACCCAGTAAAATGCACCCATTCAAGCGGACTAGTTTGATGAGCTTGGACTCATGTATACACTCATGTAACTACCACCTCAGTTAAGACATAGAACATTCTACCACCCCCTTGTCCCCCATATAGTTGATCCCCACTTCCGGCTCCAGGTAACCATGGACTTGCTGTCACTGTTGATTAGTTTGTATTTTCTATAATGCATTTATATAAATGGAATCATACAGTATGTGTTTTCTTTTCTTTTCTTTTTTTTCAGGTTACAGGAGGTCTGGCTTCTATGCCATAAATGTGTTCATGAGATTTATCCAGGATGTTGTATCAAGAGTTTGCTCCTTTTCATGGCTGAGTAGCACTCCATTGCGTGGATATGGCACCGTTGGTTTCTCCATTGTCCTGTTGATGGATATTTGGGTTGTTTCTCTAGTTTGGACCACGATGAATGAAGCTGCGTGAACATTCATATAGAAGTCTTTGTGTGGACATATGTCTTCATTTCCCTTCCATACATTCCTGGGAGTGGAACGGCAGGGTCACAATGTAATGTTTTTACAATATGTATTAAGTATCATCCTCATCCTCTGCTTAACCATTCAATGGTTTCCTGTTGCCCTCGGAATAAAATCCAAACTCTTCACCAGGGTCTCTGAGGACATACCTCGGATCTTGTCTTCCACCAGTCTCCCCTCTCATCACACTCCAGCCACACTGGCCTTCATTCTGTCCCCAGATCATAGAAAGCTAGTTCTGACTTTGGAACCTTTGCAGGTATGACCCCCGCCTTTCTGGAATGTTCTTCCCAGATCTTGGCATGGCTGTTCCGGCTCATCATTGAGGTCTCAGTTCATATGTCACCTCTACGGGTCCTGAACATTTTAACTCAAATCTCTCTCCATCCCCCATCAGGCCCTATCCCATTATCGTGGTTTAGTTTATTTACTTTCACCTTCTGACATTATGTTCTGTATTTATTTGTTTACCTGTTTATTACTTGTCTCTCCCTCCCCCATTAAAATGACAGCACTCTGAGGTGAGGCACTGTGTCTATCTTTTTCACTGCTTGTTCACCAATGTCTAGAATGGAGAGTGCTCAGTAAATATTGTTAGAAAGAATGAAAGGCTGGGGAGGGCTGGCCAAGTGACTCAGTTGGTTAAGAGTTGATTTAAGAGCGTGAGCTCTGAGCAACAGGTCCGCCGGTTCGATTCCCACATGGGCCAGTGACACTGCGCCCGAGCTGAGCTGTCGCTGAGCTGCCAACAGGTGGCAGGATGGCTCAGCTGGTGTAACAACAAGATTGCCTGTTTGATGGTGGGCTATGCCCCCCCGCACCTAAGACTGAACTCGGCACCCTGAGCTGAGCTGCTGCCCAGATGGCTCAGTGGATAGAGGGTGCGCTCTTAACAACAAGGCTGCTGGTTTGACTCCCGCATGGGATGGTGGCTATGCCCACCCGCAACTAAGATTGAACACAGTACCTTGAGCTTAGAGGCCACGAGCTGCCGACGGGAAGCCAGATGGCGACTGGTACCCTCCACAACGAAGATTGAAGAACAACTTGGCTGGTCCCCTTCCCTAATTCCCTAACACTGTTCCCTTCCTCCAATTCCCCAATAAAATCTTAAAAAAAAAAAAAAGAAGAAGAAAAGAAAGGCTGGGGACACCAAGGTACAAAGAGCTGAGTGGACTGGGCCATGAAGTTAATTGCAGGATCAGGACGAGAACCCCAGTATCCTGGCACCTAGCCCAATCCTCTCTCTACCACAGGCCATTCACAGAGCTTTCCAGGATGACAACATGATTGGAGTACAGGGTTCGTAGCAGCGGTGCCATTTTTAAGGGCAAAGGACTGGAAACAACTCAAATGTCCATCAGTAGGGAATTGGTTAAATAAATTACATACAGTCCTACAATGGAAAAATATGTAGCCACAGAAGACATTGAGGAAGCTCAGTAGGTACTGGTATGAAACAGTCTCCAAGATCTAAAAAAAATAAAACTGAACAGTGTGTGTCACATGGGTATCTTTGCAGAGAAAGCAGGAAACAATATATTTGTTTATAAGATGGTTATACATGCTGAAGCATCTCTGGAAAAATATGTAAACACTAGTGTCACCTGGCAGGGGTGGGGGTGGGGGAACCGGGTGGCTGGGGGTCAGGAGTGGGAAGGAGATTCCACTAAATATCGTTTGGAATCTTTTGAATTTCGAACCACATATGCAATTTTACCTCTTCCCAGAATGAATGAATATTTTCAAAATAAAATACAACTGCAACAGAACAATGACACTGCAGACATTAACATAAAAATCAACTGCTTAAGAGTGATTCAAATGAGGCTTGGAAAAGGTTTCCTGGAAAAGAGCTAACTCTGACCTTATTTTTGGAGAATAGGAAACAGTGGGAAGGGCATTCCACAAGGAGGGGCTGGTGTTCAGAAAAGTATGCAGAGGGCCCCAGAATAGGGGCAGCCAAGGCTGGAAGGTTTTAGCCTCCCCTGCTCATTTAAAGGATGAGCCAAGTGACCCAGAGAGTAAGTCCTAGCAGGCGCCCCAGTCCTCTGGGGGGCAACCCTTTAAGGTCCAGGAGTCCTAAGGCAGACAAGGGTTCAAATCCCAGCTCTGCCATCTGCCCACTATGCAGCCTTGGGCGTGATACCTCATCATCCGTTTTCTCTCCAGTACGATGGGCCTGAGGTTCTTCTGCAGGTTTGATGAGTTGGGTGATTTGGGCCAAGTGGCTTAACCACTGGGAGCCTCAGTTGCCTGAATGATAAAATCTGGCTAATAAAACATATACCTCCCAAAGTTGTTATGTGGATTCAGCAACAACAACATTGCAGTTAACAGGGCTGAGAAATTATAGCTATAATTATCACAGGAGAACCCAAGTGGGACGTTAGGGCTAGGAGAGAAAAGGGACAGATTTGGGGATTTATCCAGCCACGAAGGGGTTGCAGAATCTAGGTCGTGAATATTATTAATCATATTAATAATTATAACTATGATTGGGAATATTTATTGTTCAACATATGGGGAGTACTACGTTAAGTCTTTTACATTCTTACCTCGTTTAATCCTCACAAAGAACCATTGGGGGTTTTATGCCTGTTTTACAGGCCAAGAAACTGGAGGCTCATAAATAAAGTCACCTGTCCAAGACCACACAGGCACGAAGGGACAAGGTCAGGATTCAAACCCAGGACTGCCTGACTCCAGAGTCCATGTGCTGGCTCATGAGTGGGAGCATGGGGGTTGTGTCACAGCCCCTTGACAAGTTCAAGCTCCCCAGCTGGCTTGAGCACAGTGTCTTGAAACGCCTCTGAATTTTGGGGGAAGGCACTGTCTGGGTCACTCACTGCCCTGCTTACACTCTTCATGATGCCAGAATAAAGCCCATGATTTTCCATGATCTCTGACCTCATTAGAGGACCCTGTGTAATGAGCCTTCTCTCCCTTTCTCCTTTCGCAGCTCCAGTCAAAGGGAACGACTTGACTTTGAGTTTCTCCAAGAGGCCGCGTGCTCCTGGCTTGAGCCCCCTGCAGGTGCCATTACTCTTGCTGAAATGTGTCCTGTCCTCTTTCTTCTGGTTAACTCCTCTCCTCCTTCAGTTCACAGGTCAGCCACACCCTCCTCCAGGAAGCCTTCCCTGACCACTGCCTAGACTTGGATAATTGGTGCCACCACCCCTACTAAAGCATTTAACTGTTTGCCAGGCACCATCGGAAGCACTTTTCCTATATTATCTAATTGGACACCCACAAAATCTCTATGGCAGTGGGCCTCTTCCTTGGTGGCATGTTGGAATCACCTGGGAAGCTTTAAAATATTTTTTTTCCCCCAGAACTAACCTTTAGAAATTCTGATTTAATTGGCCTGGAATGCAGCGTGGGCATCAGGATTTCAAAAAGCTCCCCCAGGCCATTCTGATGCACAGCCAGGGCAGAGACCCACTGGCTTGCTTCTGAGATAGATGTGATCCTGATACTCCTTTTACAGCCAGGGAAACTGAGGCACAGAGAAGTTCAGTAAGTGGCCTAGGGTCATGCAGTTAGTGAATAGTAGAGTGAGGGTTTGAGCCCAGAAATTCTGGCTTCAGAACTTCGCAAGAACAAAATCCGTTGGCCTCAGTTAATTCCCCCACCAATGGAGAGCTGTGAGCCAGTCTCTTCTGAAACAGACACTGAGGGCCCCTCGGGCATGAGATATTTTTAACCTAGAGAAGCTAGGATTCTTGCAGACATCCTGCAGTGACTTGAACACTGAGACGATTGTTTGGGGGCCAATGGACCCTTTCCCAGCTGAAATGTTCCTCAGAGCACGGCTTTTCCATCCCTTGGAGCCAGAGGGTCCAGGGTGGTTTGGGTGACAGGGTGGGAGGGTGGGGTAGGGGTTGGTTCCATCAGGGACTGATGTTTCCAAAGATATTTCCGTACATGGAGGAGGCGGAGAGGGTCAGGATTACCTCACCCAACCCTGCCCCTTCTCCCTGCTGTCTGCCTGGGAAGAAGCTAGAGAACAAACAAGTGTTAGAACTGGATATGAGTTCACCCTCCTCCATCTTCCCCTCCCTAACCCGGGAGAGTCCCTTGAAAACTGCAGAGCACATCCAAACCTACTCATCGAACATTCTCCAGATGCTCTCCTATGTGGCTTTATGGGTGAATACAATAGCACAGGGCTGGGGGAGGGAGCCTCTTAAAATGCAAAATATGCATGGCCTCTGAGCAGATCTCACCTATAGAAATTTCCTTTAGAAATACCCTCCACAAGTGGGCAAAATTCCCCTGAGTAGGCAAAGATGCACATCCAAGGATGTTCATCGTAGCATTGTTTATAATCGAAAAAAACTGGAGAGCGATTGGATGGCTCAGTTGGTTAGAGCGCGTGCTCTTAAAAACAAGGTTGCAAGTTCGACTCCCGCATGGGATGGTGGGCTGTGCCCCCCACAGCTAGATTGAAAATGATGACTGGACTTGGAGCTGAGCTGCACCTTCCACAACGAAGATTGAAGGACAACAATTCTACTTGAAGCTGATGGGTCCTGGGGAAAACACACTGTTCCCCAATAAAGTTAAAATACATAAAATAAAATAAAGGGAAAATAAAGACATTAAAAAAAAAATCTGGAAACCCAAATGCGCGTCCATAGAGGATTGGTTAGCTGAAGTGGGCATATTCGTACAGAAAGAGGGAAGCTGTGTACTGACATAGGAAATATGTCCACAATACATTGTTTAGCAGAAAGCAAAAGCAAGTAGTAGAACTGTATGTAGAGTATAAGCCAATGTTTGTGTTCATAATTATGTTGACATATGAAAAGAACAGTTTGGAGGAATAATCTCACCTACCTTTGGCTATCTCCTTTAGCAGTGGAAGTGGGATTATGGTGGGGGTCTTTGTCACTGCTTCACATGTATAATGTTTGGATTTTATATACAAACATGCTGCAATTTTGCAACTAGAAAAAAATGAGGTGTGAAACAGAAAACAATACTATGTAAAAATCACATGGGTTCACTTTAAAATGGCTAATTTTATGTTATGTGAATTTTATTTCAATTAAAAAAAAAAGTCACTGTAACTCAAACTACCCAGCCCAAGGAAGATTCCAGTAGAGCTGAAAGCAAAATATGCATGTTCCATAAATTTTACCTTTAAAAAAATTGTTTTGCTTTCCTTATTTATTCAACTTTCAATGGTTTTTCCAGGCTTTTCTTTCTTGTATTTGCTTACAAATGAGTCATTATTTTACTTACTCGCTATTATAAATTCTAAGAAAATCACACACGTGCACACACACACCCCCACATGGGTCAGTGTTTCCCAGACCATCATCTGACTTTCGGATCAATACAAAAGTTGCGGTGGGAGCCAGCTTCCATCTTCTATTTCCTCCAGGCCTGGTCTAACACCCAGATTATCCACCTTGGTAAGCAGCTAAGGTGGAAAGAAATGGTTGGAGTGCATCTTCAGACCCCACTATCAAGGATATTTGTAGCTCCTTGAAATTTCGGCTTCTGGGTGGCAAACATTGGCAACTTTGGCTGTTCCTGTAATCAATGTGGGGTTTCCACGACGCCCCTTTGAACAGTTATCACTGACCCCCTCTTTCCACCACATTTCTGACACACTGGCTTATCGGAGGACTCTTCTTGACTTCCTGGGGCCACAGGTTCTGATCACACGCCCTGATTCCAGGAAACCTATCCTGGGTTCTAGAGAAGAAGTGACGTTGATTTATCTTACTCAGCCATGATATCTTTTTTTTTTTTTTAAGTTTAGTTGGTATACAATTTTGTCTTGGTTAAATTAGTTTTAGGTGACAATATAGTGATTCAACACTGTTATGCCATACAATGTGATCACCCCACTAATTTTAGTAATCATCTGTCACCATGCAAACTTATGACTGTATTGTTAACTAAGTTCCCCTTCCCCTTTTCACCCATCCCCTGTACCCCCTCCCTCAGCCATGATATCTTTTTTTTTTTAAAGATTTTTATTGGTGAATTGGGGGGATGGGAACATTGCTGGGGAGTTGGGGGAAGGGGGACAGACAAGTTGCTGTCGTTTTTTTTTTTTGTTCTTCAGTCTAGTTGTGGAGGACATTGCTTCACTGGCCCAAGTTGGCACCATCATTGCGCTCTTCCCGGGTGAGGCAGATCAGTCGCCGGCTTCTGGACGGCCGCTCACTGCGGCTGCTGGCCGCTCACGCTGGCTGCTGGCTACACACGGTAGCCCATGGCAACCCACTGCCACAGGGACTGCAGCCCACGCCGTCGCCGGCGACTCACAGCAGCCCAGCTCCAGGTTGAGCCGTTGTTCAGCATCTTAGCTGTAGAGGGCAGTGTCACTGGCCCTCATATGTGGGATCCGAACCGGGGCCCTCTGGCATCCCAAGCGAGTTCTTAACCATCGCGCCACTCGGCCGGCCCTCAGCCATGATATCTTGAGGCCTGATCAGGAAGTGAGTGGTTCAGGGAAGTGGTTGTGGAAAGCAAAAGGCTTTTAGTATCAAATGGTCCTATATCAAGGGTTGTTCATTCACAGATCACTGATTACATTAAGGGAAAATGCACTTTTACAGTAGAGAGAGAGCAGTTACTGCCTTAACCAGGTGCTTAAACTCAGCGTCACTAATAGTAGAAGGTGCAGTACAAAGTTCATAACGTCACCTCTGAAGTTATATTTAATCTAATCAAGCTTCAAGGTCTAATTTCCAGTTTACAGGAAGTACAGGGGACAGAGGAAAATGTTAAATAACACCATAGGGGACGCTATCAGATGAAGCCAGAATGTGGAACATTCTACAGGATAACTGTCTTGGACTTCAAATAAATCAATGTCATGAAGGGAAGAAAAAAGGCAGGGGGACTTGTCCAGATTTTAAAAGAAGGCAGATGGAATATAAAATGGTATAGACACTCCTGGGGCCGGCCGAGTGGCTCAGTTGGCTAAGAGTTAGCTTAAGAGCGCGAGCCCTGAGCAACAGGACTGGCAGTTCGATTCCCACATGGGCCAGTGACTCTGTGCCCGAGTTGAGCTGCCACTGAGCTGCCAACAGGTAGCAGAATGGCTCAGTTGGTGACAGCACGTACTCCTAACAACAAGACTGCCTGTTCGATGGTGGGCTATGCCCGCCTGCAACTAAAAAACTGAACTCGATACCTTGAGCTTAGAGGCCACGAGCTGCTGATGAGCAGCCAGATGGCGACTGGCGCCCTCCACATCTAAGATTGAAGAACAACAACTTGGCTGCTCCCCTTCCCCAATTCCCCAACACTGTTCCCTTCCCCCAATTCCCCAATTAAAAATAAATAAATAAATAAATAAAATAAAATGGTACAGACACTCTAGAAAATAACCTGGAATTTTTTTTACAAAACTAAATAAGCGATTGACTGTACAGCCCAGAGAATGAAAAACATGCTCACACAAAAACTTGTACAAGAATGTTCTTAGCAGCTTTATTCGTGATAGCAAAATACTGGACACAATCCCAATGTCTTTCAGTGGATGAATGGTTGAACAAACTGGTACTTCCGTACAATGGAATTGTGGGGGTTCAGAATGAGTCACCCCGATACTCTGGCATGCAGATTATTTCAAGCTGAAAACAATAAAAGCTCAGAAGGCTCAGGAAGAAACTTTGGTCTTCCCCCTTACTGCCAAAAAGAATTTAAGGTAGAGGAACTGCTCCAGGAAGGGAAGTTATCATCATAGGTAACTATTCTTTAACCTGAACTAGGTATAATAGACAGGGAGGAACCTAGCCAAAGCCCATTTGATCAAAGTGCCCACTGTGTCTCATTGTTTCAAGTTTAGTAAGTGGCCTAGGGTCATGCAGTTAGTGAATAGTAGAGAGAGGATTTGAGAAATTCTGGCTTCAGAACTTCACCAGCAAACATTTGTTTAATAAACATTAACTCTCTCCATCCCCTTGAAAATTGCCTTTGCAGTCCCAGACCCCTGCTTCCCCCTCCTTGGTCCAGAATGGCATATATACCTCATTCTGCTTTTCTGCCTTTGGAATTTTCATGCTTACGTTAATTCCCCATATGCATGTATTAAAACTTGATTTTCTGTTAATCTGTTGTATGTCCTTTGAATTATTCAACCAGCCAGAAGAACTAAAGGAGTAAAGGAAAAGTTTCCCTATCCCTAACAGAATACTACTCAGCAAGGAAAAAGGATCAACTATTGATGCAACAACCTGTACGGACCTCAAGGACATTATATTTAGTGAAAAAGTCAATCTGAAAAAAAAAATCACATCAGGGGCAGCTGGTTAGCTCAATTGGTTAGAGTGCAGTGCTCATAACACCAAGGTTGCCAGTTAAATCCCCACATGGGCCACTGAGTTGCGCCCTCCACAACTAGATTGAAACAACTACTTGACTTGGAGCTGATGGGTCCTGGAAAAACACACTGTTCCCCAATAAAATTTAAGGGGAAAAAAT
Source organism: Hipposideros armiger (assembly GCF_001890085.2). Taxonomy (NCBI): domain Eukaryota; kingdom Metazoa; phylum Chordata; class Mammalia; order Chiroptera; family Hipposideridae; genus Hipposideros; species Hipposideros armiger. Next base: position 1,976,624 of record NW_017731479.1, read on the forward strand.
CACATCATTTCATTTATATGAAATTCTAGAAAATGCAAACTAATCAGTGACAGAAAGGGGGCGGGAGTGGTGAGAGAGGGGAGTGACGGATGGATTACAAAGGAACACAAAGCAACTTTTAGGAGTGATGGATTTCAGTAATGGTTTCATGGGTGTACATGTTTCAAAACTTATCAAATTGTATGCTTTAAATATATACAGTTTATTGAATGTCAATTATACCTCAGTACAGTTTGTTTTTATTTTTAAATTTTTTTTAGTTGAGCCATCCTGCCATCTGTTGGCAGCTCAGCAGCGACTCAGCTCAGGCCAGGACTCGAACTGCTATTGCTCAGAACTTGCACTCTTGAGCGAGCTCTTAACCAACTGAGCCACTCGGCCAGCCCCAGTAGAGTTTGTTTTTAAATGGGGAGAATAGTTTTTGTGAGAATTAAATGAAATGAAGCATATTAAGCATTTTGTGTGGAGTCTGGCATAAAGTAAGTGCTCAATAGTTGCTGTTGGAACTTGGCTGGTCTCCTGGATGGCTCCATCACATCTCCCTGTTTATTTTCTTTATAGCACTGAAATAATCTGTAATTATCTGATTTATCTGCTTACTTATTTGTGGTCTGTCTCAAGGCTGGGTTCCCTGAAGCAGTGACTGGGCTGGTGGTTTCCCCCAGTGCCGCTTTAAACCAATGGATGCTGGTTCCACCATCTTCATCCTTAAGTAACTACATCCTTTTGCTTACAGGCCAGAGGAACATTTGATGGGTGGTAGCCTAAGCAGGTGCAGCTGGATGCCTTGCCTGGGCGTAGGACTTCTGAAACCTTCAATCCAGGAATACTCCCAGGCCTTCCTAACAGGATAAGGCTAGAGGCAGCGGGTGTAGTGGAAACCAGTACACCGCTGGGCATAGGAGGACTTGATTCCAGGTCCATCTCTGTCCGGGACTCCACGATGAAACCTGAGCAAGTCTATTGGATCCGTTTCACTCCTGGTCACTTTAAAGCAAGCATCTGGGTGAGATGTTTTCAGATTCGCTTCCATTTCTGTGAACCTGTGACCCTCTGAATGAGGTTGCCTACCACAATGGGGAAATGGGAACGGAGTTGCATTCTACCACTTGTTTGTAACTGTGACCTTTGTGGTAAAAAATAGCTAGGTACAACTATTGCAACTAAATATAACACCGCCTGCACAGAAAAGCTTTCTGAGCTGCACTCTCAGGTGTAAGAAAGAGACCCCACGCCATTTAAAGACCCAATGTCACACGGCTGCACAATACTCGAAAATCTGAAAAGTTAACTCTCAAAGATAAAAAACACGCAGAAAAAAACATAAGAACATTTTAGAACAACTTTAAGCTAACTAAAACCTGAGTAATTCAACTTGCTTTTTTTCATACCGCTGAGGATCAGTCTCCGTAGAGACTGTCAAAAATTGCCAATGCCGACTATATTTCAAGTCGTCATGGCGGGGTATTGGGAAAAGTTTTCAATTAGCAATAATCGCGCCTCGGATAAACCTCATTGGCTACGATACTGCCACTGCGCAAAGCTGGAGAACGTAAGCACGCAGCCCTCTCCCCAACGGATGACAACGCTCTTATCACCGAGGGTGAGCAAGTGCCCGCGAGTTCATGAATCTGACGCGTTCCTCTTCGAGCAGTTACATTTAAGGTCCGTCTGCATGGGAAGCTTCTTGTTGTTGGATCATTTCAGGTAAAACATTCAGATTTTGGAAATGAGAGCACGCACGCTGGGGTTGCTGGGGTATTTTATGCAAATTACTGTGACGTCACAAAGATGACCGGATTGACTTGAATTTTGAGTGAGAAACCTGTGTTGCGGTAAGGCGGATAAAGCGAGAGTGAGCTGAGGACTGGTGTGTGGGGGGCGGAGATACAAAAACATTACACGGGGACCAGCAAGGCATTTTGAGAGGAGCCAAAAAATCTCAAAAGTTAGCGTAGCAAACGAGAAAACGCAGTGGTGGACAGAGAAAAACCAGAGTCAAGAAAACAAGTATAAGACAAGCCAGCTAATTCAGGGAAAGTACTGAAGTCAAATATAATCCCCAAATTTCTTTACGCAAAAGAGAAATCTCTAAAAACTACATATATATCGCAAGTAACGATGATGTCAGTAACGTTAAGTCTCTAGTGACAAAAAAAATGTCAAATAAAAAGCTCTTCTTTTTTAAACCATAGTATTCAGTCTCCGTAGAGACTGTCAAAAATTGCCATTGCCGACTATATTTCAAGTCGTCATGGCGGGGTATTGGGAAAAGTTTTCAATTAGCAATAATCGCGCCTCGGATAATCCTCATTGGCTACGATACTGCCACTGCGCAAAGCTAACCAATGCTTTCCCCTACTCATCACCCCCAATAGGCAAGGTTCCTATTTCAGAAAGGCGATCTTGAGTCTCATGGAAAAACCTTCAATTATTGTTTGGTTGAAAATTATACGACCATACGACGATCTTTCGGAATGGAAAGGCTGTTTCTGAAGATCCTCTTGCTTGATTTTACTTACCCAGGTTTTGACGAGCATGAAGCAAAGCATTATGGGAAGTAACATGCTAAGAAATGAATTGGGCGAACGAGACATAGGCTCAGTGTCAAGGTACTATTCACGTGGCTCCCGATTCACAGTGTAACTATCCTGTCAAAAGTAGGGTTTTTTGGTTTTGGTTTTGGTTTTTTGCGGGGGTGTTCATCATGGTAAAGTACATTATATAAAATTTACCATTTTAACCATTTTTAAGTGTACAGTTCAGTAGCATTAACTATGTTTACATTGTTTGCAACCATCACTGCTATCTCCAGAACTTTTTCATCATCCCAAACTGAAACCCTGTACCCATTAAACACTAACTCTCCATTCCTCCCTCCCGTAGTCCCTGGCAACCTCTATTCTACTTTCTGTCTCTATAATTTGATTTTTCTAAGTACCGTATTTCCCCACGTATAAGACACAACCTTTTTCAGAAAATTTGGGGTCTAAAAACTGGGTGCGTCTTATACAGTGGTTGTAGATTTCAAATGCCATAGATGGAACTGAGGACGAGACAATATATGAAGACAGTGATTCGTCATCAGACACAGATGAGGACAAGCTAATGGTTGGGAGTTTTGACAGTGATGAGGAGTTGTATGAATTTTATGATGAATAAAACTTGAGTTCAATAACTTTATGTAATACATTTTTTTTCAAATTTCGGGCCCCAAAATTAAGGTGCGTCTTATACATTGGGAAATACGGTACCTCATATAAACAGAATCATCCAATATTTGACCTTTTGTGTCTGGCTTGTTTCATAGCATAATGTTTTTAAGGTCCATCCAAGTTGTGGTATATATCAGAATTTCTTTTTTTTTTTTTTTGACTGACAAATATTTGGCTGTGTGGAATTTTGTTATCCATTTATTCCTCCATAGACATGAGTTGCTTCCACTTTTTGGCTATTGTAAATAATGCTTCTATGAACATCGGCATGCAAGTATCGGTTTGAGTCTTTGTTTTCAATTCTTTTGTGTATATACCTAGAAGTTGAATTTCTGGATCATGTGGTAATTCCATGTTAATACAAAAGAGTTTTCTGTGGACATCTTAATTCAGAGGGGAGAGGCTGAAAGAAAGAGGCTATTTCCTCAGAAATGTCCACAGTTCATGAGGTTTGAAGTAACTTGAACTCTCATTGCTTGTTTTCTCTCTGCAAGTGGAGAGTTGTTAGAAACCTACATCTGGATTTGTTTCCTCCCTGAATTATATTCTCCAAAATACTTTTGGTTTTTGCTACTCATTAAGATGCAAATAGTAGTCTCTGAGAAAATGACGTTCTCCCCAACATTTTTTTATAAAAAATTTCAAACACGAAACAAAGTATTGTGCAGTGAAAATTCATGTAGTCATCATCTAGATGCAAAAATGAACATCTTTAAAAGGCCTGTGTGATGCTGATGTAATTTTTGTTCACAGCCATAGTGCCAGGGTTAGAAAAAACAGCAGAAAAAAAGAAAACATGAGCAATCTGATTAATTTAGATTATTTTACTTTGATACAATTAAGGACTTACTCATTAATTCCTGGTGTGGTGGAGTTGTGAGAAATAGACTAGGGTCATTCAAAGAACTTCTTAGTCCTTGAGAATGTCCTGATTAGGTGGCTCATTATACACCCTGTCAGTAGCTATCAAGGGAAAGTGTGTGTTTCACCAGCTGTCTTGGATGACTTCACCCTCCATGGATGACTTTCCAGCACTGTGAGAAAAATGGAAAACTCAGCCAACTTCTCCCCAAAACATGAGATTCTTTGGGCCTGAAAAGCACAATAGTCATGGATTCCTAGTCAGTCTCTATTAATGATGCTTATTTCACTTGAAGAACTGAAAAAAAAAATAACATGAGTTTAAATTTTTTCATAATAAAATTTGTCTGGGCTGGAGGAAATGTCATTGTTTGGGCATGTCCATAGGTTTTGATCAAACCCCGTGTGTGCAGAAAACGTTCTGAATTACTTTTTTTTTTTTTGACTTAGTAAAAGTTTTCAGCCTACATTTTGTTTTTTTCTTTGAGCCCCTGTGGACAGGTTAAGGAAGGCACAAAAGGCTGTCAACATCAGGGGATTCTCCCAGCTTAGTGACCTATCTGAGCTGTTGCTGGAGGTACCGCTCCCAACTATTGAACTGGTTACTTTACCAATATTTACCTCCATCCATTCAATGAGGGGCCAAAATTAAAACTCTGACTCCAGCCTCCGTGCTACTCCTCTATGCTTCATTCAGTTCGTCTTAAACTGGGGGAAGTGGTTCCTGGTCTTCAAGATCCGTGTTAGCTGCCCTTTGATTATGTTCTAAAACACTTACCAAATTGATTGATGTCTTATTTAGGTGGTGCTATAGAGCAGCAGTTCCCACAGGCTACACATTAGAGACAACTGGGAAGTTTGTAAAGCCGAGTTGATTCCCAGGCGTCTCCCCAGACCAGTTAAATCAATCTCTGGGAGTGAGACCCAGGCATTGTTTTGGTTAATTGAATAAAAAAAACACAAGATAGAAAATGAAATTGGAGAAGCCAAGTGGGTAAACACATTAGTCCCTGTATATTAGATTTGGCTTTAATTGTTTACTAACATGTAAAAACATCAATTTTTCAGGTACTTGTGAATATACTTCTCAGACAACCCAGCCACTGAAAGGTGGGAACTTGATTGTATTACGGTGAGTGGAAAGGATCATAAACACTGAAGTTGAGGGCGAATCAAAGGTGTTAAAGCTTCTATCTTAAGAGAGTATGAATTCCTAAGTTAGCGCTGTTTGGATGCACGATTTTCCACTCAGGACACGAGCCTCAACCTCTAAACACTTCTCCCAGAGACGGCAACTCATTGGCTTAGGAGGAGAGAGCGGCACACCGCGAACCAAGTTTTGAAACCTCTGACCAGGAAGAGCCGACAGGGGCGCTACTGGACAAACTGGGTCCCTCAACTATGAAACCTAGAGAATTGTGGGACTTGTAGTTTTTCTTGCATCATTTAAGTTTCGTGAACTACATTTCCCAAAATGCAAATATAGCCAGTCAGTCCCACTGTCGGACATGAAATGTCACTTAAGCTGTGAAAGAAAGGTAAGTGAGTTCTGGGCAGGCTGCGTGGATTTCTTGTAAGGGATTTCTCCCATTTCTTCTCTTTGCCCTTTGGTGGGACCTTGGAGAAAGTAGCTGTTCAAATAAAGCAGGTTTTCCCAAGCCCTCTGGTCTCGGGAATCGGGACTCTGTTCACGTGTTTCTGTGGAATGTCAAGGAGAAATTGGGATCCTGAACCCAGATCTGGAAATCCAAGCATAAAATAATGTTTACATACGGGGTGCATGTCCCTAGAGAATTTCTGTATTATATCAAGTAATGTCAAAGCCTTGTTTTTCCGGCTAGAAAAGCAGACACCCTGGAGTAGAATGTCTTGCCAGGTCTCACTGCTCTTTGCTCTGTAGTAGCAGAGCTTGCAGTTGAGGGTAAACTAAAAGAATATTGGGGGGCGGGGGGGGAAGGGTGACCAGTTAGCTCAGTTGATTAGAGCGTTGTGCTGATAACACCAAGGTTGCCGGTTCGATCCCCGCATAGTTCACTGAGCT
>NW_017731479.1:1983684-1997855 GCF_001890085.2 Hipposideros armiger
AGTTCTTAACCATCGCGCCACTCGGCCGGCCCTCACCTTCCCTGTTTTAAATAAAGTTTTTTAGAGTCCCTTGTTTGGTTTTTTTGTGTTTTTTTTTTAAAGATTTTATTGGGGAATTGGGGGAGGGGAACAGCATTGGGGAATCGGGGAAGGGGAACAGACAAGTTGTTGTCCTTTTATTCTTCAGTCTAGTTGTGGAGGATGTCGCTTCACTGGCCCATGTTGGTATTGTGATCATTGCACTCTTCCCGGCTGAGGCAGATAGGTCACCAGCCATTGGACGGCTGTTCACAGTGACTCACAGCAGCTCACTATGGCTGCCGGCTGCTCATGCTGGCTGCCGGCTGCTCATGCTGGCTGCCGGCCACTCATGGTAGCTTTATGGCAGCCCACTGCAGCCCCAGTGCATCCTATGCTATCGCCGGCAACTCAGGGCAGCCCAGCTCCAGGTCGAGCTGTTGTTCACCATCTTAGCTGTAGAGGGCGCAGCATCACTGGCCCATATGGGATCCAAACTGGTGACCCTGCTGCTCAGAGCTCGTGCTCCCAAGCCAATTCTTAACCAATGAGCCACTTGGCTGGTCTGAGGGAGGTATACTTTTAAGTTACCTGCCCTTATTAACTTTGTCCATTTAAATTCACATACGTTTTCTCCAAACAGTATCTGACTGCTGATATGGTCCAGATATTGGAGTTTAGTCTTCTTTTAAGGTAAAGCATTCCACATTTTAGCTTCTCTTCAAACTTCTCTATTTCTTTTTTTTCTTCTCGCTTTTCTGATATCTGTTAAGCTTTCAAAATATTCAAAAGATAGAATCATCTTCCTTCATCTCATGGCTTTTGGCATTTCTGCACTACCACCGTCCTGGGCATACTGGGACATCTACAGTCCACACATTCGTCTAAGGAATTATTTTTAAAAAATTTTTTTATTGTGGAGATAGGATAATATAATGAACCCCCATCTATGGACCCATCACCCAGCTTCAATAATTAACAACTCTTGGTTAAACTCGTTCCATTTATATACTCCTATCTACTCTACCACCCTCGTATGATTGTGAAGCAAATCCTTCAAGATATATCATTTCATCCAAATATTTCAGTAGGTAACTGTAGGATGAGGACTTTTTTAAAGTTCACAGTACTATTCGTCATACATTTAAAAATTAGTAGTTTCTTAATATCAAACATCCAGTTAATGTTTAATTTTCCAATTGTCTTATACATGTCATTTTAAAAGTTTGTTTGCATCAGGATCCAAATAAGGCCTAGATATTACAATTGATTGGTCTTTAAATCTCTTTTCATCTATAAATTCCCCTTCATATCTCTGTATCTCTATCTCTTGCAATTTATTGGCTGGAGATACTGATTTGTCTGTCCTGTAGAGTTTCCCATAGTCTGGATTTTGCTGATTGACAAATGGTATCGTAACACATTGCTTTGGGCTCTGTATTTCCTATGATTGTTAATTAGCTTTAGAGACTTGATCAGAGTCAAGTTCAATTTTTTTGCCAAGACATCTTGAGTGGTGCGATGTGCTCTTCCATCAAAAGTCTCCTAATTCTGATCCTTTATTTTTATAATATTAGCAGCTGTTGATGCCCAATGCCTAGATCCTATGTTTGTTTTTCAGCTATAAAAAGGAACAAAGTCCTGATATATTCTCCCTTTCTCCAGTTCCTGGAAACTACTAATCTACTCTCTGTCACTATAGCTTTGTCAATTCTGGGCATTTCATATAAGTGGAATCTTATATTTGCCCTTTTGTTACTGGCTTCTTACACGTATCATAATGGGTTTTTTTTTATGTTTGTTTTAAGTGTGTTTTTCCAGAAGCCATCAGCTCCAAGTCAAGTAGTTGTTTCAATCTAGTTGTGGAGGGCGCATCTAAGTGGCCCATGTGGGGTTTGAACCGGCAACCTTGGTATTATGAGCACTGCTTTCTAACCAACTGAGCTAACAGGCTGCCCCAAACATAATGTTTTCAGTGTTTATCTATATTGTAGCATATATCAGAATTTCATTCATTCTTGTAGCTGAAAAACATTCCATTGTGTGGATAGACCACATTTTGTTTATCCATTTATCAGTTGACGTTCACCTTTGTTTTTAAAAACCAGTTTCTAAAAAAACAAAACAAAACAAACCCCAAGCTCACAGATAAAAGAACAGATTGGTGGTTGCCAGAGGTGGGGTTTGGGAGGTGGGGGAAATGGGTGAAGATGCTCAAAAGGTATAAAATTCCAGTTACGAAATAAGTAAGTCATGGGGATATAATGTACAGCCTGGTGACTAGAATTCATAATACTGTATTGCATATTTGAAAGTTGCTAAGAGAGGAAAACTTAAAAGTCCTTATCACAAGAAAAAAAAATTTTTGTAGCTGTGCTGACAGATGTAACTAGACTTATTGTGGTGATCATTTCACATTATGTACAAACATGGAATCATTATGTTGTACACCTGAAACTAATAAGTTATATGTCCATTATACCTCAGTCAATCAGTCAATCAATCAGTTGGTTTCTCACATGAAGTTTCTTTCTCTCTAGAATGAGGATGAGCTGTGGGTTGACTTTCAGGGCAGCGAAAGGCCTTTGGATGGTGAACCTCAGCCGGCAGTGCTCACATGCATCCATTGGGTTATTTGTGCCACCCAGTCCTCCTGTGGACCCTGAGAAGGTCAAAGAATTACAGCGCTTCATCACCCTTTCCAAGAGACTCCTAGTGATGACGGGGGCAGGAATCTCCACCGAGTCGGGGATCCCAGACTACAGGTCAGAAAAGGTGGGACTTTATGCCCGCACTGACCGGAGGCCCATCCAGCATGGGGACTTTGTACGGAGTGCTCCAATCCGCCAGCGGTACTGGGCGAGAAACTTTGTGGGCTGGCCTCAGTTCTCCTCCCATCAGCCTAACGCTGCACACTGGGCTTTGAGCAACTGGGAGAGACTCGGAAAGCTGCACTGGCTGGTGACCCAAAATGTGGATGCCTTGCACACCAAGGCGGGTAGTCGGCGCCTGACAGAGCTCCACGGATCCATGCACAGGTGCAGGAAGGTCTAAACGGTTTGAACACAGAAATATGTGCTCCATAAGAGCTGGGACCTTGGCCGTCTTGGTCACTGTTGTCTTCGTTAGACCTTGAGAAAGGGATTTGGGAGCAAGTTATTTATTTTGGAGTTGATCCCAGCAAACTTAGGGAGTGGGGAAGTGAAATAGAGAAGGGAGGAAAGCCAAGAAAGGTTACTACTGTGGGCAGCTGGAGCTCCATCCAGGGAGGGGCCCTCTGAATGTCTAGCCCAGGGGTCGGCAAACTTTTGAGACAGAAGAGCCGCCAGGAGTCTGCAAACTGCGGCTCGCGAGCCACATGCGGCTCTTTGGGTACATACATGTGGCTCTGAAGTATAAAATTTAAAATGAAAATAAAACTATCATAGTTTCATTTATAAAATTTTTATAGGATATTATTCACATAATGGTGATTCTGTAAAAATATATTTATGGCTCTCGAATAATTTTTAAATTGTTCTGAGGGACAGGATGGGCTCTTCCAGGGGTCGGCAAACTTTTGAGATGGAACGTACCCAGAGAGCCGCATGTGGCTCGCGAGCCGCAGTTTGCAGACCCCTGGTCTAGAGGATGATTCAGAATTGTCTCACTGAAAGTGAAGGAAGCTGGGGTGTTTATCTACCATCTCCCACCCCTCAGTGGTCAAAGGTCACTCTTGGGGAATTGACTCCCTGACGCTGACCCTGCTCCTCCAGAGAAGGCTTCCTTGGCCACAGGAAGTTGTTTCAAAGAGAACTGTGTGCAGTGGACTCTAGGTGTCCTGAGGGGACGACGAGCAGAGCACTAACAGCCTTTGCTACAAACTGCTGCATCTGGTGCCTAGACACGCAGAACACAGGATAGCCTGGCGTATAGTCAGAATCCAGCAGATATTGATGGAATGAATGCATGTGGCCCTGCCAATAACTTGTAGCTAATTCGAGACTATTTCCTTATCTTGTAAGCCCCAGAGATCCTCCTGCCAATCGTAAAATATTTATTGGGTGTCAGCAACACGTGGTGTGTACTGGTGTGCTACTTGGTGGTGTGGAGGGATCAAAACCAAAATATAAAACATGGTCTACTTTATCCGTGAGAACTTTGTCATTTGTTTGGGGAGACCCAAAAATAACATGTTTAACGACAACTCCACACAATTGTTAACGTGTGCTCCTTGATAGACGTGCTTTACAAGTTTAGAGAAACAGAGATTTAGTAAAGATTGGAGAAATGAGGAAAGCTTTTATGGGTAAGGTGGGGGTTGAGACTGGCTCAGGCTTGCCTAGGCAAAGGAGGGGAAAGAGGGCTTTCTGAATGAAAGGAATTTGTAGAGCCCAGAGTAGTCGGGTCTGGCCTCCAGACTAGTATGAAGTCGGATGTCTGGAAAAGCTAGACCCAACTCATGGATGCATCTGAAAATCACGCAGGGCAATTTGGGTCTGTTGTGAGAGACCAAAGGGGTCTATTAGTGGTTTCTGAGCAAGAAAACAACATGATAAAAATAGCATTTGAGGAAGGCTAGACAGGATTAGAAAGAGCTCAGGGTCAGCCCAAAAGACCCAGACTAAGGTGACATCAGGGGAGCGAGAGTAAATGAGACTATTAATGATGTCTATGGGTCTATTTAAAACGTTTTGGGTTTTTTTTATGATGATGAAAATTTCAAACACCCACAATAGTAAAGAGAATAGTGTAATGAATTCCCCTATACCATCACCCAGATTCAAAAATTTTATGTCAACTTTATCCCTTCTTTACTTACCTCTATTAAATATTTTATAACAAATCCAAGACTTCTTGTCATTTCAGAGGGGGGCTTTTAAGTAAAAATAACAAAAAAAGCAACGTAATTTGATGGTTGACCAGATAAAAAGGAGTAACGAGTTTTTCCAAACGTTTCAGCCCAAGTAACTGGAGAAATGATGGTGATGGTGATGGAGAAGTGGGGGAGGAGTGGTTGAAGACAGAGGGTAAACTTGAACAGACAGTCAAGACTTGGAATTGGACTTGAGCTTGGGAGCAAGAGCAGGAGTGGAGTCTTATGCAGAGGAGGAAACCATTAGCACAGAGGCATTGAGGCAGTGAAAATGGAGTGTCCCCAAGGTTATGAACATAGAAAGAAAACAAGCTGGAGGATTGAGGAGCAGAGGGGGAACCAACTGAACAATCTTTTGTTCTCTCTTTCAATAGCTACGTAGTGGGCACCGTTGTAGATGGTGGGCATAGAGTGGTGGTCAAGAGCAGTGGTGTCTCCAGAGGACAAGACTCAAAGTTCTTGCATTCATGGAGCTCATGTTCTCTTGATTAGATAGGTGACAAGAGAACCAGAAAGTACCGTGTCACAAATGATCAAGGGGAGTGTTTTAAAGAGAGGATGGTGATGGTTAGTGACAATTACAGCCAATGAGGACAGCAGAGAATGGAGGGGAAAACTGGTTTGGGCACTAAGGAAATCATTTGGTAAAGAATTTGCAGTCGTGTTAAGGATAAAAATGAGCTGACCGCAGGTTAAGCAGGGAGCGTGTAGTAAGGAAACGTTGTGTGTGTGTGTGTGTGTGTGTGTGTGTGTGTGTGTGTGTGTGTGTGTGTGTGTGTGTGGAGAGAGAGAGAGAGAACTCATTTCAGAAGGTTGGCAGTGGAAGGAAGCTGAGAAACAGCAGTAGCTAAAGAGGTCATGAGAAGGTGTTCCTAAAATGGGGGAAAAACTGGGGGTGTTAGGACAAGGAAGCGATGATGGAGGGGCTGAAAAATGGTTGGGTGTTTAAACATTTCTGGCCACTTTGTGCCTCCCCAGGACAGACCATTCAGCGGGTCCCCTCTTTGGTTTCAGGGTCCTCTGCTTGCATTGCGGTGAGCAGACCGCCCGCCGGGTGCTGCAGGAGCGCTTTGAAGCCCTGAACCCCACCTGGAGTGCTGAGGCCCAGGGCCTGGCTCCTGATGGTGATGTCTTTCTCACGGAGGAGCAGGTACAGAGCTTTCAGGTCCCATCCTGCGCTCGATGCGGAGGCCCTCTGAAACCAGATGTCGTTTTCTTCGGGGGCACCGTGAACCCTGACAAGGTCGACTTTGTGCACAGGCGCGTCAAAGAAGCCGACTCTCTGTTGGTGGTGGGGTCGTCCTTGCAGGTACTGACTTGCTCAGGCTGGTAACTGCCCCGGAGATGCTTCCTACTTGGTTTATGTCCTCCTGCATCTGGAGGTCTCTTACCTGTGTCTCCTCCTTGTACAGGTGTACTCTGGTTACAGGTTTATCCTCACTGCACGGGAGAAGAAGCTACCAATTGCCATACTGAATATTGGGCCCACACGGTCGGATGACTTGGCGTGCCTGAAACTGGACTCGCGTTGTGGGGAGCTGCTGCCTTTAATAGACCCACGCTGACCACGGTCTGGTGTTCCAGAGCCGGGAGCTGGGACTGTCACTTGTATCCTGCTGCTGAAGGTAAATGCCTTCAGATATCAGATGCCAGTGCCCATTCAACTGAGAACACTGACAAAATCTAGAAGGTGGTTTTTTTGTGTGTTTTTTTTTAGCTGAGCCATCCTGCCACCTGTTGGCAGCTCAGCTCGGGCCGGGCATCAAACCACTGTTGCTCAGAGCTTGCACTCTTTTTTTTTTTTTAAAGATTTTTACTGGGGAATTGGGGGAAGGGGAACAGACAAGTTGCTGTCCTTTTGTTCTTCAGTCTAGTTGTGGAGGACGTTGCTTCACTGGCCCAAGTTGGCACCGTCATTGCGCTCTTCCTGGGTGAGGCAGATCAGTCTCCAGCTTCTGGACGGCCGTTCACGGCGGCTTGAGGGCTGCTCATGCTGGCTGCTGGCTACACATGGTAGCCCATGGCAACCCACTGCAGCAGGGGCTGCAGCCTACACTTTGTCGCCGGCAAAGAGCTTGCACTCTTGAGCGAGCTCTTAACCAACTGAGCCACTTGGCCGGCCCAGAAGGTGGCTTCTTAATGTATGGCCATTCTTAGTGTTCTAATGTCCATTAAGCTATATTGTTTGAAAGAGTATGATTTTCAAATTCCAGGCACATGGCAATTTAAAACAATGTTCTAAAATCTCTGCCATAACTTGTTTCCGTTTCTTAAAAATAACAGCTTTATTGAGGTATAATTCATACACCATAAAGTTCACCCTTCCAAAGTATATAGGTAACTTGTTTTTAGTACATTCACAAAGTTGTACATAACCTGGTTACCACTATCTAATTCCAGAACATTTTCATCACATCAAGAGGAAACCTGTATCCATCAGCAGTCATTCCCCATCCGCCACCCCCACCCCCAAGTTCCTGGCAACAACTAATCTTTCTGTTTCTACCTATTCTAGATATTTCATATAGTAGGTAGCCTTTTGTGCCTGGCTTCTCTGCCTAGCATAATGTTTTCAAGGTTCATCCATATTGTAGCATGTGTCAGTACTTTATTTTAATTTGTGAGTACAACCACTTAGAAATATAAATAGGCTTTACTCAGATTTAATTCACATACCATACAATTTCTTCATGTAACATGTACAATTTGTTTTTAGTATATTCCTAGAAAAGTACAACCACTTTTTTAAATAGACTTTATTTTTTAGAGCAGTTTTAGGTTCACAGAATTGAGCAGAAAAATGGAGAGTCCTCATATGCTTCTTTGCCCCTGTACACGCACACAGTATTTATCATTCACCTACTGAAGGACATCTTGGTTGCTTCCAAGTTTTTGGCAATTTTAAATAAAGCTGTTATAAACATCTTTTGTGCAAGTTTTTGTGTGGACATAAGTTTTCAACTCATTTGGATAAATACCAAGGAGTGAGATTGCTGGATCGTGTGATAAATGTTTCATTTTGTTAGAAACTGCCAAACTGTCTTCCAAAATGGCTGTGCAATTTGCATTCCCACCAGCAATAAGAGTTCCTGTAACAACCACTTTTTAATTGAACTATATGTACAGAGAAGTGCATGTATCATAAGTGGGCAGCTCTTAGGGCCGGCCGACTGGCTCAGTTGATTAAGAGCTCGCTCAGAGTGCGAGCGCTGAGCAACAGGGTCGCCGGTTTGATTCCCGGCCCGAGCTGAGCTGCCGCTGAGCTGCCAATAGGTGGCAGGATGGCTCAGCTAAAAAAAAAAGTGAGCAGCTCTATGAAGACCTACAGCATCTAGATCAAGGAACAGAACATTCAGCATGCAAGAAGTCCCCTTGGGGGGGGGCGGCTGGTTAGCTCAGTTGGCTAGAGCGCAGGCTCATAATACCAAGGTTGCCGATTCGATCCCCACATGGGCCACTGAGTTGTGCCCTCCACAACTAGATTGAAACAACTACTTGACTTGGAGCTGATGGGTCCTGGAAAAACACACTGTTCCCAATAAAATTAGAAGAAGAAAAAAAAGAAGTCCCCTTGGCACAACTACTTTTTAACTAGTTTCTTATTACTAGAATAATACATATTTATTGTAGAACGTTTAAATGATACAGATAAGTAAAAAGAATATAATACAAATTAACCAAAATCCCACCACTGAGATAACCAAAGTGTAATGTTCTGGTATAACTAAATCTGTTTTTACAAAAATTGAGCCATACTATTTCATTACATCCTATTTCACTCAACAATATATAGTGGCCATATTTACATGTCCTAAATGCTATATTTGTTTGAATGGTAGGTTGATGTTCCCAATTTTTCCTCCCCACCCAACTCTCTGCTTATTTTGGCATTAACTCGTTTCATTTCTTTTCAGATCCCTAAGGATTCCATCCCTTCTTCCTCTATGGAAGCTCACGGAGTGCAGCCTGTAGAGGGCAGCAAACCAACGTTTCTTTGCCAGCCCATCTGTGAACGGCAGGTTTCAAAGCCAAGGAGTTAAGATCTTCAGGCTGATGAGATTTGTCCTTGAAGAAAGACTTGTTTCAAAGCAGCAGCTTCTCCTGATAGGAAAAGTGCTTTCACTTCCTTTTTATCTCACCGGCAGAAGAAATAGCCCAGGAAATATGGAGGCTGGAATGGTCTCTAGAGTGCTAACCTAGGGATCTCACTAATGTGGGAGGTAAGGGGAGAAGGAAGTGACTTCATTTATAATTCCAAATAGTTAAATGTCTTTCACTGAACTGGTGTAATATATTTTTTTGAAAAGATGAACAATGCTATGAATGAATTTATTAACCAAGAAATTAAGGGAATCATTTTTTAAATAGCTCACCATGTATGTGGGCAGTATGTTTCTATTTTTTAATCAGCTAAAAGCAAATGGGGCTTTATGACATGGTTCTCTAAGGGTTTCTGCCAGAATGAGACACCTGCCTTGAACCTGGTCTGTAGAGAGGAAACAGTGAATTCCCAAGTGGGATCTTAAATTGATTTGTTTCTGCTGAGAGAAGCAGCAAGACTTGTTTGATTACTGTGTTAGCCAGGAAGAATCACTGTACCAGGCTAAAGCTTTCTGTACAATCTCATCAAAAGGTGAAGCGGATGAAAGAATCACAGCCTATTCCGGGGTAGTCTTTTGTCTACAAGTAGGGCAAGCAATAAATGTTCATCCTGCAGCTGCCTAGGAAGCACATTTCAGTTAACTGGGATAACCCACGATCTTGAAAACACAAAGACTTCTTTTTCACCTCTACAACTGTAGGTTTGCTCACAGCCAAAAACCTTGCTCATAAGGTTGTTGGAAATCTCATGCCAATTGTTTTGCAGACGGAGATCCTAAGGTGCTTTGGGCCGAGCTGGATTTACTCAGTCATCCAGAGTCGGTAACAATAATTGTATTCAAATCTGGGTCTTTTGAATCTCGAGCCATTCTCATCCACAAATCTCACAAATGGTTACTGACAACACTATAGATGAAGGTACTAAGGTTCCAAAGATAAAACCTCTTTCCCTCAAGTGGCTCACGGGGGATGTGCTATTTCTCCCCCGCTTATTCTCTACCAGCAAATGTCACCGAGCCATGCATGGAATGACAGGATGAGAGAAAATTTAGCCCATCCCACCTTCATTTTTGAGGAAACTAAGATCCAGATTTACCTAAGGCCACAGTCCATAGTTTCAGAGCCAGGTCTGGAATCCAAGTAGATTTTCCTCCCAGTTCTTTTCTTTTTACACAACAATGCTTCTCATATGTCTGAAGATTATGGTTAGAAAGAAGTCAGCCTGAAGTAGCAGCAGAAGCTAGCAGTACACCTGGCCAAGGAGACCAGGAATGGTTAATGTGGTGGGCAGTAGAGAGATTAGGTTGCCAGGGAGAGAAGGCAGGCTGTTTCATCACCTAATGCTGGCACAATTCACGAAACCAAGTCTTGAGGGCCTTAGGAATGTTCCTTTTGTTCATATTTCCACCTGAGATAGAATTCTTTCCAAAAAAATTTGTTTCAGGAGGAACGTGGTATTTCCTGAAGCTGTTTCTCATGTCTCCTTACTTTACACCTTTAGCTTTCCACCAGCATGGCAGTTCCTAACCCACTGAGTGCCCTCGGTTTGAATAACATCTACAAGCAGGCGTTACCGGATTGTCACTACCCTGCTTACATGGGTCTAATGGCGTAAGCTGAGTTTTGGGCGTAACTTTTGGTCATCCTCTTCCTCAGGTGCTTCCACAATTCTGCTCTGCTATCACAGTTTCAGTAAGTAGGCGTTACAAAGGCTAACGGGTACATAAGACTTGAAACCTCCTTCCCACTAACTCCTATTTTCTTTCTTCTGCTGTCATAAATTGAATATCCTTCTCTCACCTCTCCCTTAAATAATAGCATTTAGTGAGCACACAATACCCAAAGCAGCTTGTGAAGCATTTTACAACACATTAGCTCAATAAGAATTAACCCCGCAAGAGATGCTTGGGCGTGCATAAAGGTCAGTCTTCAGTGAATGCTGAACTTTTCCTAAGAGGATCAAAGGAAGGACCAATAAGAAATTCAACACTGGGGCGGCTGGTTAGCTCAGGTGGTTAGAGCGCAGTGCTCGTAACACCAAGGTTGCTGGTTTCATCTCCACATGGGCCACTGAGCTGCGCCCTCCACAACTAGGTTGAAACAACTACTTGACTTGGAGCTGACGGGTCCTGGAAAAACACACTGCTCCTCAATTAAAAAAGAAAGAAATTCAATACTCCTAGGCCAGGTGACCATGACCAGCTGTCCCAGATTGCCCAGTACTAAGGGGTTTCCTGAGATGCAGGACTTTTCAGTGCTAAATAAAATCAAGAGTTGGTCACCCTGCTCCTGGGAATAGCAGAGGTTGCCACCAGATATAGTTAATTCCAGATATATTATCCTTCTTGAGATTCAAGATGGTGCTCTAAGATGCAGATTTTTACTTCTTTTTCTCACAAAACAAATTCTACTTCATGAAGAAAAAAATTAAAACTCATCCAAGAAATAAAACTGGGTTTTTTTCCCCCTCTTAATTTATTAGAACAGGAATATGGCATGGAATTGAAACTCTCAGGGTACAGACAGACTTGGATTTCCATCCATTTCTTGCTACTTACTAGTTAGGTGAACTTGGGCAAGTTGTTTTATCTTCAGTCTTTTCTATAAATGAGGATAGTAGCTACCTCATTGGACTGTTATGAAGATTAAACAAGGTAACCATGCATGTGAAGCTCACAGCAATGCCTAGCACACAGTAATGAAATGTCAGCCATTATAACTAGGGTACAGGAGGAGAGTGGGATGGTGGGAAAGGAAGCCACCATATCTGCCCAACCTTTGTGCCCTATTTACTCTTTTAACTAGATTCACAGGAGTCTTCCCCAGAGCCACATTTCTTTTTGTGTACCTGTTTGTCTTTTTAAGCCTTTCTAAAGAAAATAAAGTGAATAGCCTTCCTTCTCCTTTCCCTTGGGAAAATAGTCTTTATTAAACATTTACTACAGAAGCAGCACTGTACGATGCATTTTACAATGCATTGATTCACCTAATTCCCACAACCAACCTTATGATCTGCGTACCGTTATTTCTTTTGAAAGGATCCTGAAGCTCATGTAACTTGCCCACATGTCTCCTAGGGTGATCAGGCCAGTAATCAAACCTGGTTCGTCCAGTTCTGAGCTCCCTCTCTCGTTAATGCTGCAGAAACCCGGTGGGGTAACTGAGCAACTGTACTTTGGGAGGGAAGAAAGGCAAGGCTCAAGAAACTTCCACAAGTGACCCAAGCTAGGCCTGTAAGATGAACAGGTAGGCATTCACCAGGCGGGAAACAGGAAGCATCCCAAACGCAGGGAACAACAAACGCAAAAGCATGAAGGTCAGACCTGCAAATCCCTTCACCATTTTTTTTTCCTCTTGAAAGTGGGGGGTGGGATTCAGGGGACTTGGGACCACCCAAAGGCCCTTTGCTCCGCCCAAAATTCACTCGCCTCTCTCCTTGGCCTTTCTTCCTTCTCTTCCCCACTTTGATTCCCAACACCCCACTTTCCAGGCCCCCTCTGGCCCTCCCCGGTCCCCGGAATAAAAGCTATGGAGTTACCAACCGGAAACTGGCAGGGGGAGCTGGGGGAAAAGGAGCGTGTGCGCAGCGGGTGAGAGACCCGGAGAGGGGTGAACACGGCCGGAAACATCACACCCGTGGGTGTTCGCCACCTTTTCTTTTTTTTTTTTTTAAGTGGTTAAAAAGCAGTTTATTAAAAGAAAAAGTACATTTCAAAGAAGGAAAAGTGGGCCTGAGCAGTAGAGTGGCTCGAGGGCCATTATTGGAAGAGAAAGTACACTCCAAAGAGTTTGGAGCGGGAAGAGCACAAGGAGCTCAAAAGGCCTATCGCCACCTTTTCACACTCCACCTGCCCACACTGTCCCACGGGGTTCTCCCTCAGGAAAAGAGCGCACCACGTGCGCACCTCCGTGGGCCGCCACCTCAGGCAAACATTACCAACCACTGCGCCTGCGCTGGCTGGGGCCTACGCCCAGGAGAGGCGGGGCCTGAGTCTGGGTGGAGCTGAGGTAGGGCCAGGAGCTGTTCACCAATAGAAAAGAGGTATAGGGGACCACGTGCTCACAAGATACCCAATCACATTTTGTTACTTCGAATTCCCTCTAGCCCTGGAGTGTGGCCGGCGGATTGACAGGGTTGGGCACGGAGGATCACCTGATCCCAAAAGGTAAATACGGCCACGTGGGTTTTTTCCGCGACTGCCGCAAACCATTGTGCCACACTGCATCTTCATTAAACCATCATTTAATGAGCGTGTGAGATGTGCTAAGTACTGTGGAGATACTGTGGTTGCTAGGATATAATCCAAACTCTCAGTCCAGTTTATTTATTTATTCATTTTAATTATCCCACCCACTGTTCTAGTGTTTCCCATGTTCCGTTTCCTGTAATGAGAACCGCAGATGCTCATTAAAAGATTGTTAAAGGAGTTTGTTCTCTCTCTTCCCCCAAACCCTTGGGATAATGAAAAAGAGGAAGGTTTCTACGTCAGAGGATATTTTTAGAGCCCAGCTTCAGTACTCGGGTGACTGTTCTCTTTCTGTTGTTTATCATCCGGGGGAAAAAATGGGAATCAGCAACAGTTTAAAAAAAAAAATCTTACCTTTCTTCCGTCCAAACAAGGGCTTGCAGTTTCTTTTCTTTGAAGAAAGACGTTTATGACCTTGACAGTTCGTGGGAAGCTGAGGCCAGGTCTAATTTAATGTTTTCATCCCTTGCAATCCTACTGTAACACATTATGAACAGAATGGCCCTCAATCTAAGTTTGTTGAATTTGAAACTAGTCCCGTTCTTTCCTAAGCGCTAATGACCAAACACTTCATTCAGCTTTTAGCAATTATTTATTGAGTGCCCCCTGTGTGTCAAGTACAGTACTAGGAAGGTAGGGATACAAAAATGATTAAGACACCTCCCTCACTATGCCTTCAGCAAGTTCGCAGTGTGATGGCACTTTTCCTCTAAATTGTCCATATTTGGGTTTCATATTTGGGTCACCTACGAGTGGGTGACCTTTGATAAATCACTTGCCTCTTTGAGTGGGTTTCCTCATCTGTAAAATGAGGAAGTAATAATACCTACAACTATAGCACTGTTGTGAGGATGAGGACGTAATTTTTCAAAATGCTTGGCACAGTCTAGACCAGGGGTTGGCAAACTTTTGAGACGGAAGAGCCGCCAGGGGTCAGCAAACTGCGGCTC
>NW_017731479.1:1998550-2035762 GCF_001890085.2 Hipposideros armiger
AAAATTATTTTCGTTGCTACTCTATAACTGTAATTTTGCTACTGTTATGAATCATAATGTAAATATCTTTTTGTTTTCCGATGATCTTAGGTGATCCGTGTGAAAGGGTCGTTCGACCCCCAAAGGGGTCGAGACCCACAGGTTGAGAACCGCTTCTCTAGTGGTTTAAAACTACTCAGTGGTGGCTTCTCATAGGCTACGTTGTGCTTTCTCATCTTTGGTTTTTCAAATTCAGTTCCCTCCTCTTCCCTTCCCCACTCTATCTGGTGAATTTCAGTGCCAGTGCAGTCACAAATCCTAGTAAAGAAGCTTGGCGGAGTAACTTAGTGGTTAAGAGTTCAGACATTGCCATCAGACAGATCTGGTCAAATCCTGACTCTGCCATTTGTGTGATCTTGAGCAAATGACTTAACTTCTCTGAGCTTTTAGTTCCTCATCCATAAAATGAAGGCAATAATATCAATCTCACAGAGCTCGTCTGAATATTTAATGAGCTGTGGAAAGCCCTTAGCATAGTGATATGCAGTAAGTGCTTAAGAAATAGAAGCTGTTATTGTTTATTATTTTTGATGACTGCAGTGTAAAAATCTAGAGCGTGGTGAAGTTTTTGAAAAGAGTTGTAAAAAAATGGTTTTACATAGTTGGAAATGGAGGCAGAGAAATGAGAGGGAGAGAGATCTATCTGGCTCCAACTGAAACAATAGCCCACGGCTTCAGGCAGGGCAGGTTAGTGGTCAAGAGTGTGTGTCTGTTGGACTCGCTGAGTTCAAATCCCTTCTTTGCTACTTACTAGATGCATTGCATTGGGCAAGTGACCTCTCCTATAGAGCCTCAGCTTAGAAAAGTAGGATTTGCTAATAGTGTCAAAACCTTACAGGGCTATCCTTACAAGACACACAGTGCTGGCACAGAGTCAACAATCAGCAGTTCAGGTCTCATGGCGCTCACTTCCTGGAAATCTGTCTAATTCAACATCTAAGGCTGGAAGGAATGATGCTCATAAGGACTAGGAAAGGGCTTAGTCATGTTCAGTGGATAGAGAATAAAACAATCTCCAAATGTGAGCCCTTTCAACACGGTGCTTTATTGGAGGGTACAGTGTAAGGTGAAAGCCATAGGGAGGATGCTTTCCAGGGGCAATACTCAGTCCTCGCAATACTCCTTGGTGTTTAGGTTCTTGTGGTCTTTGTTGTATGGGGCCTTTGAAAAGCAGATGGCAGCATTGCGGTCGCAGTTGCAGATGAAGGCCTGGCATGGTTTGTTTTTGCCTGGAAAAGAGCAAGAGGAGAGGACTGAGCCAAGGATCCTGTTTTGTACAACCCAAGGGCAGGAAGGATAAACTGGAGTAATTCGGTGGCCAGTCCATCAGTGCACATTTAGGGTGGACAGATTAAGCAAATAAAAATACCAGAATTTCAGATAAACAAATGAATGCAATGTTTGGGACATAGACTACAAAAGCGTTCATTGTCTATCTCAAAGTCAAATTTAACTGGGCAACGTGTGTTTTATCTGGAGATCCTAGGTGTGATCGTTGCCTTTTGGAAAGTCTTGTCTATTTCATACCCCTAAATGAGCTCACTGTTTTTAAAACCCATATAGCTGCAGATCTCTGATAACATAGGCAAACAATTATAAACCATCTGGAAAACACTAAAACACACGCTTAAGACCGCAAAGTATTGTACATTTCAACTTAGTGAAGTTTAGTAAGCCAATCGCTCTACTTTACAGCATGTATTTTAAAAAGTATAGAATAGCATTACAATAGAATATTATACAGACATTTAAAAGAATTAAGTATGTCTGTATGTGGAAATATTTCCCAGATATTTTATTAAAGGAAAAAATAACTAGTAAATCCTAAAAAATTTGAAGAGATATATATATCTAATTGGTTATCTTTGGGTAGTAGGATTATAAGTGCCTTCCACTTTTCATGACATATATTTCTGTAGAGTTTGAAACTGCATTATTCTGGCCTTGTTTACGTTTATAACCCAAAAAATAACACAGATAACATTTAAAATGCATTTGAACGTTATTATCCATAATTTAATTGTGTATCTCTGCTTACCTTCAATAATCTTATTCAAATTTTGTCTCTGCTCCTTTCTTTTAAAAATCTCAAATGCTTTCTTTGCCCAGCAAATGTCCATTGAAGCATAAATTAGCAATTCGATTATAAAGTGCACAGTGAGATAATTATTTAGCGAGTTATTGTTAATTAATATGAACAAACCCCCTGTGATGCAGGCTTCTTGACCTGGTGGGCGGGGGAGGGCAGCTACATTAAAAAGACATTATTTGTAAAAAATGTGTGTGTATGTGAGTATATTTCCCCTGGGAAGAGGCTCCATAGCTTTCATCCGGTTTGTAAGGGAGTCTGGAATCCATAGCAAGGAAACTTTGCCAGTCAAGTTGTAGTGTAAAAATATGATTTCCCATATATATGACCTTCCAACGTGGAGCAGGACCTGTTTACCAGGGGACTGTGTAAGCAAATTAAGCCACATTATGCCACAATTAAAGGAATAACCATGAAGACTATGGGGCAATACAGGAAAATGGTCATAACATGGTGATAAGAGAGAAAAAGCAGAATGCAAGGTCGTATCTAGCCTCTGCATTCACCAACTATTTACTGAGCACCTACTATATGCCAGGCACTGCTCTAGATTCTGGGGATAGAGCATTTAAGAAAACAGATAGTAATCCCTGTTCCTCTGGATCCCACTTTCTATTGGAGAGATAGAAAATAAAGAACTAAACATATCAGACGTTGATAAATTCTATGGAGAAAATAAAGCAGCGAGAGAAGACAGAGAATGGTGGAGACATGGAGGGAATATGCATGTGATTTTTAAAAATGCAGTGAGGGAAGACCTCACTGTAAAAGCGACATCTGAAGAAAGACCTGGAGTGAGGGCGTGACCCAGGCAGATTTTCGGTGGGAAGTGTTTCGTGAGGAAGAAACAAAGGATTTGAGGTTGGGGTTAGGGGCACAGGCCTAGCCACAATTCAAATGACATAAACCTTATTCCAAGGACAGGGGCAAAAAGGAACATGGAGGCATGAAACCATTTATTTCTTAGGATGGTGAGATTCCAGGTAACTTTTTTCTCGGCATTTCTGGATTTGAATTATGGTTATTCCAATGCTGTTTGTACAGCAGTGACAATACCTTCATCTCTCTGAATTGTCTGCTCTTCAGAATTGCCTTCATGGAGGGACACATTTCACCATGAAAGCTGCATAACTTAGTGATTAAGACCAGAGACTTTGAAATCAGAAGCAATTCAGTTCAAATGCCTGCCCTGTCACTCATAAGCTGTGTGATTTGGGGCAGGTGACTATTTTTGAGCCTCAGCTTCCTAACCTGTAAAATGGGGTTAATAAAACCTATCTCATGGGGCCGGCCGAGTGGCTCAGTTGGTTAAGAGCTCGCTCAAGAGTTTGAGCTCTGAGCAACAGTGGTTCAAGTCCAGCCCGAGCTGAGCAGCCGCTGAGCTGCCAATAGGTAGCAGGATGGCTCAGCTAAAAACAAAAAAGGAAAACAAAACAAAACAAAAACCTATCTCATATACACACCTGGCCTAGACCTGGCATGTAATAAGAGCTTAATAAATGCTAGATCTGAGCTCTTTTTTAATGAAATAACAAAGCAGTATAGCATGACAGTTAAGAATAGAGGCTTTGGAGTCATACAGACAGACCTGTGTTCAAAAACCAAACACCACTGTTTATAAGCTGAGTGCCCTGGGGCAAATGGCTCAGCCTTCTGAGCCTCAGTTTCTTCATCTGTAAAATGGGGATAATAATGGTACACTTTCTGGCACCAAGAAAATGATCAATAAATGGCGGCTATCATTACCATTATGCTCCCCCCACCCCCATGCCTACTGAGAGCCTACAAGCCAACAAAAGGGTCAACATACTGCTGCAGGTGATCTCTGAGCCAGAGCATGTGTATGAGTAGATTTTGGTATAGGGGTTGTCCAGAAGGAATTTGCAGCTGTCCAGCTTCTTGGCTTGGTCGTAGCACCGGTCATGTGTCTGACAGCACCTGGAGAGGGGGAGGGACAGAGCTGAGGCAGGAGAAACCACAGCAGGGCAGCCTGTACCTGTTCTCTCAGAAACAGACGGAGATGTTTTCGCTGACATGCTCCGAGAGATATTGGCTTTTTGAGGTGAAAAAGTTTAAGTCCTTTTATCGTGTTTATTGAAGGAGCCTTTAAAAAGGGTTGCAGGAGGGCCAGCCTAGTGGCTCAGTGGGTTAAGAGCTTGCTCAAGAGTGCTAGCTCTGAGCAACAGTGGTTCCATTCCTGGTACGAGCGGAGCTGCCAACAGGTGGCAGGATGGCTCAGCTATTAAAAAAAAAAAAAGAAAAAGAAACGAAGAAAAAGGGTTTCAGGAGTACGGTGCGATCATATATTCTGAAGGGTGACAATTGAGTAGTGCCTGTGATGTTTTGTGTTGCAATGTCCTGCCCACTAGAGGGCAGCAGCAGCCAGCACCTCACATCTCCGACGTTCCGCTCTCCATTGGATTCATGGTCCTATCTTGGACCATAGTTGTTTATAAGAGGTGAAAATATGTTATCCTTAGCAAATGTGCAAATTCCCTTTCTGTGCCTCCTTGTGAGGTCCTTGGCTTGTGCCCACCTCCCACCGCACCGGCACCCCACTCTCCCTTGCAGGTCAATCACTCACGCGTCTAGTTCATCCACAGGGGTGCCGGATCCACCCAGGCCACAGTAGCAGCCGTAGTTGTTGTAATCCTTCAAGGGGTCGCTCTCCGGCATCGTGCATTTGATCATGTTGCGGAACTGCCACACTGCCCGCGGACTGATACCGTACCCGGCAGCGCCCACTGGAAGAAGATAAGTAGGAGTTCAAATCTGTCCTGGTTGGCTCTGCCTTCTCAGGCTCCAGGCTGCCCACCTCCCCACCTCTGCCAGCTGCCTCCTCAGAAAAGAGCTGAACACAGAAACTTGGTAAAGTGACTACAGGTTTGTTTTTGTTTTTTAATGAAAACGTAACAACTTTTTTCATTGAGATCAAATTCACATAAAATCCGCTATTTTAGCCACTTAAAGTGTACAATTCAGTGGTTTTTAGTATGATCACAGAGTTGTGCAAACATCACCACTAATTCCAGAATACTTTCATCACCCCCCCCCAAAGAACACTCTGTACCCATTAGGAAAGCTCCCCTTTCTACCCTTCCCTCTGGCAGCTGCTTATCTGCTTTCTGTCTCTGTGGGTTTGCCTATTCTGAATACCTCATATAAATGGAATCACACCATATGTGACCTTGTGTGACTGGCTTCTTTCACTTTGCATCATGTTTTTGAGGTTCATTCATGTTATAACATGTATTGGTACGTCTTCCCTTTTCGTAGCTGAATAATATTCCACTATATGGCTAGACCACATTTTGTTCATTCATCACTCGATGGCCATTTGGGTTGTTT
This sequence comes from Hipposideros armiger, assembly GCF_001890085.2. Classification (NCBI taxonomy): domain Eukaryota; kingdom Metazoa; phylum Chordata; class Mammalia; order Chiroptera; family Hipposideridae; genus Hipposideros; species Hipposideros armiger. Next base: position 2,004,027 of record NW_017731479.1, read on the forward strand.
CTGCTTTTTGACTATTGTGAATTAGTGCTGCTATTAACATTTGTGTATTAGTTTTTGTGTGTGTGAACATGTGTTTTCATGGAAATGGTTTTAAACTATCCCCGCTATCTATCCAGCAAATATTTTTTGAGCACCTACTGTGGGCCAGTCACTGACCTAGGAGCTGGAGATACATCAGTGAATGAATAAAAATTCTATAACCTTACTGAGCTTAGATCCTAGTGGGGAAGAAAACCAGTAAGCAATAAATGTAATAAATAAGGACATCGGATACTATGTTAGAGGGCGGAAAAATTGGAGCAGGGTAGGGAGAATCTAAAATGGGGGGCTGAGTGGGGGATGGTGGGGTTGAGGTGGTGCAGGAGTGTAAGGAATAGTGAGGAGGCCTCTGTGGGCTGCCATCTTCAACCTCTTTTCTGCCTCAAGGCCCACGCACCTGCTGTTCTCTCTGCTTGGCACACTTGTCATCTTACTTTTTAAAAGGCTGGAAGATCTTAGTTTAAATGAAACTCCTCAAAAAGGCCCTTCCTAAAAAAAAAAAGCTTTTCCTGACCACCCAAGCTAAGTGGCTCCTCTGCTATCATTTTTTTTCATGTTCTTTGTTTCATAGTACCTCTCACAATCTGTACCCACCTGTTTATTTAATGCCTCGCTCTCTCTCTCAAAGGGTCATAAACTCAAAGACAGGCTTTTATTCCCCAGGGCTGACATTGGGCCCCACACATAGTAGGCACTCAATAAATATATGATGAGTTAAATGAATGAAATAATACGTGAATTAAATAAAGTGCGTGGCACATAGTAGGTACTCAATAAGTTTCTACTAAATAAGTTTGAAAAGTCTACCACTGGCCGAGTGTTTGCCGAACCAAGCACAATGCTTGGCTCAGCAGGCTCAGGGAAATGGGACCTCTTCACCCCATTTGCAGAGCCCTACCCTGTGAGATTTGGTGCCCTAAAGACACGATGGCATGAAATGATTTTGGGGTCCTGTTTCAGTCAGCCACCAGTATCGTCTCTTTGCCCCATGCCTTGCCCTTTCTTTCCTTGATCTGCTGTGTCATCTGGAGCCATTCCATGTGTTTAAACACCAGGGCCAAGGAAGGGCAGCAGCTGGTCTCTCGCCCCTATGAGCAGCCTCCAAGGTGGCAGCCAACAGAGGCTGCGTCCAGGAGCAGGGGCCTGGAGCCTGCTCAGACGAGAGTGGCCTAGCTACCTTGGCCCATCTCCAGACCTCCCTCTTGCTTTCCTCTGTTTTTTCTCTCTCTGATCCAGCCAGCTCTGCTCTTTGTAGAGGCCAGACCTGCACAAAGCTACTGCTCGTGTGTGTGTGTGTGTGTGTGTGTGTGTGTGTGTGTGTGTGTGTGTGTTCCTCGGAACGGGAACATGGCTCATTCATCCCTGATTCCCCCATCTCAACCCAGAACCTGATACCTCGGTGGCTCTGATACCATCAACGTTGAATGAATGAATGCAGGATGGGTGAATGAGGTGGGATTTGAATTCCAATGTATCTGATTTCATTCCTTCATTCAATAAACGGTGGAAACGGCACTATCCCTGCTTTCATGGAACCCAAGCTTTGGTGCAGATTGGGGGTAAACAAGGAAATGAATCAACAAGAAACAAATTACAGGCAAAGATAGGTGCCAGGAAGACCTTGTACCAAGGCAATATGGTAGAAAGGAAAGAGAGAGGGCTCTCGTAGCCTGGGGTGGGCAGGTTAGGCCTTTCAGAGAGGAGTCATCTGAAGTCAGAGCTGAAGGTTGAAAGGTGCCAGCTGTAAGGGGATTTGAGGTAACCCCAAGACGGGAGCTCTTAAGTCCCACAGGGAGCCCTCGATAAAGAATTCAGGTCTGGGGGCGGCTGGTTAACTCAGGAAGTTAGAGCGCAGGCTCACAACACCAAGGTTGCTGGTTTGATTCCCACAATGGGCTGCACGGAGTTGCGCCCTCCACAACTAGATTGAAGACAACTACTTGACTTGGAGCTGATGGGTCCTAGAAAAATACACTGTTCCCGAATAAAATTTCTTTAAAAAAAAAAAAAGAATTTAGGTCTGGCCAGTCCTGTAGCCTGTGGCCCCCATTCCAGAGGACTAATCTTAGCCTATGAAGTGGGTGGAGCTGGAAAGACTTGCCTACCTGTGAGCAGAGCAGCCAGCACAAGGAGTTTCATCCTGTTGTCAAGTTGGTGAGTGAGAGAAAGGACTGAGGCTACTTAAGGCCTCCCTCCTTATAGTCACCAGGAGGCCCCAAGATAAGGCTATAGTATTTGCTTTGCTCCCTCCTCCTGATTTCGAGTTGTCCTTGAGTCTGTTACGCGAATAACCCTGATGGACAAGTTAGACCAGCCAGTAAGAGGTCATGGAAGTAGTGTATGTATTGTTTATCAACACTTTTTAACGAAAGGGGCTATTTCTGGAGTTGCACATCTTGGAATCTTGACCCTCACACCCACCCCTTGGCACTCAGCCCAGCTTCATCGTTGAAGGGGTGGGAGGGTGGCAAAGCCATCAACCCCATTGAACAACTGGGAGAAGGGGACTGGAAAGAAATGACTGCTGCCTCCATGTCTTCTCATGTGTCTAGGTCTGAGCCATGGGTCTCATTGAATGGTGCCATCAGTCATGCACTTTGCAGGTGAGGAAACGGGTTCAGAGAGGTGAAGTAACTTGTGCCAGGTCACACAGCTAGCAAATGGCAGAGCAGGGGCTCCAACTTCGGTATGTGTGATTCTGAGACTCATGTTTTATTTTTTTCCCATTAACTGATACCAGCCCCCTCCTCCATTCCCCACTGTGGGTTTGTAAGATAACCCTCAAAGGCTTGGCTCTGACTTGTAGAATAAAGAAGGATTTTAGAGCTGTCATATCAAATGTCTGCATAACATTTTTTTTTTTAGTGAAATTCATGTAGCTAGCATAAAATTAACCATTTGGTTTTTATTCTTTAATTTTATTTATTTATTTATTTTTTTAAATTGGGGAATTGGGGGAGGGGAACAGCGTTGGGGAATCAGGGAAGGGGAACAGACAAGTTGCTGTCCTTTTGTTCTTAAGTCTAGTTGTGGAGGACGTCGCTTTACTGGCCCATGTTGGTATTATCATTGCTTTTCCTGGGTGAGGCAGTCACTCGCCGGCCATTGGACGGCCGCTCATGGCGGCTCATGGCAGCTCACGCCTGCTGCCGGCCACTCACGCTGGCTGCCGGCCACTCACGGTAGCTCAGGGCAGCCCACTGCAGCTCCACTGCAGCCTACGCCATCGCCTGCGACTCAACTCATGGCAGCCCAGCTCCAGGTCGAGCGGTTGTTCACCATCTTAGCTGTAGAGGGCGCAACATCACTGGCCTTCATGTGGGATCCCAACTGGGGCCCTGCTGCTCAGAGCTGGCATCCCAAGCCAACTCTTAACCAACACGCCACTCAGCCAGCCCACCATCTGGTTTTTAAAGTGAACAATTCAGTGGCATTTAATACTTGTATATTCACAGTGTGGTGTAACTATCATCCCTGTCTAGTTCCAGAACATTTTCATCCTCCCCAAAGGAAACCCTGTAGCCATTAGCTGTCACTCTCTCCCAACCCTGACAACCACTACTGCTTTTTGTCTCTATAGATTACCTATTCTGGATATTTCACATGATATGTAATACTTCATAATTGGTTTACTTGGTGTTCTACTGTTGAGTTCCTATGTGATCTCTGCAGCAACCCTGTGTTTTCATTTTACTTATTTATGCATTCATTTACTTATTTTTCTTGAGCAAAGTTCCCACAGACCCTCCAGCCTGTCCGGCCCCATCCTCTCTCATAGCTTCGCCTATTATTAATATCTTATATTAGTATGATACATTTGTTATGATTAATGAATCCATATTGACGCATTATTATTATCATAAAAAATAGTATTAATAAACTCAAGCCCATAGCTTATGCAGATTTCCTTAACTTTTACCAAATGTCCTTTTTCTGTTTCAGGATCCAATCCAAGATAGCATATTATCTTAAGGCGTCATGTCTCCTCAGGCCCCTCTTGGCTGTGGCGGTTTCTCAGACTCCCTTGTCGTTGATGACCTTGACAGTTTGAGTTGTCCTAGTCAGATTATATCGTAGGATGCCCCTCTGTTGGAATGTGTCTGAGGATCAACTCATGATTAGACTGGAGTTTAGTTATGGGTTTGGAGGAGGAAGGTCACAGAAGTACAGTGCTATTTTCATCACGTGGCCATGTTCTATTGAATCATCTTTTATCCCGGATGCACCTGGGCCACGTTCCCGATGCGGACACCAAGGCTCAGCATGGGGTGGAGCTGGAAATGACCATGCCCACACTTGAACTCACACCTGCCTCTTCCCACTGAACTAGTTCCCTCCACCCCGGGCAAGGTTATGTTGTGTGTGAGTCAGGGCACGATCAATTGGCCTCATCTTAACCCTGTGTTCTCTGCTAACGTACTTTTTTCCTGGAGCGTGTACCAGGGCCAAGAAAGAAGAAATCCATGTGAAAAGGGTACCAAGAAAGAAGAAATCCATGTGAAAAGGGCTTCCCTGTTTCATCCCAAGTCCAGGAGTCTCAGGAAAGTTCCTTCGGCGAATGAGATAACACCAAAGCAGCATTTAGGAAGCAGGTGGGGAAACTGAGGCCCAGAAAGTCAAAACGATCTATTATATTTGCTTGGGCCTGATTCTGCTCCCATTTGATCCAGGTTATTCTCATGCCACCTGTCTGTTCGTCTGTTTCTACATCTGTTCAGTAGGGTAGCCGTTAGCCACATGTGGCGATTTAAATTCATTAATTAAATAATATAAAAAAATCAGTTTCTCGGTTTCACCAGCTGCATTTCAAGGGTCCCGTAGCTACATGTGGCTAGCGGCTGCTGTATTGGACAGCACAGATATAGTATGTTTTCATCATTACAGAAGGTTCTGTTGGACAGTGCTGTTCGGGATGTGACAGATCCCAGGACTGTGAGAGCTACTAGAGGGAGAGTAGGGTTAGCTCAGGACCCCATGTCAGCCTGATGAATCGCCTGCCTCCTCAGCCCTCAGAATGAGTGAAGGCTAAAGAAAGGGAAGGCTTGTACAGAAAAATGCGAAGTCCCCCTTATGTGGGTTTTTTGGGGTCAGAACGAAACAGAGGAATGAATAGACACCATCCCTGTTGGGGGCGGGGGAGGGGGGTTGGTCTGAGAAAGGAGAAGTAGCTGGTGCTACAAAACCCTCTAAGGCAAATAGTATTAACTACCCTTTATTGAGTGCTAACTCTATTCCAGGTCCCATGCTAAGAATTTGGCACAAACCTCTGAGGTAGGTCCAATTACAAACTCCATTTTCGAGGAAACGATTGAGGCTCAGAGAGGTTAGGGAATTGCCCCAATGTCACACAGCAGGACCAAGATGTGAGTTGGATCTGATGTTTATGATCCCAGAATATCATCACCTCATGACAGAGAATTACAGTAGTGGGTGGGGGTGCCGAAAGTCCCCAGAGGCCAGGAGGTTTTTAGTCTTGCCTTCTTTCCTTCTTCTCCCCTCCTCCTCCAGCCAGCTGGAGGCCTTCCACAAGGGCAGGCTGCACAAATTCCCACATGCAATTTGTGCTGAGGCTTTGGCAAAGGACCTGGTGGGGGAAGGGTCAGGCTGCTACTAGAACCTTCTTTTCCTGGAAAGAGACCTACTAAACGTGATAGTCCTAACCTCTGCCGGGAACACAGAGGTGGTGGAGGAATGGACCTGGCAAGTCACTAGATAGACCGCCCAGCCACTACACAGTCTGTACCATGACCTCCTGCTACCCTGGATCCATGCACAGGTGTGTACAGCACAGCTTCTCCCAGCCTGGGAAAAACACACTCTCCAGTGGAAAGAACAGCTCAGGATAGCTTCTTGGTTCCTTCAGGTGACAGCATACCCACACTCCAGCAAGGTCACACCTGCCCAGCCCCTAAAGGACATGGCTCCTGCTACCAGGAAATGCTTGAAAGTAGCCACTAGCTACCATTATGGTGAGTGCTTTGATATGCTGGGTACTAGGCTAAAGGCTTTACATGCATTGTTTTTCAGCCTCACAAACATCTTTTGGCATCGTTGTTATTGTTTCATCACCTTCCCCTTTTTACAGATAAGACAGGCTCAGAGAGTTGAAGGCTCACACAGCTAGAAAGTGGTAGAGATAAGATTTGAACCTGCGTGCCTGCCTCTCAGTCCAGGGCTGCTCTCTTCAATAAATAATAATAATAATAATAATAATAATAATAATAATAATAATAATGATAATAATGGCAACAACTAACATCCCTTGAGTGCAGGGCCAGGAAAGATGATAAGAGCTTTACACAGGTTAGCCTACAATCAAGTGCTATTAGAGATGAGCAAATTGAGGCAGTATTCCAAAGTATTTAAACCTTTTTCCACACCCAAAGCCATGGGCCTCAGCATCTGGATTTCCACCAAGTCTCCTAACTGCTCGAGCAGCACCGGATCTCCACCTCCTTTATCCACCCAGAGGAGTTCTTTTGGATATTTCTGTATTTTGTTCTTCTGTATTTTGGATATTAACCTCTTATCAGACAGATGATTTGCAAATATTTTCTCCTGTACCATAGGTTGCCTTTCACTTGGTTGCATCCTTTGATGCACAAAAGTTTTCAAGTTTGATGTAGTTCCATCTGTCTGTTTGCTTTTGTTGCTGGTGCTTTTGGTCTCACATCCACTAAAGCATTGCCAACTCCAAGGCCATGAAGCTTTTCCTCTGTTTTCCTCTAGTGTTATAGTTTCAGGTCTTGCATGTAGGTCTTTAATCCATTTTGAGCTAACTTTATTAGATGGCGTTAAGGGTTCAATTTTATTGTTTTGCACATGGATATCCAGTGTTCCCAACCCTATTTATTGAAGAAACTGTCCTTTCCACATTGAGTGGCTTTGGCACCCTTGTTGAAGGATCATTTGTCCAACTAAGTAATAGTGTATTTCTGGGCTCTCTATTCTATTCCATTGGCCTGTCTCTATGTCAGTGCCTCCCCCCAACACACTTTGTTTATTTTTATTACAATAGCTTTTCTAATGTTTGAAATCAGAAAGTGTCACTCCTCCGACTTTTTCAAAATTGTTTCAACCATTTGGGGTCTCTTGAGATTCCATGTGAACTTTTGTTTTCCTATTTCTGCTAAAAATGCCATTGGGATTTTGATAGGTGTTCCACTGAATCTGCAAATCCCTCTGGGTAGTGTGGATATCTTAACAATATTGTCTTCCTATCCACGAACACAGGGCGTCGTTCCATTTATTTGTGTCTTCTTTAATTTCTTTTAGAAGTGTTTTGTAGTTTTCACTGTACAAGTCTTTCACCTGGTTATGTTGGTTAAGTTCATTCCTAAGCATTTAATTATTTTTGATGCTACTGCAAATAGAATTGTTTCAATTTCCTTTTCCAATGGTTCATTGTTAGTGTATAGAAAGTTGATTATGTATCCTGCAACTGTGCTGAATTATTTTATTAGTTCTAACACTTTTTTCTTTGTGTGCATGTGGAATCTTTAGGGTTTTCTATGTATAAGATCATGTCATCTATGAACAGGATATTTTTACTTCTTCCTTTCCAATTTGGGTGGCTTTTATTTCTTTTTCCTTCCCAACTGCTCTGGGTAGGACTTCCAATACTATCTGAATAGAAGTGGCCAGAGTGGGCATTCTTCCCTTGCTCCTGATCTGAGAGAAAAAGCTTTCAGTAGGAACTTTTAAAAAACAGAACTACAGGGGCCGGCCAAGTGGCACGTTGGTTAAGAGCTGGCTTGGGACGCCACAGGGCCCTGGTTCGGATCCCACATATGAGTGCCAGTGACACTGCCCTCTACAGCTAAGATGCTGAACAACAGCTCAACCTGGAGCTGGGCTGCCGTGAGTCNCTAAGATGCTGAACAACAGCTCAACCTGGAGCTGGGCTGCCGTGAGTCGCCGGCGACGGCGTAGGCTGCAGCCCCTGCTGCAGTGGGTTGCCATGGACTACCGTGTATAGCCAGCGTGAGCGGCCAAGCAGCTGCCGTGAGCGGCCGTCCAGAAGCCGGCGACTGCTCTGCCTCGCCCGGGAAGAGCGCAATGATGGTGCCAACTTGGGCCAGTGAAGCGACGTCCTCCACAACTAGATTGAAGAACAAAAACGACAGCAAGTTGTCTGTTCCCCTTCCCCACAATTCCCCAGCGCTGTTCCCATCCCCCAATTCCCCAATAAAAATTAAAAAAAAAAATCCAGAACTACAATGCCATGATTACACTCAACAAAAATATCAATGGTTTCTTAGTATTAGCTAATACTCAGGCCATTTGCAGAGGCCTTTGTCTCAAAATGTCTTTTCACAGTTAGTTTTTCCAAATCATACCCCCAATAAGCTACTTGTATTCTTAAGTGTTAATCAAATATTGTTCCAGGAGGAAAATAGAAGGTAAGAGAAAACAAGATACCTAGACTTAAATGCACACAGAAACAAGACACTTTACAAGCCCACCACCGTTTTCAAATAATTTATTAGGAATTTCGAACTGAAAATAAAACCTGGAAAAAGAAGTTACAGATGTGGAGAGAAGAGACACCGGAGGTGGTAACTTGCTGGCTTCGAAACACCATGTAACATCTTTTTTAAAAATTCCCCAAACAAATCAGAAAACGGAATTCCAGGGCCCTGATCCCATGGGTGGGCCCAGTGGGGTGGGGTCGGGGTGTCACAGGAAGGGGAGGAGAGGGAAGCTAAGTCTTTCATGACTCAGCTCAAACGTGTAGAAAATTAAAAATAAAAACCAATAAAATGCAGCTTCTCTTTTATTAGGAAACATTAAAAAAAAAAAAAAAAACCACGAACAGCCGCACATCTCAGTAACAAAGATTATTGCTTTGTGTTCTCAGGGCTAATAGGTTAAGCACCTCACACAATTAACTCTCCAAAGGGGGTTTTAAGGGTGAGGATTGTGATGGCGAAGGGAGCTTAGGTCCCCAGCCTCAGACCTGGGGAGAGAGGGACATTGAGAGACGGGGGACAATAATAGGTGGGCCTCAGCCCCGCCACGCCAGCCAGGTCACTCACTGTTCATGAAGTCAGACCCTGAGCCTCTTTCTCCTTTGAAGGGGGCTCAGGGGTCAGGGGCTGCCAAGGGGCTCTGGCCATGGGACCATCCTGGTGGGAAACTTCAGTGAGAGAATGTGGGGGTTCCCTGAGAAGCCCTTTGCTTTCCCCTAGGGTCCGCCCCTTCCCAAAGTGCCCCCTGATGCCCACTCGTGGGGGGCTCAGAGCAGAAACCATGAAGGCCTGACCTAGGTAGGGGGGCAGGGGAGACCTTTGGAGAGTTAATTCCTTTCCAGCAGTGGCTCTGGGCGAGCCCTTCTCTTCCCTCGCCCTTGCCCCCACACTGGGTTTTCAGGGTGAGCAGGCCCAAGGCCTTGACCCCTAGGGCCTGAGAGAGCGGGCCTGCCTCGGCCACAGTTGAGGCCTGCAAGCTTACAGTAACGGTGTCTGAGGAGGGGACAGAAACACGGGAGGGAGGAGACCTGTGCAGGGTGAGGCCAGGTGATGCCCTCACCCCCAAGGGGTCGCAGAGAGGGTAGGGGCTTCACCTCACAGTATTTACATATAATACAGGACGGGATGGTTCCAGGGGCTCGGCCTGGCCTACACAGCCCTGTCCTCCTCTCCAGGGCTGGAGGGAGGTGGCCAGGGGCCCACACCCACATAAACATTTTGTTCTCAGCTGGTGGGGGGCACCTGGCCGCTTGTCCCCTGCGGCCTGGGGCTTCACATTCACAAACCTAGAAATAGTTTAAAAAATGGTTTAAAAAAAAAAAAAAAAAAAAGTAAAGAGAAAAGGAGGGAAAATCAGAATAAAAAACCCGGGTTGGGGCTGCGGCCTGTAGCAGGCCCCCTCCGCCCTCACTCTAGCTATGCACAAATACAAAAGCCTTCTGGGGGAGGGGGGGAGGTGTCCTATGGGGGGCACGGCAGAGAGGAGGGGGCACAGACCCGAGAGGGAAGAAGCAGGGGGTGGTGGGGGGCAACCGGCTAATCCAAAATAAATAAAAGCGGGTACAAGAGGGGCAAGGGGGGGCGAGGGGAGAAGAGAGGGAGGTTAGTAGCGGGGCCAGACGACCTCTAGGGACAGCAGGGCAGGGGCCCGGGCTGTGGGCCCATGAGTAGGGGGCAGGCAGTAGCGGGCCGAGTCGCTGCAGGGGAGGGGGCGGCTGCGGCTGAGGTGTCCCCGCCCCCTCGCTGGCTCACTCGCCGTCCTCAGCTTCAAGGCTGGGGCGCTGCAACACAGCGGGAGGTTATTGGGGCAAGGAGGCGTCCTGCCCCTCTAACCCTTGCGCCACCCCCCTCTTTGGGGGCCCCAGAACATATCCCTGTGTGTAGGTCTCTTTCCCTGATACCCTCTCCGCGATGATCTTTGTTCACACACTGCACGTTCCGTGCCCAGTTTGAAAAGCTCTTACCCTAGATTGAAATGGTTGGATTTATTCAAATGTCACCTTTTGAGAGATGCCTTCTCTGACCCCCAAAAGTAGCCCCCTCACACACGATTTGGAATTATCTCACTTGTTCACTTGATTTTTGTCTGTAGAATGAGAGAGGAACCTTGTCTGTCTTACACATCCCTCTTTCCTGGAATAGGGGTCAACAAATAGTTGTTTGAATGGACGAATAAAAAAATGAAAGGTCCCTTATTCACATGATGACTGAATGACGACTGTGTGTACAGAGGGTTCTCTCTCTCTCTCTCTCTCTCTCTCTGTATATATTTATATGTCAACAGTATTGTTTTAATAGCTGTGAAATATTCCATTGTGTGCATATACTTGTACTCTCATTTATTTAACTACTCTCCTTTTGATGGGCAATTCAGTTATTTGCACTGCTTAAAATAAATGCCTAAAAGTGGAATCGTTGGGTCAAGGGGATGAATGTTTCAAATCTGGATAAACACTGCCAGGCTGCCCTTTGGAAACCCTGAGCCTATTTGCATAGTTTCCCCTACACACTCATCAATGCTGGACATTAGGAATCTTAAAAAAAAAAAAATCTTTGCCTTATTGCTTTCATTTACTTTTTTTATGTAGTAGGTTGAGCAGCTTTTCATGTTCATTCATCACTGCTGTCCCCACACTGGACTGGTTTCCATGAGGGCAGAGACACGGTCCGTGTCCCAGACTGGGATGCCCAGTACCAGCCTCCCCAGTGTCTCTCCCACCCCAAGGTCCTTGCCCACCTCACCTCCTGCCACCTGTCTCTTGCTTCAGTGGTACCCATTGGTGAAAGCTGTGGCAATCAAGGGACCCTGGAAAGAGAAGAATTAGACTCCTAGATTCCTGGGGGAAGCAGAGAAAACCCAGGGGCTCCTTTTCTCCCATAGAAAACCTGAGGTGAGGCACAGGCCCTTCTCTGGCCCTGCCCATATCGCTCCCATGGCAGACCCACTAAAAAGATTCTTCGGAGCAGTGCCTGGGAATCTGCGTAAAACCAGCACCCTGGTTAAATATGGGGTCCCCTGAGCTGGAATCTAGCCTCCACGAAGACAGAGATGGTGAGTCTCATTTGCACAGTATCCCCAGAGCCCCACTAATGCCTGGCACACAGAGAGCAATCATTAAATGCCCACTGAATGAGTGAGAACTACCATGCTACCCCTTGGCAACACTCCTCCATCCATCATCCCTCGCCTCCCTTCTGCCCGGCAGACGGACAAGGCCTCTCCCTCCTCCAATCTCAGGGTCTTCCAGGACTGGCCCACTCACCCCAAGACTGTGGCCGAAGCCGGTGCTGGGGGCGGGGCTGGCAGCGCTGATGTAACTGCTGACCCCCGAGTCCTGGTTGGCTGCCCCATAGAGCTCAGCCATGGGGCCGGGGCTGGTGGTCCCCAGGAAGCCCCCTGTGCGGCTGGGAGTCGAACCTGGAGGGGGAGCCATCGTCCAGGGGTGAGAGCCTGGCAACCCAGAAAGAAGACAGTGATAGCCCCTGTGCCTTCAAACCTATTCTACCCACCGTAACTTTGATCCCTCCCCTCCGCCTCGCTGTCCCCACATCCCAGCAGAGCCTGTGGGTGCACCTCCTGGAGATCTCTCCACATCCATCCATCCCCACCAGCCCTAGCCCAGGACCCCATCATCTCTTGTCTGACCACTCAGCAGCCCCCCTTCTCACTGATCTCTAGGCCTCTCCTCTTGAGCACCTTCAAACCATTCCCTATGCTGTATGCATTTTCTAAAATTCACATCACTCCACTGCTTCAAATGTTTAGCGTCTCCCCAGGACCCACTTCCTCCTTCTTCCTACCCTCTATTCCCTCCTCCCACTCCTGCCCTCCGCCCAGGTTCACTGGCTGCCAAGCCTTTGCACCTGCTATTCCCTCTGCCAAGAACGCTTTTCCTCCTCTTTGCCTTGAATGCGGAAGTGAAGAAGCCCCTCCTCCTGGATGACTTTCGGAGAGGCCTGTGAACTCCTGACTTCCCCAGAGAAGCCGTATCATCCTTCAGAATGATTGCCTTTTTAATACCTGAGGCCCCCACTGGCCTGTAATCTCTGTGCCAGGCCTCTCCCTGGCTGGCTCGCCAGGTGTTCAGTTAATATTTGTCGAGTGAATGAATACCTAAGTCCCTCTGAAAAGGGGTGGCAGTGGCTACCTTGCCTCCCCTCTAGACTTCTCTGACCTCCTGTACGCCTTTCCTTGCTTCCTGAACCCCAAAAGGCCTCACCTGTCCCTCGAACCACAGCCGCCGCCGCCGCCGCCGCCGCCATTGGTCCATAAGCGGTGAGAGGAATGGCTGAAAGGAAAGGTATGGGCGCTTCAGTGTGCTGAGTGAGAGGACAGAGGTGGATGAAGGAGGCTCCCACTGGGGAGAGCCTCTGCAGTCTTACCCCACCACAGAGGGGTCAGTGCAGCCCCAGGGGCAAGGCAGCAAAGAGCTCCCTCAGGCCACCATCTGTGCTCTGACTCACAGAAAGGATGGAGACAGGGAGGAGAGGGTGGCTTCCCAGTGATTTCCCCCCTGGACTCAAGGGGCACAGACAACCCAAAACTCACAGGGGGTGGGGGCAGGGCACCCGGCCCGGAGTTGTTCTGAGAATTGCCCACAGCTGTCCCTTCTCCAGAGAGTGCCCTTGGCCCAAAGGGGGCCACCTAGCCCGGGGGTAAAGGGGAGGTTATGTCCCTCTTCCAAACCCCTGTCAACTGGAGCCAGTGACTGACTGACATGGGGTCCAAAAAGCCAGGCCGCTGCCTCAAAGTGGAACCGACTCTGAGGTACAGTTCAAGCCACAGGGCTCCCTGTGCAATCCGGCTGAAGGCGGGCTCCAGTCGTGGCCACACTTCTTGCTCCTTGTACTGCTTGGTCTGCTTCCCTCGCTCCCCTTCTCCTGAGAGCATGTCCTTAATAAATCGTGCGCATGCCTCAGGGACCCCCCTGACCACCACCCAGCCAGAAAGGACCGCCTCCTCCTCCAAATCCTCTCAGCCCCTTTTCTCCGATCCCCTCTTCAGACACAGGGATCTTGCTATTCCCTTGTTTGCTGTCTACCGCCAACCCCCACCCCACCCCCAGCATCTAGCACCCTGCCTTGTACACAGGAGGTGTTTAATAAATGTCAGCTGAAGGAGCAGAAGGGACCTCTGCTTAAATAACTGGTTGGCTTGAGCCTGGAGCTCCCTGGGGCTGGGCGTGAGCACCCTTTACTGCTTGGCTTTGCCACAACAGCACCTGAGAAACTACTATTCCACCCAGAGCCAGGGTCTGCAGAGGCGGTTTGCATTTGCTCTGGGGAACACCAATCTCCCATCCTAAGATGCGCCCCCTTGAGGCTGTTTTGGCCACCCTGACTCTGAATTGGAACTGGAACTAGACCTGGGGCCAGGGACCCCAGAATAAGGCCCCTGAAAATCCTTGGCATGGCCACTGATTGGCCTGGAGATTCAAGTTTAAGACAGTGCAGGGGGAGCCGCTTAGCTCAGTTGGTTAGAGCACAAGCTTATAATACCACGGTTGCTGGTTCTATTCCCACATGGGCCAAGGAGCTGCACCCTCCACAACTAGATTGAAACTACTACTTGACTTGGAGCTGATGGGTCCTGCAAAAACGCACTGTTCCCTAGTATGTTCCCCAATAAAATAAAATTTAAAAAGTTTAAGACAGTGCAGTTACCACACAGTAGAGGAGCCTTGCCTAAGACCTTCACACAGTTGTCTCCTCCTCACGCAGATGTCACCTCCTCTGAGAAGCCTTCCCTGACCACCCTCACTAATGCAGCCCCCCGCCCGCAACCCTAATGCCTCACCCCATCTCCGTTTTATTTTCCTTGTGGAATTTCTCACACTCTGAAAGTATCTTATTTATTTGTTTACTTGTTTATTGCTGTCTCCCTCCATGAGAATATCTCACACTCTGAAAGTATCTTATTTACTTATTTATTGCTGTCTCCCTCCATGAGAATATCAGCTCCAGGGGGGCATGGACCTTGTCTGTCTCATTCACTGCTGTATCCCCATTGCCTGGCATAGCATCTGGCGCGATAAATATCTACGAATGCATTAAAGGAACACCCACATCTCCTAAAGGCAAGAGAAAAGTTCAGACCCTAGACCTCCAGGAGAGACCTCCTCCCCTGCCAAGACATCTGCAGAGGGGACACTTCTTCCCTTAGTTCTTTAAGGGTGGGGGCTGGGCTCTGAGGTCTGTTTTTTTGGTCCATTTAGGTATTTCCACAAAGGAAAGTCAGCATGGCCAACCCGAGCAGGTGCTTATCACAACTGTAAAGGGTTACTCATTTGTATTTGTTTCCCTCTCTAGCCTGCTAGTTCTGTGACAGCAGGGTCTGGCTCTGTCTTGTCCCTGCTCTGCCCACAGGACCTGGCAGCGTGTCCCACACAGTAGGTCCTTAACACAGAGTTCTTCAATGAGTACAAGAGACCCTCCATCTGTCTCCCCCTTTGCTGGTCACAGAAGAGCCTCTATCACCCCCACCTTCAGGACTTTCTACTCCCTCCCCTTTCTTCACCCCATGTTCCTCTTCCCCCTTTCCCCACTTTGGGGGACTCCTGAGCACCCCTTGGAAGGAAGGTCTCATCTAAAGCAGCATCCATGCTCACGTCCTCCACACACGGTCAGGTTGGGGGGAGAGTCTGGGGGTGGGGTGGGGGAGAAGCAGGTTGAACAGAGAAACCCCTTGCAGCCCACCTCATCTGAGCACGTCCTTCCCCTCCCCTTGGACTTGGCCTTGCCCCTAGCTCCATAGCTGAGCTGATTGGCCCAAGTGAAAGCTCCCGTTGGAGAAATGGCTCCAATGGTTAAGCACCTTCATCCCCCTTGACTAGAATTCCCAAATGGGCAACCCGTGGGCTGGATGTGTCCCTCAAATAGGTCTCACTTGGCTCATGGTGGCTTAAAAATTAGGAATTTGTTGTCAACATTTGAAAATAGTTGAAGAATCCATTTAAAAGCAAAAGCCAGGTTTCTGGCTTTGCTTGGAAAATGAGATCTGAAAACACTGGATCTACATCCGCTCCCAGCAAAGGCCAGCTGGCAGGGATTGCAGACGTGCCCACTCCAATTTGCCAAAGTCCCCACCTAGCCCACTTTGCTCTGAGTTTGAGACCCTGGCTTCTTCTCCGCTGGGTCACGGAGCCTACATGGCACCTGGCACATAGGAGGCACTAGATAAATATCTGCCAGATGGATGAATGAGTGACTTTGCCTCCAGCTGCTGGGCTTGGCCCTATGCCCCACACTTATGGTCCATGCAGCTACACAGACTGGCCAGTGCCAAGGGCAGAGTCGCTGTATCCCTACAGCAGGAGGGCTGCCAGGCAGGAGAAAAGGGCCCCACTAGCTTTCCCCGGGGAAGGTCCCTGAGTCCTTCTCTTTCTCCCCATGTGGCCTGCGAGGTGTACGAAATCCGAGCGACTGACCTGTAAGCTCGGGGAGGACTGGGGCGCTCGGGAGAGGGGTCCGCTCTACACGGAATTCTAAAATGAAACGTAAAACAGCTTAGGAAGATGCAGGGAGGCTCTCGGGCATGGCCCGGAGAGGACAAATGCACCCACAAGGACACTGGGTGGGGGGACAGGCCATGCACAGGACCCAAGACCTGGGGATGGGGAGAGCATGGTCCCCAGCAGGCAAGGGTAGGGGAGGAGACCCAGACACAGAGAGGAAAGACAGACAGACAGGGAGAGAAAGAGTGGGCAGAGTTGCCACCTATACCCCGGGCACAGGGCAATACTGGAGCTACTGTTCCCCATGTTTCTTAAAAAGCTTAAGATTGAACCAAGACATCCCCCAGAATCCTCCTCTTCTCCTATTTGTGTGTGTGTGTGTGGGGGGGGGGTAAGGGGGGAAGGGAGCTGGGGGAGGAGCTGGGGAGGCAGCATTGGTGAAAAGCAATGACCCTAACACAGCAGGTCAGGCTCAGGTTTGGTTCCCAGATCTAGCACTATCTAGTTGAGTCATCTTAGCAGCTCATGTCTCTTCTCTGAGGCTGTTTCCTCACCTAGGCAGTGGGGATCACCAGCCTTCCCTCATGAGATTGTTGTCAGGATTATGTCCTGACATCCTATATATACATAGGATTCCAAGCTGTGTACAGCCCAAGAGGCAAATGATGCAAGTGTTTAGGGATCCTCTAAGAAATAAGACCCAAAAAAAAAAAAAAAGCCTGGCGAAAATTTGATACTTGATATCTCAACTATCTCAAAGAAAACAACATTGAATAGTCATCATGGGACAGTTCAAAACTTTGTTGGGCTCCCTGCCACTTATTTGAAGGCCTAGTGTTATTTTTATTTTGAATTACAAATGAGGGTGGTGATCATCATGCTTTTAAATTGTTTTTCACCATTCAGGGTCTTGTGGGCCTTGAAAGGCTCAGCGTAGCTAGTGGTCATTATACGTGTGTCCAGAAAGACACAGCCGACCTTGGCCCTTGGGGAGCTCCCCCACCGCCCCCCCACAAGCCTGGTGCCCTCTTTGGTGGAAGTGGCAACCCTAGAGTCGGGTGGGGAGGAGAGAAAGGCAGGACGCAGGCAGAGATCGGCCTGGGCCTGGGAGAGAACGGTGCCATGCAAGGCCATGCTGGAGCCCCCATCCCCAGCCTCTGGGGAGGGGGTGAGGAGAGGATGGGTGGGGAGAGGCGCTTCTTCCTCAGTCACGCCCTTCCTTTCAAGCCTCCGGCAGGCAGACTTCCCCCCAGCCATGCATCCCCAGACACCGCCCTGAGGAGTCAGACTGCCCAGGAACCGGGGACATGCTGGCAGCAGAGACACTGAGCAGGACTTACCGGGGAACTGGTAGGTATAGCCAGGGGCGAGGCCTGTGTAACTCCGGCTTGCATAGGTCGTGGCTTGGAAACCGGGGTAACCTGAGGGGGCAAGAGGGC
The DNA here is from genome assembly GCF_001890085.2 of Hipposideros armiger. Taxonomy (NCBI): domain Eukaryota; kingdom Metazoa; phylum Chordata; class Mammalia; order Chiroptera; family Hipposideridae; genus Hipposideros; species Hipposideros armiger. The sequence goes on from NW_017731479.1 coordinate 2,021,430, forward strand.
TAGTGTCAGGCGCCTCACTCCCAGCTTGGACCCTGATCAGTGGGGAAGGCTCTGAGCCACTCACTTCCCTCCCCGGCTCGTATCACGAGTAATCGTCAGTCACATGTACCAAATGCCCATCACATGCCAAGCCCTGTGCTAAGCCCACAGAGCAATTTATCTTCTCCTTAAACCTCGCAAGAACCCTAAGCAATAGTTACTCTTAGGAGCCCCATTATAGAGGTAAGGAAACTGAGGCTCAGAGAGGTGACACTTATTGGCTGAGAATAATTAAAACCCTTACCAAGGTCCTTTTGTGCTCTGGCTCCTGCCTCTGTCCCATCCTCATCTACACTCTGCCCCTGGTCACTCTGCTCCAGCCACACTGACCTACTTGCTGTTTCTCAAATTCACCAAGCTCCCTCCCACCTCAGGGCCTTTGCATATGCCATTCCCTCTGCTGGAGCACTCATCTCCCCAGGTTTTCACATGACTGGGTCCTTTTCATTGTGCAAGTCTCAGCTTAAATGTCTTCCTCAGAGAGATCATCCCAAAAGTCTTTCCTCTTGGGGCGGCCGGTTAGCTCAGGTGGTTAGAGCACAGGCTCATAACACCAAGGTTGCCAGTTCAATTCCCACATGGGCCAAGGAGCTGCGCCCTCCACAACTAGATTGAAACAACTACTTGACTTGGAAAACAGTGTTGAAAAACACACTGTTCCCCAATAAAATTTCTAAACAAAAAAGAAAAGATGAAGTTTCAATTAAAAAAAAAAAAAAGTCTTTCTTCTTATTAGTTACAATATTTATCGTATCACCCTGGTTTTTCCCTTTCATAGCCCTGATGATCATTATCTGAATTTATTTCAGGATTTCTTTAAGTGTTTATTTTCTGTTTTCCCCATCTCTTATTTCTGTATCTCCAGCACCAGCATGGTGCCTGCTACTTAGTATGCATCTAATAAATATTTGCAGCTATGAAAGAAAACTCATATAGTGAGTAATAATGGTGTAAATGGGGTTCAAATTCAGATCTGACCGGCTCCAAGTCTCTTAACCACCATTATTGCTACTTGTTAGAAAATTTCTTTTTCTTTTTTTTTTTTTTAACTCTTTCAATGAGGTGTAAAATGAATTGCCTTGAAAAGGAAACTTTCTCAATGTTCCAGATGAAAGGAAGCTAAAGACACAGGACAACTAAATGCAAGACCTGACTCTAGCCTAGATCTTGTTCTGAAGGGCAAAAAATATGCTATAAAGAATATTACTAGGAGGGCCGGCCGAGTGGCTCAGTTGGTTAAGAGCTCGCTCAAGAGTATGAGCTCTGAGCAACAGTGGTTCGAGTCCCGCCCAAGCTGAGCTGCTGCTGAGCTGACAACAGGCGGCAGGATGGCTCAGCTTAAAAAAAAAAAAAAAGAAAGAAAGAAAGAAAGAAAGAGAAAAAAGAATATTACTGGGTCAACTGATAAAGTCAGAAAATAGATATTTTACATTAAAATATTATATCAAGGGCCGGTTGAGTGGTGCGTTGGTTAAGAACTGGCTTGGGACGCCAGAGGGCCCCGGTTTGGATCCCACATATGAGGGCCAGTGACACTGCCCTCCACAGCTAAGATGCTGAACAACAGCTCAACCTGGAGCTGCGCTGCCGTGAGTCGCCGGTGACGGCATAGGCTGCAGCCCCTGTGGCAGTGGGTTACCATGGGCTACCGTGTGTAGCCAGCAGCCAGCGTGAGCGGTCAGCAGCCACAGTGAGTGGCCGTCCAGAAGCCGGCGACTGATCTGCCTCACCAGGGAAGAGCACAATGATGGTGCCAACTTGGGCCAGTGAAACGTCCTTCACAACTAGACTGAAGAACAAAATGACAGCAACTTGTCTGTTCCCCTTCCCCCAATTCCCCAGCACTGTTCCCATCCCCCCAATTCCCCAATTCCAAAAAAAAAAAATATATATATATATATATTATATCAATATAAATGTATCAAGTTGATAATTATTATGTGGTTTCATGAAAGAATATCTCTCATCTTAGGAAATATACAATGAAATATTTAGGGGTAAAGGGCCATAATGCATATAATTTATCCTCAAATGATTCAGGAAAAAATCACTAGTGTGTGTGTGTGTGTGTGTACACATGTATGTATGTATATATACACACACACATACAAATATACAAACACGCAGAGAGAGAAAATGCTAAAGCAAATGTTGTTTGTGCTACTTTCCTTTTTCAACCCTTCTGAAAGTTTGAAATTACTTCCAAATAAAAAGTTTTTAAAAAAAACTTCAAGAGAAAAAAAAAAAAAAAAACCTCAAGAGAAGACTGTGCTCCATTTGGAGGGTGCTGTCCTCACCCACCCTACCTGTGATCCCAAATCCTGACCCTCTAGCCCACACCAGGCCCCCTCCTCTGATTCCCAGGGCACCCCTCCCCCATCCCCTGCAATCAAGACCCCGTCATACTATTCTCTTTCTATGTGGGCACCTCTTGTCTCTCCAGAGATGAACTTCCTGGGGGCCCAGCTCCAATTTTCTGCTCAGTCATGGGCCCCAAGTGTTGCTGACTTCTCCTCAACTTCCAAGACTCCTGGCAGCCTTCATCTCCTCCAGGGGGCCCAGGTGGGTTTAGGTGCCTCCTTGGCCCTCCCACAGCCTCCAGTCACTCTGTGATGACTTTGACCCTTTATTCCTGTCTCCCACTTGATGGGGAACTCCATGAGGGCAGGTGCCACCTCTCAGAAGCTGCTCAATCGATATAAGTTGAATGATCAAGAAGCAGCAGCCTTCTTTGCCTTCCCGAACGTCTTTGGGTCTTTGTAAATGCTGTTCCCTCTGCCTGGAACATTTTTCCCTTCCCTTGTCCCCTGCCTTCCCATCACTAGCTCCTACTCAACCTGCAGACTCAAGTTTAAATGTAACTTCTTTTCTGGCTTCTCTAAGTCTTGGTCAAGTTCCCTGTGACCCATGTTCCCTTGGTACACTTTTCCATCCTAAACCTATTTATTTATGTTCTTATTTGTTTTCCCTGCCAGACCACAAAGGTCCAAGGAAAGTCATTGTTGTACTTCCCGGTATAGTGCCTGGCATCATAGTTGCTCAATAACTATTGACTGGATGGATGCATGGACGAACAAATAAATGGATGGACAGAAGGACCAATTAATAAGGAGCAGCTGGACCATTCTTCTGGCTACCGCCAGAGGGCAGTACCCCACAACAAAACTGCCCCACCTTTGGTAGGCCTGACAGACCTGAGATCCTGGGTCCGCACTCCCACCCAATGACTCAGACAGGAGGGCAGACCACAGAGGAGATGCAACACCCATGCCGCCCCTGGCAGCCTCTGGAGCCGTTCCAGACAGGAAGAAGCCACAGGTGCAGGCCTGGCACATACCCAGCATGCCGATGCCCAGCATGAAGGCGTCCATTCCGTAGGGCATGACTCGAGACCTCCCCCGGGCCGAACCCGTTGGCGACATCACCTCTTTTGGCTGAGCTTTCTTACATTCCACCTGCAATGAGACCTGGCGGTCAGTCCCTCCTACAATCCTGGGGTCACGGACCCTCCTGTTCCCTGGCAGGCCTTTTTATTTTTCATTTCAGTTACCATTTATGGAGCACTCACTATGTGCTAGGCACTGGGTAAATGGCTTGGCATGCAGTAGTTTATGAATGCTTACACCAATCCTACGAGGGAGGTATTATTGCCACTCACGTTTTACAGTTGAGGAAACTGAGGCTCAGAGAGGAGAAGCCATCTGCCCAATGACTACACTACCAAGTGGTAGAATGAGGTTTCAACCATGGGATACTGCCTTCCTGTCCATATTTTCAGGGGGTAGGAGAACTGCCGCTATCCCACTAACTTTGAGGCCCCTCTGCCTGCCACCAGAACCCCCAAGCGTGTCCCAGGCTGGCTCAACCTGGAGCCTCCGTCTCCCCCTGTACCTCCACCCCATCCAACCCCAGCTCACCATTTTGTTGTTGATTTCATGGAAATGGATTTCACACACTTTCTCCACGATGTCTTCGCTCTCAAACGTGACAAAACCGAACCCTAGTGGGCAAAGGCAGGGTCAAAACGGGGCTCACGGTCAAAACCCAGCCCCGAGTCATACTAATACCACCACTCCTCTCTCACAGGCTAGTGTCTGAGAGTTAACCAAAGGCTCTGCCCACAGCCCAAGAACCTCTCAACTACTCTCTGAGACAGGGTTTCTAGTTCCAAATGACAGATGTGAAAACCAAGGCTCAGCGAAGTGAAGTGACTTGCTCAAGATCACACAGCAACTGAGGAAGTGACAGAGCTGTGAGGAAATGACACTCAATGTGCCCTTTCTCTTCCTCTGATGCTTTCCCAAGAGGAAAGAAAGAATACACACAAACACTTACTTAAACTTACACAAAGGTGTACACACCCACACATATATTTGTACACACACTCACACACATATCGGTAGACACTCATGTACCTATGTGTCACACAGACACTGGTGCTTACAAAAACATAAAGTCCCCTGCATACATGTGCAGTCACCCTGACACACCAAACATACACGAATATTCAGATACTGACACCCTCACATGCAGATACACACACACACACACACACACACACACACAATAGCACATACTCCACTCCCAGAACAGGCTACAAGGCCCAAAGGCCTGAAGCAACTGGAGAAAAACCCCGCCTCTTCCCGGGTGTGCCCCAGGGACTGGAATGGGATTCTCAGAAGGCAAGGCCCTTGGGAGAAAAACAACCAGGCAGTGTGAACACTGTGGCCCAGATGCTCACAGGTTCAGGGGCAAAGGGGCTGGGGGCTGGGCTCAGCCAGAGGGTGGGGGTGGAGGGCAGTGGCAGAAGCAGACTGCCTGGGGCTACGAGTCAGCCTGACCCTGGGGCAGCATGGCCTGAGCTCTGGTTACCAGGGACAAGGTAAGCCCCTGCAGAGACACTGGCTGGGCAGACATGGTGGGGGCCGAGTAGGGGGTGGAGGGGGTGAGTCTGCTGCTCTGCTCCTCTCGGGTGTCTGCAATTCTGCAAGTTTCTAGCACAGGAAACGCGGCGGGACAAAAGCCTTCTGTAAGGCCAGGCCCTGGAGAGGATGCAGATCCTCAGGGATAGGATGTCAGGAGGAGAGATGAAAGGGCAGCTGTGACCTGCAGCCCCCTGGCTGACCACAGGCCCCCAGCCCAGCCTGAAAGGGGGAGGAGGCCACACCCACCTCGGTGCCTGTTGGTGGTTTTGTCAAACATCAACATGGCATCATCCACCTGAAATAAAACAGAACCATTTTGTTTTTTGGAGGACCCACCAGATACCAGGGGACCCAGGAGCAGGGGCCTCCACACCCAATCCCTTATTGCCCAGTCCAGGCTTTATCTTAAACCTGCTCCCTGTGCTGGGGACAACTTTTCATCTGCAACTCCAACTGGATGCCACAGTACCTGCCCCCCTGCCCGGTCAACCACCAGATTCTCAGTCGACCAGCCTGCAAATATTAAGTGCCAAATACGTGCTTGGCACGTTGCCCCATCATCCTCTCCACATTCCCTGCATGGTAAGATCCTCATTTTGTAGATAAGGAAATGAGCTCAGAGAGGTGAAGTCACCTGCCCATGGTCACACAGCAAATCCTAGACCAAGCCTGCGAGGAGGAGGCACTGAGTGGGCACTAGAGAAAGAAATACGGGAGCAAGATATGAGCTGGGGGAGCAAAAGCCTTTTCCTTTTTTGCAAAAGGCCAAAAGGACAGCAGCCACCCCAGCCAGTCTTGACTCCCTCTGCTGGTACAGATCTTTTCCTCTAATTGAGGTTTCCTTTTGCTAGAGGCTGTAATTAAGGCAAGTAGAGTTCAGTGCCTGGGCTGCTTGCCTCCCACTGACTGGGGGAGGGGACAGCGGCCGAGGAAGGGTGAGGGTCTACATTATCCTTCCTCCCCTGGACCCCAGACTTCTCTTCTTGCTACTCCTTCATGAATATATGGACAACCAAAGGCCTAGCTTCCCTCCCCAGTCACATCTCCTTCCCTTTGCCTACATCTGGTGCGTCCTCCTTGCCCTCTTCATTCTTCAGCCAATGTCAGCTATCTCATGGGGCTAAGCTAAGGGATAAGATGCTATCCCTCCATCGCACTCCAGGTGCTGACCTTCCCACAAATGTTCAGACACCCAAGGGATGAAGGTAAATTTCTCGAGGCCGTGGGTCACTGCTTCTCCCCTACTCTCTCCTTCACTCCCTTTCCAGGCCATCATCTGCCTCTTTGAAGAAAAGAGCAACCCCTGAATAGGGTGGTCCTCCAGCTCGCTCTCCTTAGGTGCCAAGCTGCTCCGGGCCTCTGACTTCCCCCTGGGAGAACCAGGACCCCAACTGAGCCGGGAGGCAGCTGGGTCCCTGGAGAATCTGAGAAGGAAATGACAGCTCCCACCCAAGGAGCTTCCTGCCCCGGGGCCCTGCAGGGGAGTGTCACCGTCACTCCCATCCTTATGGACCCATTCTGAGTCCCAATCCCAAATCAGCTTGACTGTCCAAACTAGACTTACACTCAGGCTCAGCACATCTTCCCTACTCCCTTAACCAATGGAAAAGAGATACCCAGAAAGGAGGGTTGTGATAAAGGTAGACTTTGAATGGGAATCCTAGGTCTCACATTTGCTGGTGGGCAGCCTTGGGCAAGTGGCTCTGGGTCTCCATGACTCAGGTTCCTCGTCTATAAAATGGATGTAAGAGTGTCTTATAGGGAGGAGTTAAACGAGATCGTGCACGTAATACTCTTAACGCACAGTCTCTGGGATACAGTAAGTGCTTAATAAGTAATGACGATTATCACCTTATTACGGAGGGGCTTGCCCACAGTCACATGGGGGAGAGAGGCAAAGGTGGAGAGAGAGCAGCCCAACCCTGGCTTTCAAGGTTCCATGAGGACAGTACCTTGTCAGCTATGACCATGACCAACCCATGGAGCACCCTGACTTGTGCTCAGTAATTATTTTTTTGAAGGAATGAATGAATGAACTCCGAATTAGCCACACCCTCCTCCCTCTCCTACAGCTCTGAGTTTCTGCTTGACCCACAAACCGATTCAGCCCATAGCCACAGCCTTCCAACTCCACCATCCCTGGCCCCCAGACCCTTCAACCTGGGCCCTGGCTGGACAGACCCCTAGTGGACAGGGGGTTTCAGGCCAATGCAGGAAGCAAGGAAAGTGGCTGGGGGTCCAGGAGACCCCACCAGTGTCCCCTCCTGGGGCCAGCTGAGGAGAGGGAGGCTCCCAGCCCGGTGTCCTTAATAGGCTTTGGTCTCCATGGGAACCCGAGGGCAGGGGGGTTCTGGCGGGGGGAGGGGAGGCGGCCGAGGCCTGCTGACCAGTGGGAGCCGCCAAGTTCGGCGGCCGCTAAGCCTGAGTGGCAGCCATGGCGGCTGACCATTGTTCCCCCCTCGGCGGCGGCCCCTCGATCCGGGCGGGGGGCCCCCCGCCGCGGGGCCCTTGGCATTCCCGGCTGTCCCCCTCGCTCCCTGGCAGCCTATTCTCCGGCTCCCCCTGGCCTCCCCGGGCCGGTTTCACATGCCAACGCCGATTTAGGCCCGAACAAAAGACGCGGCCGCTGACGGCTTCTCCTGGGGCCCGGTTGCCATGGCAACTCCGGCCCCGGGGGCAGGCGGCCTCCAATCACAGCTGCTGGATCAGATTAGTGCGAGCTCTAATGCTCGGCGCTCAGACACAAAGACACCCCGCCGGAGTGAGCGGGGCCTGCTGCTTCCCAGGAGCGCCCTTCCCTCTGGGGCCCAGGCCGCCGACCTGCCCTCTGTCCCGGACCCGGGTCCCCACGGAGGCGCCTGAGCCTCGGCCTCTGGCCTCAACGCCGCCAGCATCCGCTAGCTAGGGGACCTCCCACCCTCTCCCCTTCTACGCTAGACAGGGGGCTGGAAACCCACCCAGTCGCCAGCTCACATCCTATTTCCCAAGCCACCTTCTTTGCCCTTTGCCTAACAGGGAGCTGGAAATTCCTTGATGGGAAAGTAGAGACCCAGCCTGTAGCCTGTCTCACGAAGGAGTAGACCTCACCCCAGCACTAAGCACAACAGCCCTATTTCATCCCCCCGGATTAAAACTTGGTCCCCTCTTTGCCATCTCTCCATGGGACCTTGACGTTGAAATTGCTCACCTTTCTAGGGACGTCCTATCTTCTGATGACGCCATATCTCCTACTTCGTAGATTAAACAGCCCCCAAATTAAAGCTGGATGCACCTTAGAGCTGAGGGCCAATCCTCTAGGTCTGATCTTCAACCCCCCAAAATAGCTAGGGATCAGCACCACTGCCACCCCCAGATCCTGCCCCAAGCTCCCACCTGTACAGGCAGGGTGCTGAGTGCAACTGGGAGTCATATTTATTGCCCCCTTATCATCCTCACCAGGAAGGAGTGGGGGAAGGTGCAACGGCCCATGCATGGCCTGGACAGGTGCAAACTCCCAAGAGGCCAAGGGGTGACTGGATTGAACTGGCTATGAGAGAGCAGTCTCCCTCGGGTGAATGAAGATAAGCAAGAGAAAAACACAGAGGAAGGGCAACAACAGAGACAGCTACTGTGTGGCTTCTGTCCCAGGGGATGTGTCCAGAGTCTGAGGCCCACAGATAGCCCAGGAGCCTGGCGGTGGGTTGGCCTGGCCTTACCCACAGAAGACACCCAGCCCCCTTTTCACCTTTTGCAGGAATTGGAATGACCTAGACTCCTCTTGCTACTGAGCAATTCTACAGGCCTGTCACCCCCTCAGCAAGCACCCCCAGGTTTGACCCACCTTCCCGAACTGCTCAAAATACTGCTTCACGTCCTCCACCGTGGTGTTCACTGATAGCCCCCCCACAAAGATCTTCTTCGTTCGAGTCACCATCTGTTAGGAGGAGGGAATAAGAAAGTGGGCATCTGACTCCTGTGGTCTCCTGCCACCAGCAGGGGCTCGAGACCTCCTGCCAGGGCGCCAGCTGACAAGCTCTCTGTGGCCCCAGCTACTCAGAAGGCCCCCCCTGAACTCCCCCTTGGATACCCGCCTCCTGTCACGGGCAGCTGTGCACCCCAAACCCTGGCTGGCTGGAGTGTGCCTCTCCCCTCCCTCCACCCTGGGGTCTGTGTGGGGAAAATGCCTTCCCTAAAGACCAATACAGAGAGAGGGGTGGGTGAGTAACCCAGGTATACAGTCTAACTTAAAGACCCCACCACCGCCCCCTCCCGGAGAGGCCAAGGCCCATCACAGGGTGCCCCTGAACTTTACACCGACATTTTCTTCATCAACCTCCTCGCAACCCAACCGCTGGTAGCCCCGTGGCCCCAGCCCTGTTTTAGGAAGAACACATGGTCCTAATTACCCCAGGAGCGCATGGCTAATCCACAGGCAATTCCCAGCCCCATCCTAACACTAAAGCACCTTCTGTCACCAAACTGCTTAATGGAATTAACCCAATTCCGACCATGTGCTCCCTAGTGCAGCTTCCTTCGAATACCTGGCTCCATAATTGCTTTCAGGCCCTCTGCTGGACCCTTCCAGAGATGCCCCTTTCCTGTCTCCTAAAAGCTGCCCTTCTCCCTTCCCTATGGCAGGAGCTGGGCGCCATGGCTCAAAATCCTAAGGCATCCTAGTTCCCACCAACCCCCTAGCAAAGAGGAAACTAAGATCTCCTGGAGGGGGACCTAGTTCTAGGACACATGATAAGTCGGCAGACACAAGGGTCCTGATCCTTGTACTCCAATCAGCCTTCCCCTCTGTCCCCTATATTCAACTGCTTAAAAATTAAGATCTGGCTAGTTGCCATTGGGGCCTTGAATAGAATCTTGGCCCCTTCCCTGGGCCAAAAGTTTTGAGTGCTATATAGCTCAACTGCTCAGAAATGTTTTCCACATACCCAGAAAAATTCACCACTGCCCAGGGAGAGAGAACACTTGGGAGGGCAGCCCCAGTTACCCAAGTTGAAAGACAACAGGTGACAGACTCCATGGTGCCTTCCCCCTCCTCAAACCCAACACATCACATTCAAGAGGTAGGAGGGTGACTGGGTCAGAGGTAGCTTCCTGGCCTGATTCTAGCTCAGTCTCAGGGGGTAAGCCTGTCCTGGGTTTGACCCCCAGAGGTGCTGGGCACAGAGGCTGTGATTTCTGAGGTCAGAATTTGACGCAGGGTCCAAACCATACTGGCTTCAAATACAGGACAATAGGTACCCTGAGGGGTTCCCCTTCTCCCAACACATGCAGCCCTCTCCCTGGTCCACCCCAGAGCAGATGGAAAGGTGATGCATGGTGTCTTCAATTCACAGAGCAAGGATATCAAGAATCCTCCCTCCTCCCATCCCAGTCCACAGAGGTTCCAGAAGCATCTTTCATAGAAAGGAATGCTGGGAATATCACTGTCCTCAGTAACAGAGCTCTTCTCAGACACAGACACACCTACCTTAGGCTGTGCTCGCCGAGGAAAGGCCACCTTGGGATCAATCTGAAAGAGAAGGGAGAAGTAGAAGGGGCCTTGATTATCACATTTCAGATGGGTGACCACACAGCCTTCAGCCCTGAGGACGTTTCTCATCCCAGGACACAGACAGAGGTGACACAGAAGTGACAGAAACCCCCACAGCCTCTAGCAGGAAAGTGTAGTGGTTATGCATTTAGGCCACAGAGCCAGGCTACTGGGTTTGAATCCCACTTACACTGCTTCCCAGCTGTGAGACCTTAGGCAAGCTAAGCTCTCTGAGCCCCAGGGTCAAGCTCACCTGCAAAATGGGCAAACAGTAACATCCACCTCAAAGAGTCATCTGCAGATTGCTTGAGATAATGCTTACAAAGCACTTGGCATGGTGTCTAGCTCACAGCAAGAACCCAAAAAAGTAAGCGAAGTCTTATTCCTTTAAGCACCAGGTATATTGAGGGCCTTCCCAGCTTAACCTACTTCACACAGATAACCTGTCTAGGTGAGGCATGCAATCCAGACTTTTGAAGCCTTGAGAATGGAAACTCTTTGCTTCAAGATAAGAGTTCATAAACACCAGGAATGGACTCAGTTCTGTTTCCCTGATATTATCGACATCTAACAGCCCTCCTTGAGGGTGCAAGCAAACAGCTCCCTGAGAATGCAGCTAGGTTTGAGGCGAAGCAGAGCCCAGGCTCTGGGGACATGCAAGGGCATGGGACTTGGACTCAGAAACTCTGGGCCCCTGGCCAAGCCTGTGATCCTGGGAGCTCGCCTGGTCCTTCTGAGCCTCAGTTCCCTCATCTGCAAAGTGGGACAATCACACCCATTTTTCCCAGGGGCAGCTGGGGGGAATCAAACGAGATAATGTGGGTAAAAACGGCCCTTTGTGAACTGCCCTTCACTGCACAAACAAAGGTGCTATTACCAGTAGGCCACCTTTGCCCTTGGCTGTGAAAACTGAGGGGAAAAGCAACATGCACCTGGATACTCCCGAGCACTCTACCTGTACTTAGAAACAGCAAAAGCCATGAGACACTGTGATCAATGCAGGGCCTGTGAGGCCCGGTCATTCCAGAGTTTCTTGCTACCCACATGGGTGGACACCACTCAGAAATTCACCAGCCAATCCCAGGCAAGATCTATCTTTTCCCAAAGTTCCTTCCGTTCAAAAATTCAGCCTCGTTCATTTTACACAACCAGCTCTGGCCGCTCTCTGCCTGAATGGCACGAACCAGGGACCAGCTTCCTAAAGGCTCCCTCCGTGGAATTTGGCCACAGAGAAGGAACCTCTAAAATCCACGCTAAAGTAGTGTCTCCTCTCTCCCAAAGTCCCACCGGGCCCCAGGAAAAATCACAGCTGACCATTTTCCTTGTCTGAAGGTGTGATTTTGTACATCTATGGACATTTTCCTCCTTCTGTTTCTCCTGAAAGCATCCTCCCCAGCTACCAAAGCACAACTCACATAGTACCCCTGCACAGACACTGATGCGGAGATGGTACCCAAGCCAGGTCCCACAGACCCACACACACCCATCCTTGACACGCCCCACCTCCACTCCGATTCACGGCTGGCAACGTAAGTAAAACCCAACAAATAAATAAAAGGTGAAAGAACCCAAAATAGACTCCCCACAATACACCTCCCTCCCACCCGCCCTTTACCAGGCCAGAGAATGCCAAACACAAAGCCCTTGCCCTTGAGTCCCAAAGCTCAGAAGGATGCTCATCTCACCCTCCTTCCTCTCTTCTCTCTTCCCTTTATCAATCTTCCATTCCCCCCAGCTCCAGCCCCAGCCCTTAAATCTCAGCTTCCTGAGCGCTGCAGAAGCCATCAGTGCATTCTGAGGACAGGGGATGGTAGGAGAACAGGCAGCTTGATGGCAGATAATCACCAAAAAACAATAGGCCACTGTCTCTCCATTCCCAGCTTGGGTCACTCAGCCTGAGCCAAGAAGATCCTTTCAGAGCCGGCAAAGTTGAGGCCTGGCCTCATTTGCTCATTACTGGGAGCAGGAGTGGGAGCCACTGGGCAGAGATAACAGGAGCTGGGGACAGGCAGTAATTTAACAAATTCTTGGGCACAACCAGCTATTGTTGCAGGTAAACAGGAGCCAGGGACTGACCCAAGCAGGGAGGCCCAGGGCTAGAGGAGAGTGGGGGAGTGCGGAGAGAGATCACACTGTCCTGGCCCCTTGGCAGATGGTCACCCCCATCACAGGTCACCCCAATCACAGAATAACCCCTCTGACTTTCTCTTTTTCCCCTCTCTCCTTGAGACCCAGCCTGGGTCAGCGCCCTCTACAGGGCCCAAGACCCTGGGGAGCAGTGGGACAACAGCAAAATGTTCCAGGAGTTTGAATGCCAAACAAGCAGCTAAAATCTAACCCTCAGAAGGGTTGTTTTCAGGCAAGCAGGCTCCCTTCTAATAAACCCCTTCATGGGCAAAGCAGGTCTGGGTCTTCCACACAAAGCAAGGAGCACATTGACCAAAAGTCAGGGGAAGGAGGAATGGGTTGGGGGGGTGTTCTATGGTGCTTTGCCATTGGTTTGGAATGGGGGGGGGGGGGTGTCGCAGAGCCAAATACTAGTTACAATTCAGAGAAGCCACGGGGTGGGTCACTGCAGCTCTGACTCACCCAATTTGGGCTAGGGGAGGGACCTAGCCCCACCCCAAGCTCCTCTCTGAGGCATCAAGGTTAGTAGGAAGGAGTGGTAGCTGCTTCTTCCCTCGCCAATACTGGAGGGGTTGGGAGATGTAGCATCTCATGGCAGGCCTGGGTTTTTCCTCTTCCCTCTCCCCTCAACTCTAGTGACAAAGTTTCTGAGCCTGGCAGCCCTTCTACTCGGAAAACTCCCTTCTTCCTTAAAGACCCCATACAACTGTCCCCTGGGGAGAGTCCTGACCCTCTCCTCCGGCGGCCTCCCTCTCCCAAAGGACCCCCGAAGCCCCGAGGGCCACTCACTGTTTTGGAGTCGAGCTCGTGCCGCGATTGCGCCAGCACTTTATCCACCCCCGCCTGGTCCATGAAAGTGACGAAGCCGAAACCCCTGCGCGCCGTAGTGAGGGAGAGGCAGATGGTTACAAGGCAGTGAGTGGCGGTGGAGGGGGGCGAGCCGGGAGCAGGAGGAGGGGGTGAGGGGCTCACCTGGATCTCTTGGTCAGGGGGTCCCGCATCACCAGACACTCCTTCACTTCCCCGAACTGGCCGAAGTATTCGCGCAGCCCTTCTGTAACCACACACCCGCCTTCGGACCAGCCCGGGCCCCGCGCCCTTCCCCCTCTCCACCGTCCTTTGCCCCCGGTGACCCCGGCGCGGCCCGTCCGCCCCCGCGCCAAGCAGCCTGAGCGTTCTCCAGTGTGCCCCCCCACCTCCAGCCCTCACCCGGCTCCCATGGAGCCTCCTGGCGCCCACGGGGGCCCCAGAAAGCCGAGGGCCCAGCTGGGCTGGAGGGGGGACGGCTCCGGCCGGGTTCCCGCCGCTCCGGGAGCCGCCTCACAAAAGTTTGAGCCGCAGGTGCGAGCGGAGTTGGCGCTGCCGCCGGCGGGTCCCGGGGGCCCAGCCCACCCCCCGATGCCCCCTGAACCCCTCATCTCCTCTCCTCCACCCGCTGGGCCGTGCGCGCTTCCCGATCGCCCTGCGCTCTCGGGGTCCCCGGGCGGGGCGCGAAAGAGAGCGCGGGGGCGCCCGGGGTCAGCAGGGCGCAGGGCCCGGCTGGGGTGTCCGGTTCCGGGGCGCCAGGGGGTTCGGGGTGCCCTGCCGAGCCGGCGGGCGCTCCCGGGCTCGCTCACCCTGCGTAGTCTGCCAACTGAGTCCCCCGATGAACATCTTGCTGCGGGAGGAGGAGAGACACAAAGGGCCCGCGTGAGCGCCGGGCGGCGGGGCGCAGGGGG